>NC_138548.1:42954333-43156833 GCF_964273705.1 Natrix helvetica
TGTAAAGTCAATGGTCAATCTTTAGCTGGATACTTGAGGCCACTGATAAGAACACTACATTTTCTTCCCTTACAAGACCTCCTTATGACTGATATTAAAGTCAGAATAAACTGAATGCATTCTGCTTGTTTTTACTGATTCGTATTTCCTTTGCCTGTAAATAAATATGCTTGGGAATATTATTGTCTTCTCCAACTTTGCAGTTCAGTCCTAAATATTTGGTGTTTGGTTTTGTGTGTGTGTGTGTGAATCTCTTTCAGAATGAATGATGAGGGTTTCCAGCATTTCTTTCCTGCACCCTGCAAACACTTTTAACTGCACATTTTTATGACGTCTTAATAGAAATGCAAGCATTAATGTGACATCATTAAACTGCTCCCACAAGTCTTAGAAAGCATTTATGAAGACAATGCAAACATCCTGTTTCTGTTTCACAATAGAGGTGGGATCAGAATAATTCTGATCTGTTTAACAGGTTCTACCAATGCATGATTTGTATTTCTTCTTACCTTTACCCCCTTGGGCATGGGATCGATTTTATATGTCAACGTGAAGCTTTTCATAAGACTAGTTCTTTTCAACGTGGAAGAATATTTACTTTTGAATTAAAAAAAAATCCGTACACTGCAAATTCCTTTAAAATGATTTCTGATTGAAAGACTTTTATTTATTGTATTAACAATTAATTTATATGATTTCCTTTGTCCACACCTGATTTTTTAGAACCTTCTACTATCATTGAAATAGATGGAATGAGAAGACTAATCATGAGATGACTGCAAGTACCTTTTCCTTTCTTCATAGTAAATATTCCAGGAATAGTGTTGGGAAAAGCATGGGATCCCCCCCCCCCTCTGAGTGTTTCCCAAGTTTCAAAAAGAACTTCTCTTTTGCATCTGATTTTCAGGTGGATTTCAGCTATATCTCAGCCCTGGAATGAGTGAATTCCATCAAATGACAATCCCAAATCAATATTGCACATGTGAACTGAGAATTAGGCCTTCCATTCAGTGTGCCAGGTTTCTGTGTTAAGATCATCCTTGCTTTTCTTACTTTTCTTTTTCTTTTTAGCTATATTTTCAGAGCTTGTAGCAGATTTTTCTGAGTGACAGTTTGTCCATCAAAATATATCCATTATATGTTGTAATTTAACTCACACATTGTTTTTTCATCCTAAGGTTGCTCCCCTCCCACCGCAGATTCACAGATCTATTCTTTCTGATAACTGTCTGATTTTCTCCTGATTTTTGAGGGGAAGAAAGAAGGAATTCATCAACATTTTAATGAGGAGCAAGATATTTATCTTATTAAATCTTACAGGTTTTGTACAGGTATTATGTGACATTCTCTCCAGAATAAAAATGGAACTCCAAGTATAGATTTCTTTCTGGTTACATTTAGTCAAATACTCTGGAAATGATACCCCTCCCTCCCTCTCTTTCATTCTTTCTCCCTCCTTCTCTCTGTCTCAAATTCATCCTCTAGATTTTAGTTAGTTCTTTTAAAAGCTTGACTCTTTATGGCTTCATTACTTTACCTAGTTTCTACTGTGACCTATCGAAAGCTGAGTATATGGTACTCATATACTCTGGCAAAGAGTATATGGTAACTTGGGATTTTTTTATGGGTGGGGAAGGAAGGAAGGAAGGAAGGAAGGAGAGAGAAAGAGAGAGGGGGGGGGGCAGGTGGGAAGAAAGGAAGGAAGGAAGACATCTACCAAAATTACAGTGAAGGTACCATCAGACTTATGTGGGGAATCATGGGAAAAGTTGAAATCAGTTGAGATAAATTATTTTCTAGATGATATGATTTAAATAATAGGTGTTAATAATACAAAATAAAATAATAATGAGTCTTGGTGGTGCAGTGGTTAGAGTGCAGTAATGCAGGCTACTTCTGCTGACCACTGGCTGCCAGCAGTTCGGCAGTTCAAATCTTACCGGCTCAAGGTTAACCCATCCTTCCAAGGTGCGTAAAATGAGGACCCAGATTGTTTGGGGCAATATGCTGACTCTGTAAACCGCTTAGAGAGGGCTGTAAAAATACTATAAAAGGGTATATAAGTCTAAATTCTATTGCTATTAGTGCTAACTAGTAACAGAGACAGTACTTGTGGGTCCAAGTCAAAGATATCCTCCAAGCATGCAAAGCACAATGGTAAGAAAATTTTGTTTGATTTAAAGTTAAATCAAACTTTAAATCAAAGTTAAATGTAAATCTACTGAAATTAATTTAGACAGTGTAGTTATTTCCCATGTACTTAATCTAATTTCTCTCTCATCATGAAAAAAAAAAATAAGTTCAATGATAATATTTGGATGGGTTCTTAGACGTAGAAATTTGTATGCAACTCTGAATTTTTGCATACACACTTAATTGCAGTTGTTTCTAAATGGCCAACTATGTCACCATTATTATACAAATATCTATCCCCTTTTCCTTTATTCTTTGAATGATCTGATGGCCTTGCTGATCCTCATTCTTGTCCATTCATCCGAGCTTCTATTTTGTCAGCAATTACAAGGTCAAAGAAAGGGAAAGTATTTTCTACCTGCCTTTCACACTTCTGGTAAGTGTCCAAATGGACTCTGAAGTATGAAATTATAAAAGAATGAATGAGGAAGGCACATTGAAAGCAATGATAACATTCATTGGACTCCAAATCTGAATGCAATATTATAGGAAGCATTAATTCTTCATGTAATCTTTAAATTAGTTGAATCATTGTCAAAAATTGTGTTTCTGATATTCCACTTGAAAAATCTATGTGACTATGTTCTATGCTCTGGGTGCAAACTTGTTTTTAATCCTTACAGTTTGGGTCCCCACTTTAAAGTAACTAACTTGGAGATGGAGGAAAAGACATATGGAACATTTAAAAAGGATCTTAAGTAATTTGTTTTCCAAGACACTTGAATAATTAATTCTTGTATAATTAGTTTTCTATAAAAAGGTTGTATCTAAACAGGGAATAAATTTGCCCTGCTATTTTAAAATATACTTCGTATGTAAAGCATTTAAGTAGTAACTATTTGCAGTCTACCTTGCTGTCCTCAATTCCTATAGTTTACATTATTTTACAATCTGTGGGAAGGAAGTATTTTATCTTCAGACTTCATATACTGGTAGAATCTACCAATATCTGATTTTCTACTTCCATGCATGAATTTAATTATATTTGAATTGTTTCAATATATATTACTACAAAAAATAAGTTTACTTTAGTGTAAAATAGTTTGCTATTAGTGTAATTATTGTAACTTGGGATAATGGAAAATATAACAGAAAATGCTGAGCAAAAACCAAGAGGAAGATACGAAATGGGCAGAATGCACCATGAAAAGGACAAATAACAGATGGACAAGCATAATTCAAAAGTAAATGCCAAATATTAGAAGGAACAACAGAGTTGGCTAACATATTGGCACAATAGTAAAATAGATTCAAAAGACCAGTACAATTATATAAAGTCTTTCCAAAAGGAAGAAAAGATTGGCATTTGTATTTAACCTTAAATAAGGCTGAATGAATTGATTATTCTTTTTTGATGAAAATACATATTTGATTGTTTAGTAATGTCACAAACTTATTCTTATACATGGATTTGGGCTGCACTGATGGTTGAAGTATCTGCTTAGAAAGAACATTTAAATGGCCAGATCTAAATCTACAATCCACTGCTGATCCCACATACACTTATCATTTGTATTATCTCATCTGAAGTATAGAGAAAAGAGATACAGAGAAAGTCCTGGTGTCCACAACAAATGATGAATCATTATGACACAATGATGACATGTTCACGATAATATCACCCATAGGCTTCAATTGCATATTTATGCACAACATCTAATACAAGAATGAAAGGAGTAGCATTTGTATGATATTTTCATCATGTATATGTTATCTCCTCCCTCCTCCCAATATCTCTGGCTCCTCCTTGTGAGATAGGTGACCTTATATTGATGACATTCATTTCAAAATTTTAGATGACTTGGACCTTTGGAGTCCTTGATATAAAAGCAACAAATGACAGCTTTCCATGCCATCTTTTTGTAACTAGCCACTAGTTAGAAATGGAAACATCCAAATAAATATCCTGATTTTTAAGCCAGAAGCACCACATTCACTATTTGGTTATATTAAAAAATTAACTATAGGGAGAAAAAGAAATATCCTGCTTTTTCCCTATCGGTTCTTAAGCTAATGAAGGCAAATTTAATTTCAAAATTTCTTTCACCGATGAAATGGGATCTTCTTACATTTATTTGGTTAAAAGGGTGCATGCAAAATCATCCCTCAGGTTCCCTACTTGCTCATGTATAATTAGATTCCAAGGACAGATATCAAGAGGTATCACATTCAGATCAAATTTCCCCTGGTTGATCATTCTTCTGAATCTGAAAATGCAATGGAAGAATGATCAACCAGGGGAAATTTGATCTGAATGTATAATCCACCCCTCCCCCCCCAAAAAAGAAAACTAAGCTAAAAGAGGATTTGTTAATATTTCTGCCTGAATTGCCATTCTTTAAATGGGTTGATATCAATATCATTACTGTAAGAGTTCAGTTTATTAATGTCTCCACTTTATTCCAAGATTTAGCACCATTGCCAATGCTGTTCTTTCCCCAAAAATCAATAACCTATATGCAAGTAATATTGTTAGTTATTGTTTAGTATGCCAGAAGAAACATAAAAAATAGAATGCAGTAGATAAGGAATATTAAAAAGATTTGAATAGTCAAGAATAAATGAGTGATGAATGCACATGGATTATTTATAAAAGTGAATAACCAAGGATGAAATAAGTGCTTTGAAGTAGGTTAGTTATATAGAAATAAAGAATATTAAACTCCAAATCCAATATATAAAAGATTGAGGGAAATAGGAAGACTAGGAAAGTCCAGAACATCGCTAATTAATCTTCAATGTTATCAAAATGTTCACACACACATCATGATAATTTCATGCATATGGCACAACCACAAGATGTCTTTATGACTCTGAAACAGGTATGTAAGTCATATAATTTGCCTGATAACATAATTTTGAAATCATCATGGTAGGACAAAGTTGATGAGATCCCCAGAAAGAGAATACTGAGAATTAGGAAGAAAAAAAAAACATAACTCAATATACAGGCATGGGGAAATAAAAGATAACAAAGATTGAAAAATACGGAGGATTACAATGAATAATATGTATACCAACTACATTTTTTTATATTTTCTGTTTCTCTCCTCCTTCTATCTTATATACATCAGAGTTCATATCTGCAAATACAATGCAGATATGGTTAAATTCTACAATGTGTAGATGTGTCAACATTTTATTCAAGTCTTTTTAGAAACAATAGCATGAAGGTTCCTCTCTTTTTTTCACTTCATTCTTGAAGATATATGAATACTATTAGAATGCCAGTAAATGCAGCAAGTGAGTAATAATATTCAGTACCTAAGAGATCAGATTTTTTTACTGTTGTTAAAATGTAGCAGATTTCCCGCTGACCCTGTCAACAAGTATGAGAAGCTAATTTGCTAGCTCAATGACTCATCATCAGTTCAGCTTACATGAAACTGACAAAGGTCAACCATTTAAAGAAAGTATTTGGTTTCAATACTTAGATCCAAGAGTTTTGATAGTTTCTGTGATTCTATGATTGATTTCATGCAAATTTGCCTAATTACATCACTAAACTCAATACTTTATTTGCTTTAAACTGCACCAGAAGATTATTATGATTTAATAAAAGCAACAGCAATACTTTTGAACTACTTCCAATCTCAACACAATTCTAGACAAATCATTCTGACTTATATAACATTTGGAATTTTGGGGTCAGGGTCAAGAGATGGTCCTTCTGGATAATTGTTGATGTTTCCTATGCATTTTTTTTTTGTTTTGGCTGCCATGTTTTCTTCCATTTTGGTGAACAACTTATGTTTCAAAAGACAGCAGTCTTGAAGGCAGAGGCAGGAAGAAATCTCACTATAATTCCAGAATGTCCTGACAATTTTAAAGAAAATTTAAGAAACTAAAAGGAGTAGGGGGAAAAACTATGTTTATTGATGGAAGTGCTAAGCACTTAAATTTGGACCTGACTATTGAAGGAATCTTCTACCAACCCAATAGTTCGAAAGCATGTAAAAATGCAAGTAGAAAAATAGGGACCACCTTGGTGGGAAGGTAACAGTGTTCTGTGAGCCTTCGGTGTTTAGTCATGCCGGCCACATGACCATGGAGATGTCTTCAGACAGCGCTGGCTCTTCGGCTTTGAAATTGAGATGGGCACCACCCCCTAGAGTTGGGAATGACTAGCATATGTGCAAGGGGAACATTTACCTTTACCTTATTCAAAGGATATAACACTGGTCTCCATAGAAAACAGTTAAGAAAATAGTAGGAACAGAAGTTTAACCCAGACCTTCTCAATCAACATGAGCCTAACCTAGTGAAGCATCTCGTAGCCTGTGAACTCACAGTAGATATTCAGATTAAGTATTAAAACACCAACATGCCACTAGAATTAATGTGCTTTTCCCTCCATTAGCTTGCATATCCAGTCAACTCTAATGTAGACTGAGATGATTTAAAGTTAACCCTCAATAATCTCAGTGCACCCACTTGAGGAAACTTAAAGTCTAACAGACTGATAGAGGAGATTATCACTATTAACCCGTAGTCTTAAAATACAAGAACAAGTTGTATGAAATCAATTAAAAAAAATAAACCTTATGAGAAAGTTAGTCCACTAGAAGAAGAAAATGCCCCCACTTAGGAATATGATCATTATAAGCCTTTGTATTAAATTAAGGTGGGAATTATAATGCAGGTTAATATCTATCTTGGCTCTGCCTTCTTCTCCTACTTGGATGCACCATAGGTCACTTCTACTGTTTTTTGCCTGTGGGAAAATCATACTCAAGCAACAGCAAGCCCACTGCATGGATTCAAAAACAAAATCAAGCCAGTAGAATCAGCAATCAGCAAAGGCAGATAGTGAAGACCTGAGGCCTGCTGCTGTGCGCTCTGAGTTCTCTGCTAATTCCGACACCTTTAGGCATTCTGTTGTTTCTTCAGAGAAAGAAGAATGGACTAGCTATATATATAAAACAGTCCATGATGGTACCCGTTGTTCTTTGTAGAACGAGTACAAGAGACAGGACACAAAATCCAGTGTCTGTGTGCTTCTGCCTCCTTCCACCCAGGGGTGGGCTGCTACAGGTCCACCCAGATTTGGGAGAACCCGTAGCTAACGTTATGGCTAGTTTGGAGAACCTCAAAATCCCTGGCTGGTCTCGCCCACCCCTACCCTCCAGGAGTCTCCACATGGCCCATTTTGTATGCAAGGTAAGTGCAGGGCGTGCATGGAAGCTCGGGGAGAGGGAAAAATGGGCCTCCCAGAAATGCCAGAATGCCTATTTCTGGCCCCCAGAGGGCCTCCGGAGCCCGGGGAAGGCAGTTTTCACCCTCCCAGAGGATCAAGGAAAGCCTCCAGAGCCTAGTGAAGGTGAAAACAACCCACCCCCGCTGTGGTGCAGGAGGCTGACTAGGCCACACTCACCATGGCCACACCCACCCAGCAACCGGGCAGAGAAGCTGTTGCTGAAATTTTTGAAGCCCACCTCTGCCTCCACCAAAGATTATACCTATTGCAATGCATGAGCTTGTTTTGGTTCCTTTTGGTACATCAAGGTAACCAATTTAAATTTCTTAAGGAGGAGCAAGAATCTCCATTAGTAAATACGGATGAAGGCGATGAATTATTGTTCTATACTATTGAGAAACCTATGCAAACTTTCTGATTATATGATGCATTCTGACTTTTTACTCACATGGTGCAAAGATATACAATGAAAATGAACATGGCTATCATATTGGTGGGCGGGAGACCAGCAGCTAAAAGAAATATCCAGAATAATCATGCATTACATAGAACTCTGATACTATAACCTCTTAAGAAATAAGAGCAAATAGAAGGCCAGGTGTGTTCACCCAAAACATTTCATAAATCTTCAAAAAAAAAATTCTTCAGAAGTTGCTTCCCTCCCACCACCAACTATGGGAAAATTTGAATTTAACAATGAATAGATGATACCACCTTTTATTTATGAATACCCATCCCATAGAATTCATACTAATTCCTTGGATCTTCAACTTTTCTTCCCTCCCCCTATTTCACTTGTATTTGGCAACAAACTAGTTTGCAAGGGAAGAGGGGGGAGGTTTTTATTGGTTAAAAAAGTAAATCTCCTTTTGTTGCCAAAAAAAGGGGGAGAGAAAAAATCTGAATAAAGATCAGTCAAATAGCTGTATGTTTTTAATATGAGTAGTGTTCAGCCTTGCTGAGAATGCCAAACATACCTATATTCAATTCTTTTTAAATAAAGTGACAATTCCCATTCTTAGTCACTGGAGCACAAAATTAGCACAGTGCTGTAGGGAAAGGTCAATACGGAAAGAAATAAACAAGAGGTGAGAGATCATGACCTGTGCATGAAATGGATACACACACACACACACACACACACACACACATTTTGCTCCATTTTCTGGCATCCACATTAGATACTTATATAGTACAAAAATGCTTGCTTCCACAAGTTTCCAGAAAAAAGACGAAACTCAAAACTTCATTTACATGAGTGCTGCAAATTCAGCATGAAATTGGATCAGGGTTCTTGAAATTTGGCCAAATTCATGTTTTTGGTTGGATGTTGCTGTAGAGTGGGGTTTATGCAACATTCTACCTGGAGGCTTTGTCTGAGGAGAGGAAGATGTAGTGTTCTTCCTATCATAATGCTGCAATGTTAACTTAGTTCAGTGCATGAAAGAGGGCATGGGTTGTACCAAACAGCTTTCTGGCTTGCTATTTCTTTAAAAAAACACCTCCATTTTCTTTCATGATTTCTTTCTGTTTCATTTGTTTATTAAATTTATAATACATACATATACATATACATACACTCACACTCACTCACTCACACACACACACACACACACAGTATGTATGTTTGTGTTGTATTTGTGCTGATAAATAAATAAAGGGAGACTAGTATAGATCTATTTCAAGCTATTTAGCTCTCATCAGCTAGCCATACCCTTACTGGGATTCTGTATGTTTGTATGTATGTTTGTATATACATTTTGTGCAAAAAATACATTTTGTCCCATTAGAAACAATTGCTATTTTAATAGATGCAAATGTTTTTTTTATTTGAACTATTAAAACCATTGTAGTAGGAAGGCACCAAATGGCATTATACCACAAGAGATTCAGGTAACCCAGGAACTTTTGTGAATATCCATATGGATTATAGAAACCAGTCTGCTTTCTGAGAAATGAATCCTAAATTTTGTTGGTTGGGAATGAAATTTTACTCCCTTCTGTAATATTAGAAATTCTGAAGTTTATGTATGGTCCCTTCTAGGAAATAAATACCTGTTTTTTCCTAAAATAAGACAGGGTCTTATTTTTTGACCCCCGAAATAAGCCCTTGGCCTTATTTTTGGGGAGGTCTTACTATTGTTGAGGTTCGGGAGGCAGCAGGCATGGTCACCTCATGGCTGCTGCTGTGTTGCAATATTTTCGGGGAGGGTTTATTTTTTGGGGAGGGCTTATTTTAGCACATGCCCTCAAAAGCCTGATTGGGCTTATTATCCAGGGAGCCTTATTTTCGGGGAAACAGAGGGAGATGCCTTACCTTGTCAAATTCAGTTTATTTATTTTTTAAAATAATGTAATACTTAAAATAATCCTTAAAATAATAATGATAAAATTGGGGGTGGCTGATTGACACCAAAGGTGGAGTTCAAAGGTATGGGGATGCTCAAGGATACTAGACCTACCCTAGTTCTCAGTCATACTGGCGTCCTCATAGGGATTAGATAAGAAAAAAGGATTAATCAGGGTTTTACAAAGCAAATTAAATGCAAACAATTTCCGGAAAACATACATTCACTAGCATCCAATCTTGGTTTTAATATAATATAGAGATACACTTAGCATAGAAATAAATTTTAAATTGTAACATCATGCTATAAACCTTGTCCTTTTGTATCTGTGTTATAGTACTATGTACACAGCACTGTAGAATTTGTGACATGATATTTGAATGCATATTTTGTCACCTGTGAGGTGGATACCTGTGGGCCCAAGAAAAATTCCTTGGACTAAAATTAATTCTTAACACCTGTTCAAAATGCTTTCCTATGCTATTATATTAATGTATGATTAAAACTGATTAATGTGAATTATTTTATGAAGTGAGATCATTGCTCTATGATACATAAACTTGACATCCTTTGGTAAGCAAGTTTTGCAGATTTTTGCATTGTTCAAGATACATGTTTAACCAATTCGGCCAGAGTTAACAGGTATATGCAAAATCAGCATGGACATCCTTGAATGCAACATTGCTTTTTTAAAGGCATTTTTAATTATCTTGTAAATATTGTCAATATCCAAATTGACATTAATCTGAAATGAATGACTACTATTATTCACACCTCCCTCTGTCTCTCTCCAGGATCAAAGGCAATGTACCATAAGGTTTAGGTTTAGGTATAGGTTTATTTGGATTTATATGCCGCCCTTCTCCAAAGGACTCAGGGCGGCGATGCAATTGGACTCAAGGTGATTCAATTGCTGTGACGGGGTACTCCCATGATGTCCTGCTTAGGGTTTCTTAGTGGCATCTGAATGATCACTATTAAAACAATCTTATTACATTATCTATTTGAAAGATCGTCCAGTCAAAATCCATTTCTAAGAGCAGTAAGAGAAAGGGTATTGACATTGTTCATTCATAGTTAGGACCTGGATAGCAGATTAAGCAATACACTATCACACATTCTTGGTCTTTGTATTGCAGAAAGATGTACTATAGAAACTATTTATTAATTTAGAATCTATAAAATAATGTCTATAATATAAATTAAACTATGCATCTCTCTCTCTTTCTCTTTCTCTCTCTCTCTTTCTATGTATGTATGTATGTATGTATGTATGTATGTATGTATGTATATACATGGCTCTGTGTGTGTGTGTGTGTGTGTGTGTGTGTGTGTGTGTGTGTGCATGTGTATGTTCCAGCATAATTCTGGAACGCCTCAAGCAATTTCAACCAAACTTGGTACACAGATGACTTAAGACACCCTTAACACCCTTCAGTGTGTGTGTTCTGTTAAGATGCAGCCTATTGTGCCTTTAAATTGCTTCTACTGTATTGCCATAAAATGGCTTCTACTGTACAGCTCAGTGGAGTTGCCATGGTAATGGCTTCACTGTATTCCACAAGGGAACTCCCTCTGGTAAGGGGGAAAATCCAACATTAGAAATTACTTTTAGACCGGCTTTCCCCCCGCTATAAATAAATATTAATAACTTATAATATGCATGTTTTACATACAATTTGTCTAACTGGCTTCTTCCAATATTTTGACTTTAACTACATAGGAATGCATTCCTATGAAGTTTAAATATAATTTGTAAGTGAACCCCATATGTGTGCACATCACTAGCATTTTACCAGATCGTTTTAATTTTTATTCAGCCCGCACATTTTGGATTTCATTGGTTTATGCACCAATGTGTGATTGTCCTATCTGAGTTGCTAATCTTTTGGGAAATTTCATGAATAATAATGAAGATTAGTGTTCTGTTTTCAGTTTAGCAACAAAGCTAGAATGAAGAGTATGATAACCCAATCTAAATCAAATGCAGTAATTGGCTAGTATAAATTTTCAAAAAGCAAATATCAGGGGAACAGAGGAACACAATGCAAGAAGGATGTTCAAAATGAGCACAAGGAAGCTATTAAGAGAGAACCCTGTTGTGCCTTCTTTGTTTATGTGTTTGTCCTCTTTCTACATCTCCTTAGCCCTTTCTCTATAGATGGTGGGACAGTTTTTGTCATTTCCTAATCAACTGTGTTTGGTCCAGAGCAAGAAGCTTCTTGCAAACCTGCTTCGGTTGTTGGCAAATTTTTCAGAATAATCATGTCTCTATCTTGAGACTTACAGAGGCAGGCTGAAACTTAGAGAAGAGAAGTCAGAAGTAGCCTAAAAATTGGGTGGAGATAGTTCAGCACAATTCCATGACAAGGCTGGTCAACCTCATTAGGGTCTTCCTGAGGTTCTACATCCCCAAAGATGGTCCTCCACAAGAGAACTTTATTATTACACAATTATCCGATGCTTAGTTGTTGAACTTTTCAGATGGAGTAAACAAGTGATAACTGCCCACTTTTTGGCTGGTCCTCTTCAAATTAAAATGGCTGTATCAATAATGAAAAGTTGGACAGCATCTGACAGCGATACCAGTGTATAGATTGATTAAAGTTAATTAGATTCCCACTGCATTGTTTTCTGAGTAGTTGTAAGAAGCAGTTTGACATAATTTTCTCCCAGGATTCTGCTTTTACTTTCAAGTGTAGTTCTAAGCCTGGAAATATGTAGAGATTTCCCCTCCAACTATTAACCAAACCCTTTTGTGTGTTTATGTGTCTCTGTGTGTGTCTCTGTGTGTGTGTGTGTGCGTGCGTGTGTGTGCGTGTGTGTGTGTGTGTAATTCAGTTTGTGTCACAAAAGAACTATGGTGAATGATGTCAAAATGCTAGCAATTTTATAATATGGGTTTAATCTTTATTTCTGACAGATCTGTCTGACTCCAATGAGAATGGAGCATTTGAATGGACAATAAATAATATCCACAAAGTAAACAAAATATAAATGTGATCTTGCTAGATCATTTTTATTGTTGTTATTAATTGTATGCATAATCTACTTTAATTGTAAACAGAATTCATTGACATAAACAAGCTGGAAGTAGTGGCATACCTAAAGATAAAGATAAAGGAATCAATTAGCAAATTAGCAAACTGCTACTAAGAAATATGAGGAATGGGAAGACAGTCCCTTTTGAATAAACAGCTGACACTTTTATAGTTTTCATATTTTGGATAATTTTGAAGAATGTCTTGCTATCTATATTGCTTTCATTTGTACAGAATATGCATGTGTAATAAAAGTAATTTATGGAACATAATTACCAAATACATTACAGATAGGTTGCTGATCTTTTAATCATTTGCAGAAGTAATATTATATTTTAAAATGTCTGCAAATAACATGTAAATCTACCTAAAGCTTCAGTTGTCCTATTAATATAACTAACATTTCTTTTGGCTCACATGGAGTAGCAAACGAAGAAGATTTAGAGAGGATGGGGAATTTGGCCTTGAAGAACAGGCAGAAGAACGGCTACTAATGTAATGGTCAGGTAAGTGGAGTTTGAACCCTGGTCAAGAAACTATTCTGAGTAAATGTTACATGAAAAGAAAGCGAAGGAAAGGAGAAAGCACACTCAGACTTGCACAATTTATTACTGTCACAATAAAAATAATGCTGACCTATATGGCATTTGTTTCTCACGGGTGGGCTTCAAACACTTTAGCAGTTCTGTGCCCAGTTGCTGAGTGGGCATGGCCATGGTGGGTGTGGCCTAGTCAGCATCCTGCACCACGGGGGGAGTGTTTTGCCCTCCCTGGGCTCTGGAGGCTTTGTTCGAGCCTCCAGGAGGGAAAAAATGGCCTCCCCAGGCTCCATAGGCCCTCTGAAGGCCAGAAATGGGCCTGTTTATGGCCTTCCTGAACTTCCAGTAGACCCTCCCTGTTAGATTGGGTAATGGATAGGCACACACAGGCTTAATGGTAACAACAACTCTTTATTAAGTACAACAAGTGAGAACAATCCAGTGAAGGTTGAGTCTGACAGCAGCCCTTTTATAGGGAGCTGTCAGAACCTTCGACCAATAGGATTAAACCTCTGTTCCTGCCGGAACAGAGGACCTTGGTGCAAAACCACTGTAGTTAGAACAAGTATCTAACACCCCTCCCCTTTTGGATGGAACAATCCTACTTGTTACGTAGTCACGCAGGTAGGCAGGCTTTTGGGTAGCTCTGCCTGACCTGCGCAGTTCAGTAGGAGGGGTTTCCTTTGACAGGTCGGACAGACTTGTTTGCTCCACAGCTCCACTTGGTGGAAGCTCCTGGAACGTTGCACAGGCTGTGGCTGGAGCTTCTAGAGAGGGGTCGCTCGGGGCTTGCGGGCCTGCAACATAACCAGATTAGTTTACCGGTACCCTCAGGCTTGAGCTGGCCATGGAAGGAGTAAGTGTTTGCTTCATTTGAAGAGGGCTATGGCTAACTCGTGCAGGAGTTACCTCTGGTTTTCTAAGAGTGGAGTTGGAGAGCCGGCCACGGAGTTGGTCAATATGCCTTCTCCAATTCCTACCATCCTTGAGCTGTAGGAGGTAAGAGCGAGGGCCTGTGATGCCTATCACTGTGGCAGGAATCTACAGAGTTCCCCCAGTGTAGTTGGGGGAATCCCCTAAGCTAAACATCTGAATCCTGCTTGTGGAGTCTGGGGGCAATGAGGCAGAATAATTGGGGTGTAGCCGGTCTAAGTGGGACCTTAGCCAGCGACCCATGAGAAGCTTGGAGGGGCTTCTCCCTGTAGTGGCACTGGGTGTGATGTGCTGGGTGTGATGTGCTGAATTAGCAAATAGTGGTTGACCCATGTTTGCCAATCTCCTGGGCCCATCCTAGAGAGGGTCTCTTTTGCAGATCTCACCATTCTCTCCACCTGACCATTGGAGGCCGGATGGAATGGCTTGACCAGGGCATTCCTGATTTCCTGAGCTGCTAGGAAGGTCTCAAATTGCTGTGCAATGGCTGTGCATTGGGGCCCGTTGTCAGAAACCAAGATGTCAGGCAGATGCTCAATTTGATTGCGAGGTGTGGGGGCGTCCTAAATTGCTTTGATTTTTTTTGTGTGGTCAGGTGAATCCCAGAGCCATCAATTAGGTACCCTAAGATTTCAACCTTTGGCATGTTAATTTGGCATTTCTCTTTTTTGAGCTGGAGGCCTTTGTGTCTAATTCGAGCCAAAATTGTTTGTACACGTTTTAAAAGTTGTGCCTCATTTGCAGCCAATACCAAGATGTTGTCGAAATAGGGGACGACTCCTGGAATCACCCGCAAAAGCCGTTGCATGACACTTTGGAACAGTCCAGGGGTGATACTAACACCGAATTGCAGGTGGTGACATTTGAATGCAACCCTGTGCACCACAACGCTTTGGGCCTCCACCGTAGTGCCATCTACAGGCAATTGTTGGTATGCCTGCGCCATGTCCAATTTAGTGAATATTATTCCAGGGCCTAATGAATGAAGAAGGTGCTGTACATTGGGTACAGGGTAGGCGCTTTGTTGTAGCACTTTATTTATTGTGCACTTGTAGTCCGTGCAGATGCAGAGAGATCTGTCAGTTTTGACAGGTGTCACTATAGAGGTCTCCCAGCATGTGTGATCGACCGGCTCTAGGATTCTCTGGCCTACAAGCTTGTCAATTTCCCTATCAATTTTGGGGTGGAGAGCAAAAGGTACTCTCCTGAGTTTTAACCTTATTGGGGCTATGTTGAGGTCCAAACTAAAGGAAATTGGAGTCCCCACATACTTACCCAGACTGGTGCCGAAGACCTCCTCGAACTCCTTAAAGATGGCTTCAGTGCCGTCGTCTTTCAAGGCGTTGATACTGGTCACCTCTAGGCCCAGGGCTTGGAACCAATCTAGCCCTATGAGGCTCTGCAGGTTGCCGCTGACCACTGTCACTGGGAGTTTTCCATTGAACTGCTTGAACTTCACCTGGAAGGTCCCTTGGCCCATGATGGGGACCTGGTTTCCCTGGTAATCGCGTAGGCGGATGTCAGGGATGCAAAGATGCTGCTTCTTTAGGCTAGGGATAGCCTGCTTTAGGGTAGACCGTGGCATGATGGTCAGTGATGACCCGGTGTCGATCTCCATCTCACATGGAGAGTCCTCGATGAGGATGTGACCTTCAGCTTTTTTGGCCGCCTGGTGTGGACTTGGTGTGGACTTGGCTGATTGATGTATGGTAGGTGACTCTATTGTTGCCCTCTGAGCGCCATGGTGGCTTCTGCCAAGCCCCTTCGCTGGGCCTCTGTTGGCGGTTTGGTGCGATTCTAGGCTGCCAGGCGGTGGCAGGGAATTCACTCTGGCACACCTTGGTGATGTGCCCCTTTTGCTCGCAGCACTGGTAGGTTGCGTCATGGAAATGGCAAGCTGATCTGGCATGGTCTCCTCCGCAGCTAGCAAGGAACATGTTCTTCTTGCGGCCTTCAGAAAGGCCCATGAGGTCATTTGCCTCGAGGAAGCAGTCAAATTGTAGCATTTACGAGTCCCAGTGCTCAGTGATTGGATCATACAGAGTCATTGGGGCGTGCATGGCCATTTTGTGTTCTGAGGGCGTTTTGGAATCTGCCGCTCAAAAATGGCTGCTTGAAGCCGTGCTGAACTCCGGGCTGGATGTACTTGCTGGATTGCTATGCTCATTTTGGTTCGCCTAGTTGCCTTCCAATCCCACCCTCGTTGCCAGTGTTAGATTGGGTAATGGATAGGCATGCACAGGCTTAATGGTAACAACAGTTCTTTATTAAGTACAACAGGTGAGAACAATCCAGTGAAGGTTGAGTCTGACAGCAGCCCTTTTATAGGGAGCTGTCAGACCCTTCGACCAATAGGATTAAACCTCTGTTCCCGCCAGAACAAAGGACCTTGTTGGAAACCACTGTAGTTAGAACAAGTATCTAACACTCCCCGAGCCTCTGCACGCGCCCTGCACTTACCTGCATCCAAAATGGGCCGCAGGGTGGCCACAGCCATCCAGGAGTGGGATTTGGGGGTTCTGCAAACTGCACAGAATCTTAGCTAGAGGTTTTCCTGAATCCCTGCAAACCCCCAGCAGCCCACCGCTGGTTTCTTCGTCTGGTCTGCCTCATATGACTGACTTAAGGGGACATCTGCTAGCCAGCCAGACCAGTCAAATCAACCTCAGCATAACAGATGTCACAATGAGATAATCCTCATATGTCTGTTCTAAAATCTTTGTTCTGTTAACATAGACCCATCCCTCAGATTAGAAAAGAGATAACCAAAAGGGGAACCCTCCTTATTTTTAATGTGCTTCTTTCTAATGGGGGTGGGTGGGTTGGACCAAGTAACTGCCCAATTGCACAAAGTGGCTTTTTCATTCATTCAACTGAACACAGAAACATCAGGGATCACGCCTGCAATCAGGACTATTGTTCAGTATCAGAGTCACACTCCCTCTATCATATTTACCTAATATTTATTCTGGAACAACAAAACTTAGGAAAAAAAACCATCTTATAGGTTTTTATTAAGAAAGCTCTTTTTAAAATTGAAGGACTACAATCAACTAGACTGTGTAGAAAACAATTATTTAAAATAGGATATACTGTATATACACATACAGATTGTATGTCCATGAACAAAAATAGCATCTAGTTAATTATAGCACACCAACTAGATGAAGGCAATATTTCTATCAATATATACCTATGAATGTAATTTCTCCTCCCTCACATTTCTCTAGTAATGCAAAACAATATGATAAAAATAGCATGAATTACAATTAATTTGTATGATTCAGTAACCACAAATAAGCCATTATTGCAAGAGAAATGAATCAGCCAGCCTCTGGCAAAAAAAAAAAAAAAATCAGCCGAAGGTAAAATTCATCCTGGCTAAAATTATTACATATCTTTTCTCTGGATAATGAAGCACATTTCATGTTAGACTAAAATCAATGCCAAACTTAACATATCTAAACTGAATGAGTGAGTGAATGAATGAATAAATAAAGAAACATTTAATTCTAGCTGAACTTTGGACTGGAAGGCAATAGTATTGGCTGGGAAGTAGCACAACAAATATCACTGGTTAGAGTTAGTTTTTAACATCCATCTCTCACAGAATCACTCCAACCATCAGGTTCCTTGTTCTTGTGTTGATTGGTCTTTGGCAGAGTGTCAGCCTTGATAATGTTAAGACTTGTGTACTTCAATTCCCAGAATCCTCCAGCCAGCATGCTGGGAACTGAACTCCACAAGTCTTAACCAGTGGTGGGATTCAAATAATTTATCAACCGGTTCTCTGCCCTAAGGATTTCTTCCAACAACCAGTTCACCAAACTGCTCAGAGACTTAACAACTGGTTCTCCCAAAGTGGTACAAACTGGCTGAATCCCACTACTGCTCCTAACGTTGCTAAAGTTGGACATCCCTATCTAGGATGTGTGTCTGAAAGACTCCAGGAAAATTGTTGGTAATGTGATCTAGAGCTTCTCATTTCTGCATATCTAAAAAGTTTTTAAAAATAGGATATGCTCCTTAACTTTATCAGTTAAAGGGAAAATGTTTAACAAAAACGGGTCTCAGCAAAAGTACTAGGCTTTCATTGAAATACTAAGCTTTCTTGGTATCCTTCAGTTAACTGGATATATGTAGCCATTACTTAAGACTGAGCCTAATGATAGCACTGTTGGTTTAATTGGATTTTGGCAGCAGATAAGGAGATACTTGGCTGGAAGTTTGGTCTCAATCAAATCAAAACACCCCTGTGGCAAGAAGGCTTTAACTATTTTGTTAGATGTTTCTTACCCACAAGTCCCCTTCACAGATTAACTGTACAAAGAAATTCCACACAATTAACAATGGGTTCCTCCCTAGTCTCCATATTTTCAAGATGACTTGTAAGCCTAGCTATGCACATTTAATCCTTGACATCTCTGTCTTTATTAATGGGATCTTTGATAAGTATAGAAATCTCATGTTTCTTTGATTGCTGACTGGATGTCACACATGCCTTGTAATAATGTCCCTAAATTTATATTGTGCTGCATATTATTGCTTTTGGGAGCAACAATAGCCAAAGATAAGATGATATTGATTTTAATACTCATCTCAATTCAGAAACAATACAATAGAACAATAGCCTTAGTACAGGGGTGTCCAAACTTGGGAACTTTAAGACTTGTGGACTTCAACTCCCAGAATTCCCCAGCCAGCTGGCTGGGGAATTCTGGGAGTTGAAGTCCACAAGTCTTAAAGTTCCCAAGTTTGGACACCCCTGCCTTAGTACATCAGAACTGGTAATGATGGTTGTTGATAGTATCATCATCATCATCACCACCACCACCCATTATCATCATCATGTAATATTTACAGTTTAAGTAAACATTTTTTATATCTGAAATATAATAGTTACTCACAATGACCACTCTATAAATCTTATCAAACCACAGCATTCTGTCAGTCTTAATTTCTTTTCTGATGGCCCAGTTTGTCCCCAACCTGATGACCTCTAGTTATAATGAAATAAAACCTCTATGCTTGCTAAGAATATGCTACTTAAAGTGATCAAAACCTGGAAATTTATGGGTTTTCTTCTCTCTTGAAGAACTTTTTTTTTTTTTTTTTGGTCATTCGCAAAGCTGACATTCCTTGGCTCTCATAATGTTAAATAAATCTAATTATGACACTTTAATAAAATACATTAAAGGAGATTATTTGCGGCCAAAGTCTGGAAGTAATACAGAACATGTTCCAACAGCACATTGTTTGCACCTGGATATTAACCTCTTCAATGCCCTCTGGACATATGGCAGAAATCCAGACTCACAGCACCTGTAGTTCTCAATGGATGAATGCCATAAACACTCATCTCATAGAGAAGTTTAATGTGACACATTCACTGTAGTTGGATAAATTGTGACCCAAAGTTTTCCAGTGTTTGAAGAGCCAGTAGGACAAGCAAAAACCTGTTCATTTCCCAGTTTGCTTCAGAGAAGATAAGTGCCAATTTTGCCTTTCCATATCCCAACTAGCTTCTGTTCACAAAACATTCAGATCACTGAATTCCATATTTGTACAAGCATTCACAGCAATTCATTGGGTCAGAGCCAGCATGAGATTAATCACAAAACCAAATGTGTTTCCTGATGAAATGAAAATCTTTCTGTGAAGAAAACCAAGTGTTTTATCAAAGAATATAAGTAGGTCTCAATAATACATGTACCTACCGACAGACCTACAATCACACACACAAACATTCTGACAAAACCACAACTACCAACAGGGATTTACACTACAAAGGTTATACTGGTTTACCTCAAAAAAATTATGGCATTGTACTATGCCTTATTCCATTTTAAAAAAAAAAAACATCTAGGTCTTCTAATTAGTGAAAAACTCAAAACAGAATATCTAGATGTTTAAAGCAAAGGCAGTTTCGAACATGTTCCTGTTACCTGGCCATTAGGAAATCATATGCTATCAAATATGTCAAATTATACTGACACAATTTCTGATCCATAACTAGATGTCAGAGCACGTTTCATATAAGATACCTAGCTAAAGACCAAACAAAGGAAGGACAGTTCTGGAGAGTATTCAGGGAAAATCACCAACAGGCCCCTGTGAAGGTCTTGAGTTCCAGAATCTGATTCCTTACCTACTATTGCAGCTACTTACAGAATAACAGATTGAAAAGGAACTTGGAAGTTTTCTAGTCCAGGGCTCCCTAACTCCCAATATATGACCTGGTGCCAGGTGTGAGCAAGCCTGAGCAAGCAAGGTGAATGTGTGAGCGTGCAAAGCTACATTTGTGCGAGTGGTGCACACACATGCAAAGCCATTCCCTCTCCCTTTCCTGCCAGTCCACAGAGGCAGAAAGGGTGGGGACAGCTGTTCTAGTCCGACTCCCTGCTCAAGGAGGAGATCCTATAAGAGAGGTAGGCAATTAATTTTCCCAAGGAGACACATGAGAAATTGGGATTGTTATGGAGGATTGAACCCATAGGTCTGTGAAGGTGTAGCCTGCACCCACCCAAATTGGGAAAAAAATAAGAGTAGTTACCTTCAAAATAAAAGAAATTCAGTTGTCTTGTGTACATAGTATATAATTATTTCCATGTGATTGCTACTTTCCAATTGACCGCATGTGGGTCAAAGCCAGATCTGACCTGGGGGCTGTAAAATGCCCAGGTCTGTCCTATACCATTCCAGATAAATGACTGTCCAATCTCTTCTTAAAAACTTCCACTGATGGAACATCCACAATTTCTGCAAGGCTTTTTAAATTTGGGTTTCTGTTTTTTTTTTTTTTTGAGTTTTCTGTTACTAAGCTCTATGGCTGAGCATAATAATCATAGTATCTACTATAGTGTTTCTTCCCATTTTATGAGTGAAGTGAAATTGATACTTTTAAATGAGATATGGAAAAGTGGTATATAGCCCACATAGAGTAGTTCTGGATGTACATTCTGAAGCTTTTCTTCAGAGGTATTGCTGCTCAAAGCAAATACCCTTGTGGTGAAGGGTCAACTATATTCAAGAGTCATATGCATGAATATAGTAGATGGGAAACAATGATTCTCTAATGGGAACTGAATCAACCATAGGACTGAAGTAATTCAATTAATTCAAACCTATAGGTCCTCAAGAGTTGCCCATGGATGACTCAGAGTCATATTAATTAATATGACTTCAGTATTTCATATAAGGTTTGCAACAAAGTTTGCTTAACAACTGTAGTTTGTAAGTGAGCACCTGTCTACCCTAGATGAGTTCAAATCACCAGGACCAGATGGATTACACCCCAGAGTTCTGAAGGAACTAGCAGACGAGATCTCAGAACCACTGAATTATATCTTTCAGAGATCCTGGAACACCGGGGAACTACCAGAGGACTGGAAAAGAGCTGATGTGGTTCCCATCTTCAAAAAAGGGAAAAAATTAGATCCAGGAAACTACAGACCTATCAGCCTAACCTCAATACCAGGAAAGATTCTGGAAAAAATAATCAAGCAACAAATTTGCGAACACCTAGAAGCAAACAAAGTAATAGCCAAAAGCCAACATGGATTTGTCAAAAACAGATCATGCCAGACTAATCTTATTGCATTCTTTGATAATGTGACAAAATTAGTGGACCAGAGGAATGCCGTTGATATAGTTTACTTGGACTTCAGTAAGGCTTTTGATAAGGTAGACCATAACCTACTACTAGATAAAGTAGAAGAATGTGGGTTAGACAGCATCACCACCAGATGGATTGGTAACTGGCTGACCAACCGCACTCAACGTGTAGTTCTCAATGGAACTGCATCTACATGGAGGGAAGTATGCAATGGAGTACCCCAAGGCTCTGTTTTAGGCCCAGTACTCTTCAACATCTTCATCAATGATTTGGATGAGGGAATAAATGGGGAACTCATCAAATTTGCAGATGATACCAAGCTGGCAGGAATAGCCAACACTCCAGAAGATAGGCTTAAGATACAGAAGGATCTTGACAAACTTGAACATTGGGCACTATCTAATAAAATGAAATTCAATGGTGAAAAGAGTAAGGTTCTACATTTAGGCAACAAAAACGGAATGCACAGGTACAGTATAGGTGATACCTTACTCAGTAGTAGTAACTGTGAAAGGGATCTTGGAGTCCTAGTGGACAACCATTTAAATATGAGCCAGCAGTGTGCAGCAGCTGCCAAAAGAGCCAACACAGTTCTAGGCTGCATCAACAGAGGGATAGAATCAAGATCACGTCAAGTGTTAATACCATTTTATAATGCCTTGGTAAGGCCACACTTGGAATACTGCATTCAGTTCTGGTCGCCACGATGTAAAAAAGATGTGGAGACTCTAGAAAGAGTGCAGAGAAGAGCAACAAAGATGATTAGGGGACTGGAGACTAAAACATATGAAGAACGGTTGCAGGAACTGGGTATGTTTAGCTTAAGAGAAAGAAGGACTAGGGGAGACATGATAGCATTATTCCAATATCTCAGAGGTTGCCACAAAGAAGAGGGAGTCAAACTATTCTCCAAAGCACCTGAGGGTAGAACAAGAAGCAATGGGTGGAAACTAATCAAGGAGAGAAGCAACTTAGAACTGAGGAGAAATTTCCTGACAGTGAGAACAATTAATCAGTGGAACAGATTGCCTCCAGAAGTTGTGAATGCCCCAACACTGGAAGTCTTTAAGAAGATGTTGGATAGCTATTTGTCTGAAACGGTATAGGGTTTCCTGCCTAGGCAGGGGGTTGGACTAGAAGACCTCCAAGGTCCCTTCCAACTCTACTATTGTATTGTATTGTATTGTATTGTATTGTATTGTATGTATTCCATCTTTTTTTCAAGCTTTTGTTTGATTGAAATCCAGTTTGAGTACCTATACTTGTTTGCAGTGCTAGAGATTGACTAAAGATTCTGTGAGTGAATCAATCACATTTTCACACAACAATCTTTCTGGTTAACTGATAAAAGTAATTTCATGTGTTCACTTGTTCCTCTTATTCAGTATTTCTCAAAATGAGCAAGCTCTTTTTTAGTTTTCTTGTGAAACTATTTCTCGATTTTTAAAAAATGTAACAGAAACATGCACTATTGGACCACCATGTATTTTTGACCTTCAGGCCTCATAACCTCTGTTCTAAAAATATGGTTTTAGAATAGAAATTATGTTCTACCATGTTATATCACGTCTAACGTTACGTCAATTAAAAAACAGGATCCATGTACACCAGCTGGCAGTCAAATGCCATAATTCCAAATCCTTAGTCTCTACCCACTCCAACATCAAAGATCATCAGTTCGATTGGAGCAACACAAAAATCTTTGGCCAAGCTTATGGTGTGTATAAGCACACCAGCATGCCTACTGACCCTGTCCTATTGTTCTCATTGATATGTAATCATTTTATATGTTCATGACCATATTATACCTATTTATATCCATTTATTTGTACCAATCTCATGCGATAATGTCCATGACTATACTAATACCTGTTACTTTGTACATGTTGAGAAAATAAATAAATAAATAAATAAATAAATAATAAATAAATAAATACATAAAATAAATACATAAAATAAGCTACCACACACCACACTTGTGAGTTCATTGAAGCCTGGCACTCCACAAGCAATTCTATCAACAGACACATTGACCTACAACCAGCCTACCAACGTCTCAGAATCCAAATCAACCACATAGCCAACCAGAGACAGCACCAACCAACCTATCAATTAACAGTTCACCTCCCAATGACCCTGACATGGTGTGAACTCCTTATCACAAGACCCTTCACGAGGCTCACTGATGACTCACACCTGACCCATCACTATACCCATTACAAAACCCTCACTTGACATACCCACACCTGAAGCCCTTATAAACAGAAGGACACTGACACTGACATCCTCCAAACTCTGCTGAAGATGATACCTAGCCTGGTAATGAAATGTTTGGAAGCCAACTCACACGCTCGAAGAATGAACCTTCACCTACAAATATTCCCCAATACTAGAAAGGTTCTATATTGTTGGATTTCCCTCATGTTTCTTGATTGCTATAAATTCAGTAGAACCATATGGATGTCACTAAGTTAGAATGATGTGATGGTCCCATTCCACATGTTCAACTAAACGCATCAGACACGATAGTAATCATTAGTTTCAGCACTCTGAAACTAGGGTTCAAGTGAAATTGGTCACTTCTTTTATCATTTCCATTTAGTTTCAAATTACAACTCTTGTCATCTTTTGTTAGATGTCAATGTTTCTTCAACCAAGTAAAAGTCAAAAGCATCTGAAAGGTTTTAGTAAACAAATAGTACTTATTTGTAAGTCTAGTGTCAGAGGGGAAGGCACTCATATCTATACAATTCTGGAAATGTATTGAGCTCTATCAGAATTTTCTATGTTTTTTTTTTAAAGTCAAAATATGGGTGATCTAAATGAATGATGGAGTCATTAAGCCACTGCTCAGCCACATAAACCAGTCATGTCAGGAATTTGTTCAAGCTATATATGAAAACGTATATCCAGCCCTTGAGATCAACTTCGGTTGTAGAGATAGTTGCCATATTAATTTAAAGGAGTTGAATAGCAGTGGTTGTGCCAAAGTTCCATAAAACACAGTGTTCAGGCCAGAACCTTTCCATTCTTATTTAGAAGTAATTGAAAGCAATGGGTCTAATTTCCTAGAAAAGTTCTCAGGGATTGACCTTTATGAACAGAAAAATGATGCATGTTTTGGGAAAGCTGTAGGGCAGAATCTGGGGCAAACGGTTATCTTTTGTGAAGTATAATTATATGTCTTAAACATAATTCATGTGGGAAGAATCGTCAACATGATTACAAATAGCAAAATGAATACCAAATATAATTTTCATAGCACATGACAAACTGAGTTCTGCCTGAAACTGGACCTGTCTGTTTCTTTAAGTGCAAATAGCTATATTAATATTCTCTCTCTCCCTCTCTCTTTTAAAGCGAAGCCTAGTTTGCAATCAATGCATATTCTCCCTTTGTGTAAGAATAACAGATGTTGATAGAAATAGCCATTGGGTTTGCAAAGAACCCATTTCATGTGTCAGAATAGTTGTGCCGCTCTTAGATGAAATGTCAAAAGCAGGCAGATATCTCAGTGTGAAATGACCTTAAGAAAAACCCGACCTCGCTAAAAGTGACCTTTTTCCAGCAAGAAACATTAAAATTACAACCATATTCATGCTTCAACTTCAAAAACAATATGTATTTCTTTTTCCTTTACTTTTTCATCTTGGCATCTTGCGTATTTTAAATAAAGATGTACATATTGACCCACTATATACTGTGTTTTGCTTAGCTTATTTATTTCATTGTATGGACAAATGAGTGTGTGAGGATAGTCCATGAATATATGAATACATGTATGTATATGTGTATAATGTGTTTGTATATATGCACCAACACACACAGACAAAAATATACAGACATACGTGCATTAATAAAATGTATTAATTTTCTGAGGATGCCTTACCTTCTGCAAATAAAATGTACCATTTAAGATGAATCAAAGTGTCCCGAATGACTTAGACAATAATGTAGCATTTGAGAAGAATCCAAATAAAATAATACCAATAGCCCATTGGTGCATTATGGAAAGCTTCCTGCTGGCTAGGAATTCTGGGAGTTGAAGTCTAACAGCTTAGTGGAAACCCCCCCAGAAAAAAGGTAAATATTTCAGTGCAGTGAGTGAAGAGGGAGAGATTACTGTTGAGGCCTATTATTTTTTTAAGAAAGGAAAAACAGAACTAGATCAGTGTTAATTGCATAGAATCATGTGAGATGGTCCCAAATGTTATTTTAGTTTATCACTAGTATTTTTATTCCAGAACTCTAAATCACAACCAATCTTTGAAGCTCTTACAAAAATAAGTTTCCCTAAGACCAAAAATAATGATCTGGTTGTATCCAGACTATATACTGGATAGGAGCTATGCTTCCCCGAAAATAAGACAGGGTCTTATTTTCTTTTGACCCCTAAATTAAGTGCTTGGCCTTATTTTTGGGGAGGTCTTATTATTTTTGAGGTGCAGTAAGCGGCAAGCGTAATCACCTCATGGCTGCTGCTGTGTTGCAATATTTTCGGGGAGGGCTTGTTTTCAGGGGAGGGCTTATTTTAGCACATGCGCGCAAAAGCCTGATTGGGCTTATTCTCCAGGGAGGTCTTATTTTCAGGGAAACAGGGTACATGAACAGAGTTTCACTCAAATAATACTAAGAAAATAGTATTTTTCCTCTATTCTTTGTTATCCTTGAAGTCTTTTGAAAACTTCTCTGGAGAATCGAAACATTTCTGAAACAGCATGAATCTGTAAATCTGTAGGGAAAAACAGGAAAGGATAAAGTTCCCTGGAAAACATCAATTCAATACATTTCGTGTCATCTGCTGATGTGATAAGCACTATTTCCACCTTCACCTACATTATTTATTATTTATTAAAATGTTGAATCCAGAGTCCAGATCTGAAATATGTGCCACTTAATATTGCGTATGAAGAAATGGTAAGGTTTTGGGGGTAATAATTCAGCCCTTACATTAACTTGTTATGCAGTCTTGAACTTAATTAGCAAATAATAATTTCATGTTATTTTGTTGATTTTTTCCTGAAGTCAAGCTATATTACATTTATGACATTTATGCAATCTAACGTGTTTCCCCAAAAATATGACTTACCCCAAAAGTAAGTCCTAGCTTGATTTTTACATGTATGCCCAATATAAGCCTGACCGCCAAAATAAGCCCTAATTAAGACCCCGCCCACTCCAGGGTGCAGAGGTAAAAATTAAGCTAGGGGGGGATGAGGGTGGTGGAGCTGCCCTACTACTTACCTTCAGACAGTTTCAGCTGCAGAAGAAATGGGGCAGCAAGGCTTTCCTGAAGGCCTCTGCAGCCGATAACAGAACTCCAGATCAATCCGGAGTTCTGTTATCAGCTATAGAAGCCTTCAGGAAAACCTTGCTGGCCTTGTGGGCCACAGAAGAAGTTCCTGAAGGCCTCTGACAGCAAAAGATAGGCTAGGGGCAACACACGCAAATGAGGTGAGTCAGTGGAGAACATTCCCCTCCTGAAAATAAGTTTTAAATGCATTCAAAGGAGGTGACTAGGCTGACCCCCACGGAGGGGACAAGCATATCATCAGTCATGAATCTCTTCACACCCACAAGAGATCTGTCCAGCCCACCTTGAATTCCTTCTACTCTTATCTCCTGCTAACTTCCCTTGGCTGTTAGTAGTTCAGATTCTTGTAGAGAGCTCAAGCTTACAATAAATGTTTATATCCCTTTGAACTGTCTGGATCTCCTGATTTTCTGGCTTCATATAAACAAGTGTACTTGTACCATATCCTGCCAATTCATCATGTTCTTCACTGGATGTTAATGAAACTTCTTTTTTTAGAATATTGATCTATCCATAAACAAAAAGTGATTCACAGATTTAAAAAAAATATGCAAACTTATTTAATTTGGTTCTTCAAAACTGTTTAATCAAAGGTTTTAACAGGTTGCACAAGCACTACAGTAAATAGCGGTATGGTGGCCTAGTGGTGATGCTTGTCTCCCATTAAGAAGGTTGAGAGTTCAATCCAAGGTAGTGGCAGATGTTTCTCTGCTAGGGTGCAAAGAAAAAAATATCTGCTATAAACTCCACATAGGACATCTGGCCAATAAATACTCAATTTCATCCAGATGCCCCAACTCTGTCCCAAATTAAGGGACAACAGAATTGTAAAGATTCCAGATATTTATTGAACATTTAATTAATTTCATACTGGAGAAATATATATACAAAGCCAAATATAACCATTGTTCCAAAAGACCAGTATGATTAAGCTTCTTTTATGGTACATATCATTAATTCAAGGCAGCATACTGTCCGGAGATAGATTTTAAGTTGCAGTTGTAGATTTCAAACTTTTGAGCATCTTTTTGGAATTTGCTTTATTATTTTAATCAGACACCTTGGTGTCCCTTATCACTCCTTATCTCCTTTGAAGAGGGTGAGGCGAGATGATTCACAGGTTTCACATCACCCTTTGGAACAGATTCCACCTGCAGTAGAATGTGTGATTCCTGGTATCTCTATGAAGTTAAGATTAACAATATGATGTTGATCAACTGTCATTCCCCCACTTTGTCAACTCCATTTTGAATTTGTTGACTTACCTTGAGCCATCACAAACCCACATCAAGGCAGATTGTCAATTTAATCTCAAATTAATTTAAAGGGGGTAGATTTGATTTTGTTGGATTTTGTTTTGTTTAAACAGGATATACAAATATCTGAATTCAGATATAATTGTATTGCTGGTGGCAGCTGTGTTTAACTTGAAGGAGACTTTATCTTTTTACTATTTCGAGGTCTATCAGTAGTAGGTATTTTTGTGCAGATAGATTATGTTCAATGATTATGTTCAGTCCAGTGACTGAAGATGTTTTAATTCAGTTGACACATCCTTTGGCAAATCTGAAAATTAGCATTTTTTTGCTAATCTTTTTTTTAATGAATTCCCTTCCAGTACAACTTTAGAATGCTATGGGACTCTTAAAACTATAAAGATATTGGAATAAAAACAAATGCTGAAGGGGAAATAGCAAAAATGCCATTTCCGAGGGTTCTACTCTTCAAAACCTCCCAAGTATGAAGTAATCTTTTATCAAAAAAAGCCTTTCAGTTAAATTATGTGTTAATGGTTGCTGCTTTGAACATTCTGAAACTATTTCGGCTGCTATCCCATTGTGAGTCTGAAACTGATACTGAATTTCTTTTTCCCCAAAAAAGATTTTAGAGAGCTCGGCTGATAAAGCACCTTGTTATGTTCCATGAAGAATGAATGTTCCATTGCTAAGGTTATAAACTAATCCACACTTTCTATAAGAGTAGGTCTACTTCCAGGCATAAATATACAGGTTCACCATGTTCTTGTATATTTTTATGTATATATTTTCCCAGTTAATATCTGTAAATCTAATGCACAACTGTGACTAGGCATGCTGGTGAGATAGATCATATGATCAAAGCCTTTGTAGGTTATTAAGTCAAGTGTGAATATTTCCAAAAAATGCCAGATATGTGCATTATTCATTAGATTAGAGGCACATAATTTTTTGTATCACGTTAATATTTATTTGCTTTACTTTGCTGCTTGTGAACATTGCTGACTGCCTAAAGCAGGCAGAAGCCATGATGTGACTGCTTAGGAGTGACATCACTTGTAAACTTCATAATAATCAAATTAATGAAAGATCACAGCACCACGCAAATAGCTGGCATGGAAAGAATGAATTCTGCAGTGGACTCTGCAGAAGATCAGAGACAACTCAGTTTAACAAACTAGATGAGCAATTGCATTCTATAATTTTAGAGTCATTGTACAGGTGAAAAACATGGTTTCAAAAGAGAGGGAACCAGCATGATTAGTTTTTGACACAGCATGTGCCAAAGAGAGGTGTCATTAGCTACCTTTAATTGCCATTTGCATTTAGTCTTCCTCATTACCAACTTGTATTTCACTTCTCTCATATTTTATGTGGACCTTTTATTTTACTTAGAAATCATTTAATTCTTTGGGGATTTTTTTCACCATAACAAAATATTACATGTCCTTGTTTAACTTCATTCGTCTCTATTCCTCCCCATATTTCCTTCCTCCCTTCCTCCCTTGTTCAGTGATACACACATTATCTGTGCTTCTTACAGACAATATTCTTGAAAAGCCACCAGACTATAGTTTTAAAGTTTTAAACTTTGCCCTTCAGCCTGCTATTCACCATTTTTCTCCTAGTTTTCCATTGTGCTATTTAAAGTTTTTCAGTTATCCCCGGGAAGGTCTCCCAACCATACCTATTAGAAGTATTTATGCATCAGTTTCTCTTTCTCTTGTCAGCAAAGCTGACACACCTTCCTCAAAAGTATGAATTCTAGTTTAAAACTTGCCCTCAATCAAGGAACCATTTTAAAAACCACATCACACTTTCAAAGGGTCTTTAAACCCTCTTTCCCCATTGTCACATATAATCCCAGTACAATTCATGTCCAATTTTTCATTTATTTCATGTCCACCTTTTCCTGCTCCCACAGATACATGCCACTTACTTTCCTACAGTTGTTGGAAGGAGAATGAGAAGGACTTACCTTAAGTTGATTATTTAACTGCAGATTCCATTATTAAATATAGTACAGGTTTCTGCTCCAAGAGGTTTACAATCTAATGCAAGAACCAACCATGAGAAAGACAGCAAAGGAGAAAGAGTAGACATGAAAGCAGAATGGGGGTTTGGTTTGGTTTGGTTTTTCTTTTCATGCCCTAACACACTAAGACACACAAAATAGAAGATTATGGACTATCTTTCGTGCTTAGCCTCAAAATTGTGGCCCAAAGAGGTGAAATGTAGGCAACATATTCTCCTTACTATTTGGTCCAGAAAAAAAATATTGCTTTACAACTAGAACAGGCTTCTAGATCTGTTCTGGATATTTCAAACCAGAGCTTCTATCATCCACAGAAGCAAGAAACTGCTTCATGATGAAAATATATAAAATAATGTATTAGGACAATATTGCTTCTCCCACCCTTGTACAAAGATGCTGATCAAGTCTGAGCTGGCAAATACAATTTAGTGCAAGCAAGTGTAAAGTAATGCACACTGGGGCAAAATGTATTATGGCCTTATAGCTGTGCAGTCATTTATAATATAACAGATGGTATTTATTTTCTGCAAATTCTGTTGGTCATAAAATAAAAAGTATGCCTCTCAGGTTGATGAAACTCAGTACAATGAAGCTCTGGGTCACCTTTATAAACATGCTATTTCATAACGATTAGCTCAGCTTCTGTCAAAATATGGTGGTTTAAAAAAAAAACTCTGGACTTAATCATTATTGGCCACCAATTTCAGGAAGATAAAACATTAAAAATGCTTTCTATTTGGATCAAATATTTTAGGAATATTTATGTATTCAAATTTGTTTTAGCTGCCCATTTCATAAAAAGCAACATTGGGTGGTTTACAATGATCAAATAAAACAACGGCTATAAAAGCAACAAACATAAAAATTTAAAAAGCCACATCAAATGATAAATATACAAACCCAGGCAAAGAATGGCCACCTCAGCTATGTAACATCTAAATCTTCACAGCTAGGTGTGATTCTAACCTCCCACCCCCCCACCCCCCAAAAAAAAGACTGGGATGAATGATTTCACTGTGAAAATAGAAATAACAGTTTTGCAAATCTCTCAATTCTATATATTTGTGTACAAGAGAGGGAAGACACTCCCTATTTAGAGATCTTTCTGGGAGAGCATTACCAACCTATGCTACTTCCATGTTTTTATTCTGATGTGTATCTGCACCTATTAAGTCATTTAGGGTTGAGAAAATCTATGAGGAGGTGTTAAGTTTCAGCTAGCAAATATATAGAAGTAAAATCTGCACATCTAGTTGGGAAGGATATGATAGACTTTACTTCTGATTTAGAAGAGCTTTTAAGAAACACTAGCTTTAGGCCATAACCTCCATCATGTGCTGATGGTAGAAGGATTGTACAATTGAGCAGTGGAATTCCAGTTTGCCATTAGTCAGATGCACTATTCGTGATGCTCTTTACACAAAAATCACCTGTGCAAAACAAGAAATGAAATAAAAGTGAAACTTTCTTCAGAATTATTTGATTCTCCATTTCTTCTTTTCCACAAGCAGTATTCTCACAGTATACTCACAGACTGCAATATTGGTGCTCTTCTGGACTTTGTCCACTAACTAAGCCTCGGAACACATGTTTTGTTTCTTATATAGGAATACAGTTACACAATTTCCCTCGTACATATTGCCTTAGCTCAGAAACTGTCTATTTCAGGCATCAGGAAAATAATCTTTTTATTCATTTCCCCCTTTCAAGAAAAGAACCCTATCCCAGTCTCTTACCTTACTGGCTCTGTAACCTGTAAAGAGCTGAATTTTCCTCCAAGCCCTGGAATAATAAGATTGGAGCCCAGGAATAACTGTAAAACCGAGTTGGAAGAGACATCAGAGGTCTTTTAGTCTAACCCTCTGCCCAAACAGGAAACCCTATATCAATTCAGACAAACAATTGTTCAATCTCTTCGTTAAAAACAAAAACAAAACTCCAGTGTAGGAGCACCCGTGACTTCTGGAAGCAAGACTAATTGCTTAATTGCTCTAACAGATTAATTGCTCGATTAATTAATTAATTGTCAGGAAATGTCTCCTTATTTCTAGGTTGGTTCTCTCCCTGCTATCCATTGGACAAAGATAGTGGATCAGGTCCTTGTTTCTCATTCTCTCTGTGTGTCTATGTTTTGCTTTTAAATTACCATTGTGGTTTTATTACTATAGTGAGCCACAATATTTTACAAGATGGGCCATAAAACAAATAAAATAAAAGAGCATTCCTCTGATTATTTAAATGTTTAACCCTCCTGATTTTTAGGCAGCCCATTAAAACATGGTTATTTCTTCAGGTTTCAGAGCATACGGAACAATATGATCTGTTTCCTCCAGCAATAGAAGTTACTTTTATTTGGTGACAATTAAATGGAGAAGATTCCTACGTTTTACACATTTTCTATATATTGTTAGTGTTATGAATTGGGACCCTGACACTTTATTCTAATGCATACTGGGCTATAGTTGGGATAAATATATTTAGAGTCAACTTTGATTAGAATAACCCAGCAAAATAAACAAGCAAATAAACAGACAGACAGATATATACACATCCCAATGAGGCTTAATTTAATGCAATAGAATCAGAATTAACTCTGATGTCAACGTGTAAAATGTTTCCATGACTATTATCAAGTTGGCATGAAAAAGGGAGAGATAATTCCATGCATACTTTCAATCAGAGTCATATTTCCATAGCCGGCATGTGGGGTGCAAAATTCACAGCCTGCTGCACCATCTCGTTGGTGGATATGATTTATGACACAGACTGAGGGGAGGGGAGACACAGGGGTAAAGTGCAGAGACCATTGACCCAAATCAGTTTCGGCTCCGCAGAACAACATGCCAAAATGTTGATCCTAATAAATGACTGGATTTCTTTTGAAATTTGTCTCGAGGCTCGTAAATTAATTAGGTCATCTTTTGGAAATTTCACATCTAGGTGGAAGACCAGATTTGCATGGTTTTCTTTGTAAAATTTCCTTCAAATATCTTCTTTGTAAAACTTCTTCAATATCTTAATAAATGACTTAGATGATGGTATAAAAGGGGAACTCCTCCTGGCAGGAATAGCCAACACCCCAAAAGACAAGCTCAGGACCCCCCCCAAAATCTTGACAGACTTGAACAATAGGCCCTATCCAACAACATGAAATTTAATTTGGAGAAGAGTAAGGCTTTTGCACCTAGGCAGGAAAAAAAGGCACAAGTACAGAGTAGGTGAAATCTGGCTCAAAAACAGTAACTGTGAGAGGGACCTTGGAGTGGACAATCACTTAAACATGAGCCAGCAGCGTGCAGTAAGAGCCAAAAAGCTAATAGAATCCTTGGTTGTACAAACAGAGACAAATAGAATCAAAATCATGTGAAATATTAGTGCCACTATATAAAGCCTCAGTAAGGCCACACCTGGAATACTACATCCAGTTTTGGTCACCACATTACAAAAAAGTTGTTCAGACTTTGGAAAAAGTCCAAAGAAGAGCAACTAAAGATAATTAAATGTCTGGAGATAAAAACATATGAAGAATGGTTGCAGGAATTCGGTATGGCCAGTCTAGAGAACAGGACGACTGCGGGTGACATGATAGCAGTATTCCAGTATTTGAGGGGCTGCCACAAAGAAGAGGGTGTCAACTTTTTTCCCCAAAGCACCAGAAGGCAGGACAAGAAACAATGGATAGAAACTAATCAAGGAGAGAAGCAGCCTAAAATTAAGGAGAAATTTCCTAACAGTAAGAACAATAAAACATGGAAATAGCTTGCCTTCAGAAGTTGTGGGTGCTACTTCAATACAGGTTTTAAAGAAAAGATTGGACAACACCTATCTGAAATGGTATAGAGCAGTGATGGCGAACCTTTTTTGGCTCGCGTGCCACAAGTGGGGGGAGTGCAGGGGGGTCGAGTGCGGGCGTGCCACACCCATAATGCAATGCGCGACCCCCCAGTGCGCATGCGCGCAAAACGCACGACCCCCATTTTTACATGTTTTTTTGCCCTCCCCAGGCTCCAGGGGCTTTATAGGAGCCTGGGGAGGGCGAAAAGAGCCTTCCCCGACCCCCCGGAGGTCCTCCGGAGGCTTCAGGGACTGTCCAGAGGCTTCCCTGAAGCCTTCGGAGCGCTTAAAACCGCCCTCCAAGCAAACCGGAAGTGACTTCCGGTTTGCTCGGAGGAGGTCATTTTAAGCGCTCCGAAGGCATCAGGGAAGCCTCGGACGGTCCCTGAAGCTTTCGGAGTGCTTAAAACCACCCTCCGAGCAAACTGGAAGTGACTTCCGGGTTGCTCGGAGGGTCGTTTTAAGCGCTCCGAAGGCATCAGGGAAGCCTCGGACGGTCCCTGAAGCCTCGGGGGGGGGGGGGGGGGCAGGGGAGGCTGTTTTCGCCCTCCCCAGGCTCCTATAAAGCCTCTGGAGCCTGGGGAAGGCGAAAAATAGCTTTTAAAAAGGTGAACTCAGCTGGCTAGCACGCGCATGCACGCTGGCCAGCTGACAGGGCAGCGCCTCGCGTGCCCTGACAAATGGCTCCGCCTGCCACTTGTGGCACGCATGCCATAGGTTCGCCATCACGGGTATAGAGTCTCCTACTTGGAGGTTGGACTAGAACACCTCCAAGGTCCCTTTCAGCTCTATTCTGATTGAAAACTATCACTGCAGGGTTAGGGTTAAGGTGGTGGTTGGTGGTGAATTGTAAGAATTATTTTTCAATTAAATGAGTAATATTCAAAACTGAAAATTAAATTTACATAATTCTTTTTGCCACCCTGCTACATAGGCTAAACAGTAATATTCCTATGTAAGTATGGCATTTGTGTGTGTATTGGTATCACCCTGCACACTTCCAGCCCCCTGCCAGAAATACATTATAAGGGAGGGGGGCCTAATGGTGAAGAGTATTAATAAATTTGATAGCATGGAAATCACATATTCCTCAAGCTGAAATAGCAGGTCTTGTCAGTGATTTTGAGTGAACAATAAAACAAATTAAATGGGAACAAATAGCAGACTTCTGAATTATCATGACAATTACAGTTTTAAACAATTCCCTAAGACAGGGGTGTCCGAACTTGGGAACTTTAAGACTTGTGGACTTCAACTCCCAGAATTCCCCAGCCAGCATGGCTGGCTGGGGAATTCTGGGAGTTGAAGTCCACAAGTCTCAAAGTTCCCAAGTTCGGACACCCCTGCCCTAAGATTATACACTTGTAACTGAAAAGAGTTGGCTAAAAACTATATATATATATTATGAATACACACATACTATATGTACACACACACACACACACACACACACACACACACACAATCACACCTACAGACTCAAGTATATAAAATTAGGACTAGATAGCTATAATAGTAATGATAATAATGTTGGAACAGCAGCTTTCAGATTTATTCAGACTAATGAGTGCATCTAAATTTTGAGGTTTGCTAACTCACTGAAGTTAGTTCTCTGGCAAGACAGGGAAAACAACAAGGCTGTCACTGGTTATGAACAAAGTGAATTGGTTATATGACTGACAGTAGGAATTTCTTTTAACATCAGTAAAAAGGAGGTAGAAGTGTCAGCTAAGAGGACAGATACTGACTTCTCCAGCACTCAGAGAGTTTGTATACGATCACGAAGGAACACGTTGACTTGATGCCAGCTTAATAGGCTCAGCATAGCTGAAATTCAGACGAAGAAGGAAACTATAAAAACAGCTTTAGGAAGCTGTCCAGGCCATTAACAAAAGCTCAGAACCCACAGTCCTGAGTCAGGATTGACGGAGAACTTTCTGTCTAGTTTTCCTTCCTACTGTATAAATTTTGGTGATGTTTCATTACTCTTATTTACTGCTTCATCTTGGCAGAAGGGGAAAAGTAGGAAGAATAGATGCTTGAAATCTTTAGAATACACAGGCAAAAAAGCAAAATATTTTACACACACACACACACACACACAGAGGTGTGTGTGTGTGTGTGTATTTATTTTAAAAAATCCAAATAGTAAATCACAAAATAATATATATGAGAAGGAAGGAAGGAAGGAAGGAAGGAAGGAAGGAAGGAAGGAAGGAAGGAAGGAAGGAAGGAAGGAAGGAAGGAAGGAAATATAACTTTTTCTTTTGTCTCCTCTCCAAAATTTCATTTCTGATCCATTGGATGAATAGGCTGCTGCTGTTGTTGTTATCATCATCATCACAATAATGTGAAATCATAGCTGCCAGTTCTTCAATTTTTGTCTTCATACCCATCAAATTCTTCCCAAGAACCTAGGATGTGTATCAGCATAGTATATCTGGCAATCCAAGAAAGGTGGATTGAAATTGGCAGATGGAAATGCTGACAATATGCAGATCTTCTAAGTGTCATCCATTTTTTAAAAATATGGCACCCTGTGTGCCAATAGTAAATAAGGCCATAATTTTTCAACTTTGATTTTCAGATCTTGATATTTTGTGATATTCTCCAATTCTTTGACTTCTACTATTCCCTTGTATTGCCATGTCCACTATCCACATTTTTCTTTTCTACTGCAATCTAGCGTATTATGAGCCAAGACTTTATCAGTTCATATTCATTTGTCCCACAATATTTAAACATGATCATTTCCCTCCCAACTCTATGTTCCTACCAAGTTTTCATTCCTGGCCCATGATAATTTTTACAGATGTTCATCTCTAATAGAATTCATGACAATTATAAAAAGGTTTTGTGACATGCTCTAACAGGTGTCTGAACAGTGTTTTACCATCCAGGCTGTGTCCTAAAGCACACCCTAAATATTTGGGTCACCTTATGTGTTATGGAGAAAAAATGGAATAGAAAAATATATCTCTCCTTGAAAATGATGACCTGAAATTATTGGACATTAAATTTGACAAATGTCCTTTTACTGCTGGTCTGAAACACAGAAAGAAAGATTCGTTCTACTTATCATCCCAACCCTGAAGCAATCACAAGTGTAGTCTTTCATGTGGTAGGTTTCCATAAACAAACCTGAATGAATATATCAGTGTTATCAACAAGAGAGAGAATGTCCCCTCCCTGTTTAAAAAGAAGTAAGTTTCACAGCAGTGTCTAAGTATGCAGACAGATTCATTCATGTGCATTTAGCCTTGTGCCAAGCCCACATTCCAGAACAAGCCTCTGTTAATCACAGCAACATCTGCCAAACTTTTTAGTAGCTTCATCATGTATGATTTATATATACTGTATCCTTCACCTGTGGTCTACTGAAACTAATACCATCAAACTAAAAGTATGATAAACAATCTTGGCTAAATATATGCATTATACTCTATATTTTCCTTCAGCATAATTTTAATTTATGTAATTTTACATTAAAAGACAGTCACAACTGAGAAGCTGAAGGCACAAAAGAGTGAAGAAGGAAAAAAAGCAAGCCAGCTGAGTAACTTTGGGTCAATCATTCTCTCTCTCAGCCAAACTCACATCACACGATGATTAATATGGGGAAAATAGGAAGTAGGAGTATGAAGTGCTTTGAATTGCACAAAATAAAGGCAGGTGATGATGATGATGATGATTTTTCTAGAAAAATCTCACACATGGTTCAAAAATGCCCAAGAAATGAGTTTCAACTGTTGCTGTCACAGGTAAAGCATTTCAATGATCTTCTGCAAACACTTCTTTTAAATATTTCAGACAAGGAGTCCTTTTCTAAAAGGTAAATATTCCCCTCGCACATATGTGGTAGTCCTACCTGACTCTAGGGGGCTGTGCTCATCTCCGTTTCAAAGCTGAAGAGCCAGCGCTGTCTGAAGACATCTCCAGGGTCACGTGGCCACCATGACTAAATGCCGAAGGTGCACAGAATGCTGTTACCTTCCCACCAAAGGTAGTTCCTATTTTTCTACTTGCATTTTTACATGCTTTCGAACTGTTAGGTTGACAGAAACTGGGACAGGTAATGGGAGCTCACTCCATTATGCAGCACTAGGGATTCGAACTGCCGACCTTTCTGATCAACAAGCTCAGCATCTTAGCCGCTGAGCCATCGTGTCCCCGGAATCCTTTCTATGCTTTGCTAAAAGATGGTAATTTTCAACACTTAGTTCATGAGATGGTGTGTGTGTATGATGATTAATAAATAATGTGAAATTCTCATACAATGTGCTTTGTTACATGGTGAAAATAGTAACAATGAAATAAATGCCCCAAAGTTTGAAATGAAACACTCTAATGATACCATTATATGATACATATATGTTATCAGAAGAACAGAGGTGCCACGTTTTATACATGGACAATCTTATACCATATACAGTACTATATTATCTGAAAAATGGTGACAGTCCTAAATATTATTATTATTGTTAAATACATGACAGTATGAATCACAGCTACCATTCTTTATCTGTGTTGGCTTTCATACCCATCAAATTCTTCCCAAGAACTTAAGATCTCATAATGTATCAGTGTGTGGATCCAAGCAGTGTCCCCTTTTTAAATTGACAGATTAAAAAAGTCATTTTTTTTCACAAGCTAGGTATACGTTCTACTGTGTCCTTTTCTACTTTTCATAATTTATAGTTTGAATCATTTGATAGTTGTTCTATTCTGGCCTTGATTGCATTCGTTCAAATAGCTTCCTCTTCTGTTTTCTTTTCTTTTTTAAAATGTTCCATTTGTAAGCCATTGTTGGGTTTATCTTTATCTACTGTTCTTCCTATGTTTTGAAAAATTGACCATGTAATGCTTTTCCTTGCCAGCATGCTGTTCCTGTTTTAATTACATTATTTCTGTATTTACGTTTTATTTCCTGTACATTCAGTAAGTTTCAGTTTTTAAGTTGCATCAGTGCTTATATTTGGCCGTCTGTTACACAATCAGCCACTGCATGCTTTTCTTCTTTGACTATTATTATTATTAGATTTTTATCCTGCTTTGTATGGATTTTGATGCACTCAAGCTGAATACTCAAGCCTCAGAAAACAAGCCTAATACTCCTGGCTCCTATTTTCCCCATAAGAAGTTTAGACATTGAAGTGGCATTTGAAGAGAAGAATCCAAACTTTCTTTTCAGATACGTTTCAGTGATATAATTAGAAGTATGACAATGATGATGATTTTGTTGATCACAACAGTGTGGTCAACGCCTGGAATGCTGTATCTGACTCGGTTGTTACATCCACAAACCCCCACAGCTTCAACCTCAAACTGCTTACCGTGGACCTCACCCCATTCCTAAGAGGTCCGTAAAGGGGGCGTGCATAAGCACACCAGTGTGCCTACCATCCCTGTCCTACTGTCCCCATGTATTTGTATTCATTTCTTTCATACATGTCCATGTTTATACTTATACCTGATATCTTGTTTGTTTGACAAACCAAATGAATACATAAATAAAAATAAATAAGAACTGATTCAAGTTAATCCTGGCTGATGCTTTACACAAAACACATAATAGATCATGGGAATTCATCATCATAGATAAGGTAATGGCCACTAACTTAAATGGTGCTTAAAAATAAACTGAATAAACACGTGGACAACAAGTCTGTCAAGTGTTATTGATAGAGATCCAGTGCTTATATCTTAACACCATGTGCCTCCATATATATCATATATGCAAAAAATAATATGGAGAGAGAAGTTATGACTTCATCTCCCATGGTTAATGGGCTCCTCAGAGGTTTCTTGTTAACCATTGTGAGAAACAAAATTATCTAATGGATTATGATGGGCTTTGGCCACATTCAGTGGAATTGTTCTCTAGAGTGTTACCTAATTAGGCAAAACCTCAATTCTGATAATAATCTTGATTTATGCAGATTTCCCCAGGAACCCCCTCCTCCCCAAGTTGCTATGGGATTTGCTTCCAAAAGGACACTTGCAAGGTAAATGTCAGCCTCTGTTTTGCTATTTGCTTTTGGCTGCCATCGAAATGGGGGGGGGGTATTTGGGAGGGGAAGTTTAAGTACAGGAGAGATTGTAAAAAGGGAGTTTTGGTCTCACTGTCTACTGCGCATGCTGGAGAGTAGTGCTTGGTGTCGGTCAAGACCAACCGTCCTGCATACCTACCTGATGATGCTCCTTGAAGATGGAATTCACATGACACCTAAGGGATTTGCAGATTGGACACTGGGATGAGGATTACCAGGGACAGGGAGTTTGGTCACATATTGATATGTATGATTTTGCATGCTTTTGCCTCAGATCTTGCTTTGCTTAGCTGCTATCTTTTCATAACCAGTAAAAGTACTCTTAATTCTGCAAAATGGAGTTAAGTGGTTTCTTTCTTGGTTGCTGAGAGAGGCCGGCTTGACAGTAAAGATCTCCCTTCCTCCATTCTTGAAGTGTTTTTTTCCCCTCCACCATTGGAGTTTTAGCTCAGATCATGGCTTTTCTTTTCTGCAAAGTTGCCATAGTCCTGAAATCTCCCTTTTAATTTTAATTGCCTCCTCTACAAGAAGTTCAATAGACAAATGTTGACATGCAGCTGCTCCACAATGCAGAGAGATGAGATGAGGCAGCATACCCTTCCAGTTCCAGTTTTATATGCCAAATGGATCCACATCCCTGAATGAGATGGGAAACCTTTATCTTACTGTTCTTCTACAGTACAGTAGAATTGGAAATAGGAAATTTTGCTGTTTTGAAATCAATGTACATTGAGGTCTGTCTTTCCCAATACATTTTCCCCATCCTATCCATTAAATTTTATTTACACAGACTTTTTAACAACTAGTTCAGATCAACCAGAATGAACTTGTAAGATAACACTCCTGGCTATTCTTACATTCTTGGATTACATGGAAATCTTCACGGTGATTGAAAGCAGTTCAATGAGCCCAAATATGCATCAAACATGTCAATCCCTTGGAGAGAAATCTTACAGTTAGAAAGCATATACATTAACAGAGGGTGACAAAAAGGCAGATCGTCATTAAAAGTACTGCTCTGAATTATATGTTGCAGATAGACTAATGTAGATCAAAATTTTGAACAGAGAAAAGCCTCATGTGATTGACGTGGCATTCATTATTACTATTTCTATTATAAGACTTTAAAGTTGTTAATAACCTGAGAAACTATTGGCAAAGAGTATTTATTTAAGTGTTGGGATTTTTTGCAGTTCTCCAAGTTATGAGCATAAAAAAAGCCATTGGAAGAAAATAGCAAATCAAGCTAACAAGTACAAGACATACTGTATAGTTATTGTGATTCACTTCAGCCTTGTAGAATGAAAGTGAGAGTAATAAAATGTGTGCAGGCGAGTATGCAAAATATTGCATCCTTTGAATTCATTGTCAATGACATGAAAAATATGCTTGGGTGATATGTGTGTGTATGTGTGTGTGAAAGAGAAAGGGAGAAAAAACTGCTTTGAAGGAAGTGTGGACAGAGAGTTGCATCTAGTAGGGTTTACATGGCAATTGAACTTAAAAACTGTTTTCTATACAGATTAAAATCATTAATTTTACAACAAACAAAATGAATAAACTCATGTATATGAACATGTATTTACAAAAATAGAACAATAGATTCTCTCTGCATAGTCCAATGATAGTTGTGTTCAGTGACTGCAAAAGATGTGCAACTTTATAACAAGTAATTTCAGAGATTAACTGTAACTGATTGGGAAGTAATGCTAGATCACAAGTTGAAATCCACTAATTCCCTCCCTGTTGACAGTCTGATCCAGAGGTGGGTTCCTGCCGGTTCACACCTCTTCGGGTGTACCGGTTCCAGAAATTTGCTGTACTTTTGCACAACCGTTCCAAGGAGGCATGGCCACGCCCTCATACTGGTACGCTCCCCTGCCCTGCAGCCCATTTGCAAGGCACTTCTCAAAGAGAAGGAAGCAAGGATGGGGCTTCTTCAGAGGACCCGAGGCAAGAGCAGTGTTGAAGCCCTCTCTGAAGCAGCTGGAAAAGGTACGTGTGGGTCGGAGGGAGGGGGAGGCATTCAACTTCATCCTCCTGCTGCTGTGCGGGGCTTTGGGCAAAGGCTGGAGGGAAGGACCCTGGTTCGCTTGTGCTCTCCCTCCCCAAGTGTAGTTTAATTGCAGGCAGAGTCACTTTGCCTTTTCAAACCAGTAGTCAGTGAAGCTGGGCTGGATTTTTACATAGTGAATCCGAGCCTTCCGGGCCTGGGGGAAAGTGTGTGTGCTACAGCATGGTTTTTTGGCTGGCTTCCTGCCTCCTCCTGTTGTCTCTTCAATGCTCGCTTGGGCTCTCCCTCCCCAAGTGTAGTTTGATTGCAGGCGGAGCCAAGTTACCTTTTCAAACCTTAATCAGTGAAGCTGGGCTGGATTTTTACATAGTGGATTCTTCCGGGACTGGGGAAAAGTGTGTGTGCTACAGCATGGCTCTTTGTCTGGCTTTGTGCTTCCTCCTGTGGTCTCCTCAGTGCTCTCTTGTGCTCTCCCTCCCCAAGTGTAGTGACTTTCTCCCCAGGCCCCCATCAATTTCTCTCTCTCTAACATACACAGCTGGATAAAACTATATAAAAATCCAGCCCAGCTTCACTGATTACAAGTTTGAAAAGGCAATGTGGCTCCGCCTGCAATCAAACTACACTTGAGGAGGGAGAGCACAAGTGAGCACTGAGGAGACCACAGGAGGAGGCAGGAAGCCAGGCAAAGAGCCATGCTGTAGCACACACACGTTCCCCCAGCCTCTTTCTTTTGGAAGGCTCAAATCGGCTCCCCTCTGGCTTCTCTGCCTCTCCTCTCACTCCAGCCTGCAGCAGAAGGTGAATAGGTGGGCTTTATTGCATTCCAGGCATTTCCCACCCAGGCAGCAGGCTGCATTTGCAATGGGGGAGGTGTTTGGGGAAGACAGTGGGGGAATGGGGATGAGGAATGGCAGAGGAGCTGCTTTCAAGCCGTTGGAAAAGATATCCAATCCAACTTTTGTGTGTGTGTGTGTGTGTGTGTGTTTGAGAGAGAGTGAGTGAGAGAGGAAAGGGGGTAAGTTAGATAGTCCAATCCAACTTCTCTGTATGTATATATGATTGAGAGAGGGGGGACGGAGAGAGAGAGGGAGGAAGGAGGGGAAGGGACAAGAAAAAGAAAAAGAAAAAAGGAAACTTATTTCACAAAGGAGAAAAACAAATGCTGTCGCTTTAAATTGGAACTGAGCATGCCTGGCTATGGAATTCTGGGAGTTCAAGTCCACAAGTCTTAATAATTTTAAATTGAAAAGGTGCAGGAAAGAACAAATTGGTCATATGTTATATGGTTTTATGTTTTTGAAGTTTTGGGGTTTGTGCAATATGAGCATTGTGTTTCTAAAAGGCTTCTGAATGGAGCCAAACTTTCTCTAGGGTCATTATCTCATTATCTCTATCTGGCAGCATGTGGAATGAGCCTCAGGCAGGTTTCTTTGTTAGCTTTGTTAGAAAGAAAGAAAAACAGCACAGAAATTTAGGGCTAGAAGGCTACTAGGAGGGAATCTAGTCCAACCCCCTGCTGCAGCAGGAAACCTTACATTGTATGGAATATTTTGGTGCCTCTAACAGAGAGGAAAATTGCCAGAAAGGAGAAATAGTTTACTAGGACAAGGCTGCCATGCAGAGGAAGACAGAGATAGTCCTTGACTTATTACTACAATTGAGCCCAAAATTTTGGTTGCTAAGCAAGAGTGTTGTTAAGTGAGATTCACCACATTTTACCCAATCCATGACATCTCCTGGTGAGTGACATCAAGTTGGCCACTCTCACCTGGTCACATGACTGCCAAGCCACTCCCACAAAACAGGCCACACCTACAGAGTATGTTCTAAAAAAATTGAAATCCACCATTGGTCTGATCCCATTATCCCCAAAGGCTTAAAATGAATAATATTTAAAAAGAATGTAAAATAATCAATACAAATTCTTGGCACTGCATCCCAATATCCATACAGAGCAGACTAAGTTGATTTAGAACTCTAGGGAGAGAAATACTGCTGTGCTTTGGTACATTTCCACAAAGATGCTCATAATTGAATCAAGCTGGAAAAGTCCTGGTCCTGCTCAGAGAGAGTTATGACTTTTTCTTTTGTACTCATACAAAACAACTTTTGTACTCATACACCTGTGTATAAGTACAAAGAGAGACAAGAGATGGAGAGGGAGAAAGAGAGAGAGACTTGTTGATGTAAACTCCTTGGGGTTGAGAAGAATTGCTGCAAAACTGAGTTTCCTGAAGTGGACCACTATACTCCTACACAACTTTAAAAAAGTGTCTAGTAAAATGAAAAGTAAATCAAAAAGACAACATGCAAATAAATGCAAATAAAACACCTCCCAGGAGCAAAACAAATTAAAGTTTAATTTGTGTGTATTGTTTATTGGGCTGCTAAATTGGCAAAATGAACTGCTACATTGGCCATGCCCACCCAGTCACATGACCACCTAGCCACACCCACCCACCCGGTCTGCCCCCTATAGTCTGAGGAACTGTCAATTGGCCCCCTATTTTAAAAGTTTGAGGACCCTTGCTGTAGAATGCAGTACTGCAGGCTAACTCACTGCTCACTCCAGGAGTTTGATTCTGAATAGCTCAAAGTTGACTCAGCCTTCCATCCTTCCGAGGACGGTAAAATGAGGATCCAGATTGTTGGGGGCCATATGTTGACCTTGTCAACCGCTTAGAGAGGGCTGTAAAGCACTATGAAGAGGCATACAAGTCTACATGCTACTGCTATGTGGCATCATTTCCCGATGACAAATGTGCTACCATTCCATGAGAAGCCCTGAATTTGAACTGTGATTATATTATATTGCTATTTCAATTTTCATTGTTCTGGCTTCCTCACCATTCCCCGCCTCCCAGTGTATTCTTCCATATCAAATGACTCAACTTAAATAGACTAGTCTAAGAAATGTAATCTGTTTTTTTTTGGGGGGGGGGGGGAAGAAACAAGATGAAAGGTCTTCCATTCCATTCAAGAACACAGTCAGAATATAATAAAAACAAATGCATATCTATATAACTCTCAGTATGTATAAGTATGCATTGATTCTTATATTTTTATTCTGTTTGTGAAATATATATATATATATATATATATATATATATATATATATATATATATATATATATATATATATATATATATATATATATATATATATATATATATATATATATATATATATACACATACATACATACATACATACATACATACATACATACATACATACAGTCTGCCCAATAAAAGTCAGATAAAACAACTAGAGAGTTTAACATGATTTCTGCTGGAGTAAAAAACTAGACCAGATTTTAAAAATCCATACCTTAATGATAGGTAAATTATCCTTCAGTGTCTCCAATGTACATGCTAGAGGCAGGAACTTTCTATTCATGAATCCTTTTTTTATTCCTGTATGCTATTACCATGAAGATATTGCTGTATTGCGAGATACATTCTTACACTGATAAATACATTGCATAAACAATATGCACTCCCAACAAGCAAGATAATGTCAGTACATTTCAACAATAAAGGTTCTCCTGTAGTTCCCTTGATTCCTCTCCCTACTTTTCTTTCTTTCTAAATACTAACAAGTAATGCCGTGGGGTTGCCTGTGTAATGGAAAACTGGGGTGAAATAACTGCAGCTCATAGAATTTCCTGTGCTTTGCCTTCATCCATTTCTAGAAATAACTTTAGTGATTGTCACATACAGTATTCTGATTAGGAAAAAAAAGGTTGTGCTTGTTTCTACTAAACCTCTTCTTCTCCTTTCTGCATTTAAATAAAATAGAGGATTTATTAGTTAGATGTCAATAAACCTTTAGGGAGTTGTGTACATCCTGAACAGTTACTTCACTTCAAAGGCTCAGAAGAACTCTGATTAATAAACTCCTGTGTGTATATACAGTTGAGTAAAGCAGTAAGAATCACTAGTAGCTCCAAATGGATTCACATAGTTACTTTGGATTGTCTAAGCTGAGAAACTGAAAGTGTATCCAGTATTGTCAGAACTGTCAAAGGAGAATTGGGATTGTTAGGGTAAAAAGTGACAACATCTGTGAGAATATAGTGAGTTCATATTTTATTTGTTTATCTCCTGGCTCTACACTCTCCCTTAGGTCACATTTTCTGGGCAGTTCACAAAAGAAAGTTATTTAGAAGGAAATGGCAGAAGGAAAAAGAAGGCTGAAAAAAGAAGCATTTATCCATCACTCTGGTCCTCTGTATGTGCTGTTTTACTTCTGAAACGTTCAAGTGGCTTGCAAGATGCCAACATTAACAGGATGAACATTTAAAGAACATAGTCTAACATAACAAAATAACTGACAACTTGGCCCACCACTATTGGGGAGACCGTATGATCTTCTTTCACCCTCAAATGCCCTCCTCAACAACTGTGTCCTTGAAAATACAAATATCTAGAACAGGGGTGCCAAACTCTTGTAGTCACGGCATTATCACATGACATATCATGACTTTTCCCCCTTCGCTAAACCAGGCGTGGGCAGCATGTGATGCATCCAGCCTTTGGGCCACAAGTTTGACAGCCCTGATCTAGAAGGAGGGATCCTTTACTCTATTATAGTGCCCAGAGTTTAGATTTTGATGTTCTTTTCTTGAAAGGTGTTATAACAATAGCACTTAGAGCAGGGGTGTCCAAACTTGGGAACTTTAAGACTTGTGGACTTCAACTCCCAGAATTCCCCAGCCAGCCATGGGAGTTGAAGTCCACAAGTCTTAAAGTTCCCAAGTTTGGACACCCCTGACTTAGAGTTATATACCACTTCATGGTGCTTTCACAGCAATCTCTAAGCAGTTTACAGAGTCAGCATATTGGCCCCAATAATCTGGGTCTTCATTTTACTGACCTTGGAGGGATGGAAGTCTGAGTCAACCTTGAGCTGGTCAGGATTGAACTCCTGGGAGTGTGCAGAGTTAGCCTGCAATGCTGCATTCTAACCACTGTGCCACTTGGAGGTTCTCCAGATGCAGGTTGGCTTGAGAATTCTGAGCACTGAAGTTCCACAAATCTTAAATTTGCTGAGGTTGAGAAACATTGCTCTGGCTATTTGAACTTATTCAAGTTGGATCAGAAGGATAGAGGTAATCAGACATAGGCAACTCTTCAGGCGTTTATGATTTCAGGGGCCAACATAGGAGTGGAAGTATCATTCAATAGGAATGTGACATGGTTGTATTTTGCAAACTGGTGATTGGGTAGTAAGTGGCCCTTCACGTCAGCCTATGCAAGGACTGAACTCCTTGATTTAAGAGAGAATGAGGCTCTATTACAAATCCACACACTAGGGATTAATCAGTCAATTACAAGATAGCACAGGAGAATATAAACTCTCTGTTTGTGGGGAAGATTATTAGCTGTGACATCTGTCCTTTCTAATGCCCTTATTAGTACTCTGTTTAGGCCAATTGCTACCAGCTGCTAAGGTCTGTTTGACATAACCCATTGGGAGAGAACATACATTGGAAACAGCAAGCATGTTTTGCATGAAATCAGTCTCACAATCAATCCCAGAAACCTCCAGATAAAAGGATCCGTTGATGTGAAGATCTTTGCCTAAGAGATCCATAGAAATTATTTGTGCTGCCAATCAGAGTAGTTAATCCTGGGCAAGATGAACAAATATGTATCTTCCTCTGCTTCCAGATCCAAAATGTATGGTACTGAAATTCAACATAATTGGTTGACTTCAACTCATGACCAATTGTACCCGGAACTGTAAAGTTGGCACCCTTTTATACATCTATTCCAAATAGTTTCAGACAGATGATCAAATGCTGAGAAATATTTTGTGAACAAATGTGAAGTGGTCACTACAGTTCCAAAGAAAAGGGAAGATCTTATGGCAGTGTAACTCAAAGTTATTGTGTTATGCTCCACCCAGTTTTGGTTGCCACAGTATAAAAAAGATGTTGGGACTCTAGAACAGGGGTGTCAAACTTGCAGCCCATGGGCTGGATGTGTCACATGCTGACTCCCCCCCCCTGCCTGATTTAGCAAAGGTGGTGGTGGTGGGAAGTCCTGATACATCATGTGATGCTGCCCTGATGACACAAGTTTTACAGTCCCTGCTCTAGAAAGTATGCAAAGAAGAGCTACAAAGATGATTAGGAGACTGGAGGCTAAAACATATAAAGAATGGTTGCAGGAATTGAGTATATCTAGTTTAATGAAAAAGACTAGGGGTGACATGATAGCAGTGTTTCAATATCTAAGGCACTGCCATAAAGAGGAGGGAGTCAACCTATCCTCCAAAACATCTGAAAGCATAGATGGAAAATAATAAGAAATTTCATGACAGAGAACCCATCATAACAGAGGAATTATTTGAATATTTTACATACAAAGGGTCATATGCTACACAAAAATCTCTAAAAATTAAACCATGATAGTATTTACCAAGTTGAAATATTACCAAATATTAATACTGTGAATGATGCAAACAATATTCATTTCTCTTCCTATGTTTGTCCCATCCTGGACTTTTCTAACATATGGAACTGGAAAAATAGCTTGATATTAGCTAATCTTATAAAGGTTAATGCTCATGATTAAATGTATCTATTTATAAGAACCACTGAGGAGTCATGGGTAAAGTTGGAGCCAGGAAGACTCAACAGTCAATTCTCCATTCTGTCATAAAAATCAGTAGGTAATCTTGATGCTAACATTATTTGCCAGCCTATATCAGGGTTACTATTATGAAATGTGGGAGAAAAGAGAGGAACCATCTTAAACAGCTTTGAGGAAGGGCCAAATAAAACATTTATGAATAAATGTTTTGATTTGTTATTGGAACCTAAGGCTTTGAGATTGTTTACAGTAAAATAGTCTTTCTTCCATCCCCATTATACTGTACAGTAAATATAAGAAGCCATGCTTTTCTCTTATTCTCTTGATCACTAAGGTTTTCTATGAATTGGAACATTAAACATAGCTTGGCATACTTCATGCTTTACTCCCTATGGATGAAATAAAAGACCCAAGTCCTGATTTAACTGCTGCTAATACAGCATGTTTTGAACCAGTCTCAAATGTCAATTTACTTGTTTACCTGCTTGCATTCAGAAGAGACAAGACATGCTTTTTATTCTCATAATTATCCTGTGAAGTAGGCCAAGCTGATTGATGGCTACTAATCCAAAGTCACCTACTATTCTTTGTGGCTGAATTTGGATTTGAATCTGGACCTCCCCTTAGACAGTCTGTCTTCTACAGTACATCATGCTGCATCCAAACCACATTTTAAACATATTCAGTCCTACTCTCTCCTTTCTCTCTTCCTGTGACATTTTGGCTTTTGTTGTCTTGTGCAGAGGGAAGAGAATTTTTAGAATTGCATCCTCAAGTGGTTTTTGAGATGGATTTTTGCTTCTCAATAAGTAACAACATTGCAGGGCTCTCATTTACCTATCTAGCAACACCTTTCTTCTGCTACTCCAGCAGGTAGTAAGAAGCAGTAACAGAGCTTAGAAAAAGTTGTTCCTTGCTAAAGCAATTGAGGGCAACATGTATAAGAGCCCAGCAGTGTTCAAATGTTAACAAGAATGTACGAGAAATATAGAGAACACTCAGAGACCTGAAGTAGATTGGGTATGAGTATGAGCTTCCTTTGCAACCCTTTTAATATATTGTTCAGGAACTAGTGATCGACAGTATATTAAGCAATTTTCCTCTCAGCATTCTTTAGGACATATGGCATCCTTTTCATATGAAGAAATTATTGAACTACAGAACAGCTTTGCAGTTGAAATGGAATACCTTGTGGAACTATCTTTCAATCAACCTTTCCAGGGTTAGGGTTAGGGTATGTGTTTGTGTGAGAGAGCTAGAGCTGGAAAAGGACTAATATGTAAGTAAGTAACCAAGTCTCGTAGTCACAAATCATACAGATAATCTTTGACTTGCAACTACAATTGGGACCAGAATGTCTATAACTAAGCAATGCAATCATTAATTTCATTACACCCAATTTTATGATTTCTTTTTGCCATGATTGTTAAGTTAATCACTATGGTTGTTAAGCAAATTATGCAATGGCTTCCCCCATTTACCTGCTTGTTGGGAGACTCCTGGGATGGTCATAAATGATGAACATGTGAACCCGGAACACTGCAACTATAGTAAGTACATGCTGGTTGTCAAGCACCCAAATTTTGATCATGTGACTATAGGGTTATTATGTCATAAGTGCAAGGACTGGTGGTAAGTCACTTTCAGTTCCATTGTATCAAATGTTCATAAGACAAGGACCACCTATAATAGAAGAACAGCAATTAGCAGTAAGTTTAAGATGAACCATGTTAGTTAAAATAAAATATTGGGTTTTTGAAGATGTTGAGCGAACTTTGAAAGACAAACAAAACTAATATAAAGAGATCCTGGAGTACTGGGGAACTACCAGAGGACTGGAAAAGAGCTGATGCGGTTTCCATCTTCAAAATAGGGGAAAAAACAGATCCAGGAAACTACAGACCCATCAGCCTGACCTCAATACCAGAAAAGATTATGGAAAAGGTAATCAAGCAACGAATTAGCGAACACCTAGATGTAAACAAAGTAATAGCCAAAAGCCAACAGACTAATCTTATTGCATTCTTTGACAAAGTGACAAAATTAGTGGACCAGAGGAATGCCGTCGATATAGTTTACTTGGACTTCAGTAAGGCATTTGGTAACGTAGAGAATAACCTACTACTAGATAAAGTAGAAGAATGTGGGTTAGACAGCATCACCACCAGATGGATTCGTAACTGGCTGACCAACCGCACTCAACGTGTAGTCCTCAATGAAACTGCATCTACATGGAGGGAGGTATGCAGTGGAGTACCCCAAGGCTCTGTTTTGGGCCCAGTACTCTTCAACATCTTCATCAATGGATGAGGGAATAAATGGGAACTCATCAAATTTGCAGATGACACCAAGCAGGCAGGAATAGCCAACACTCCAGAAGATAGGCTAAAGATAAAGAAGGATCTTGACAAACTTGAACATTGGGCACTATCTAATAAAATGAAATTCAATGGTGAAAAGAGTAAGGTTCTACATTTAGGCAACAAAAACAAAATGCACAGGTACAGTATAGGTGGTACCTTGCTCAACAGTAGTAACTGTGAAAGGGATCTTGGAGTCCTAGTGGACAACCATTTAAATATGAGCCAGGAGTGTACAGCAGCTGCCAAAAAAGTCAACACAGTCCTAGGCTGCTTAAATAGAGGGATAGAATCAAGATCATGTGAACGCCAGGTCCGTGGTACATAAGGCTCCCCTCATTTACGACCTCATACAAGAGGGTAGAGCGGACGTGGCGTGCATTACAGAGATCTGGTTGGGCCATGAGGGGTGCATGTCCCTTAGCGAACTATGCCCACCAGTCTTCCGGGCGTTTCACCAGCCGAGAGCCCAGGGCAGGAGCGGGGGGTGGCGGTGGTTATTAGGGAAAGTCTCAGACCTCAGAAGGTCACTGTGCCTCAGATAGGTGGGTGTGAGTCCCTCTTTGTGAAGTGGGGCCTTGGAGCTCAGGTGGGCCTTTTTGTTACGTACCTGTCTCCCTGCTACGTTTCATCAGCCCTGCCGGAGCTGCTGGATTGGCGGTTGATTTCCCCAGGCTCATGGTCCTGGGGGATTTCAATCTGCCTTCCATTGGCGAGACATCCGAGTCAGCTCGGGAGTTCATGGCTTCCATGACAGCTATGGACCTAACTCAGTTAATTCAAGACCCACTCATAATGGGGGACACACGCTCAACCAGATTTTTGTCTCTGGGAAGTGGATGAATGATCTAGATTTAGGGGATATTTCTATTCAACCCTTGTCATGGTCTGATCATTTCCTCATCAGGCTTGACTTCCATACCCCTACCCCTCGCCGCAGGGAGGCGGAACCGACTAGATGATTCTGCCCCAGGCACCTGATGGACCCCGAAAGGTTCCTGATGGAGCTTGGGACTTTTACTGAATCCCTTGCTCACAACTCAACCGAAGCCCTAGTGGAAGCCTGGGATAGGGCGGCTGCTGGGGCCTTGGATCGCGTTGTGCCTTTGCGGCCTCTGACCTGGTGGTGATCCCGGGTGGCTCCCTGGTTTACCGAGGAGATCTGGGAGATGAAACGCCGGAAAAGGTGCCTAGATAGTGGCTGGAGGGCCAGCCGGTCCGAATCTAGTAAGAATTCATATTAAATCCTACTTAGTGGTGATAGAAGTGGCAAAACGGCAACATTTTTCCACTCTTATCGCGTCCGCAGATAACCGCACAGCTGCCCTGTTTAGGGTGACCCGCTCCTTACTTAACCAAGGAACTGGGGAAGACCCCTTGCAGGGTAGGGCTGAAGAATTTGTTCAGTATCTGCAGGATAAAATCGCTCAGATCCAGACAGGCTTGGACTCTGACTGTGTAGATTCAGGCGAGCTGACGGGGATGAATCTTGAGGAGACAATCTGGGATGGGTTTGACCCTGTGACCCCCGAAGGCATGGACAAGATTATGGGGAGATTCAGTGCTGCCACTTGTGTGCTGGACCCGTGTCCCTCTTGGTTAGTTTCGGCTTCCCGGGAGGTGACACGAGGCTGGCTCCAGGCGATTACCAACACTTCATTGAGAGAGGGGTTCTTTCCCACCACCTTGAAGAAGGCGGTGGTGAAGCCCCTCCTTAAGAAGCCTTCACTGGACCCAGCTTCTTTAGCAAACTATCGTCCGGTCTCCAACCTTCGCTTTGTAGCAAAGGTTGTTGAGAGTGTGGTAGCACGTCAGCTTCCCCAGTACCTGGATGAAGCTGTCTACCTGGATCCGTTTCAGTTGGGTTTCAGGCCCGGGTACAGCACGGAGATGGCATTGGTCGCGTTGGTCTCTGGTGGGCTCGGGACAGGGGCTACCATCGACCATAGTATCCTACTGTGATGACTTGGGGGGTTGGGAGTGGGGGGCCACGTTTTACGGTGGTTCTCCTCCTACCTATCGGATTGGTCGCAGTTTGTGTTGACTGGAGGGCAGAGATCGACCCCCAGGCGCATTACTTGTGGGGTGCTCTAGGGGTCAGTTCTCTCACCCCTCCTGTTCAACATATATATGAAACCGCTGGGCGAGATCATCCCTGGTTTTGGGGTACGGTATCATCAATATGCTGATGATACCCAACTTTTCATCTCTAACCACCCAAACGATGCCCTCGACGTGATGTCCCGATGCCTGGAGGCTGTGCGGATCTGGATGGGGAGGAACAGGCTCAAGCTCAATCCCTCCAAGACTGAGTGGCTGAGTGGCTGTGGTTTCCGTCATCCCGATTTGTACATCTTGTTCCATCTTTGATGATAGGGGAAATTTTAGCCCCCTCAGAGAAGGCTCACAATCTGGGAGTCCTCCTGGATACGTGGCTTAGTTTAGAAGAACACCTGACAGCCATGACCAGGGGGGCCTTTTACCAGGTTCGCCTGGTACGTCAGTTGTGTCCCTTCCTGGATCGGGATGCTCTGTGTGCAGTCACTCATGCCTTCGTCCTTTCTTGCCTGGACTACTGCAACGCTCTTTACATGGGGCTGCCCTTGAAGAGCACCTGGAGGCTTCAGCTGGTCCAGAATGCGGCCACGTGGGTTGTCATGGGGGTACCTAGGTGATCCCATGTTACACCCCTTTTAGGTGGACTGCACTGGTTGCCGGTTGTTCTCTGGGTGCAATTCAAGGTATTAATTATGACCTTTAAAGCGCTCCATGGCTTAGGCCCATGGTACCTGCGAGACCACCTACTGCCACCAGTAGCCTCCCACCGTCCAGTACGATCCCACAGAGTTGGCCTTCTCAGGGTGCCGTTGGCGAGACAGTGTCTGCTGGTGACCCCCAGGGGGAGAGCCTTCTCTGTGGGAGCGCCTTCCCTCTGGAATAAGCTGCCCCCGGAGCTTCGCATAATCCCTGACCTCCGGTCCTTCCGACGCGCCCTAAAAAGTTGGCTTTTCCAGCAAGGCGGCCTGGCCTCTTAATTTTAATTCATTTTTTAAATGTATTTATTTATTTTATTTATTTAAACTTATTAGTCGCCCCCTCTCCCCACAGGGACTCGGGGCGACGTACACAAGCAACAGTCAGCACAGTGTCATACAGAGGAGGTAAAAAATAAATAAATAATTACAATACTAAAGGTTAAAACCCCAATAACATTAATAGTTTAAAAACTAAAATTGACAATTAAAAATGACCTAGGGGTGAAAAAGTTGTCGAATTATGCCAGGCCGGCTAGCCGAAACAGGTGGGTCTTCAGTTTACTGCGGAAGGAGCGGAGATCGGTTGTTGTTCTAATGTCTGGGGGGAGGTCGTTCCAAAGGGTAGGGCCCACCACAGAGAAGGACCTACTCCTGGGCACCGCCCTCTGACAATCTCTAGAGGACGGCACCCAGAGGAGACCCTCTCTGTGTGAGTGAATGGGTCGCAGGGATGTATGGGGCAGGACACGATCCTGCAGGTAACTAGGCCCTATGCCATGGAGCGCTTTGAAGATGGTAACTAACACCTTGAAGCGCACCCGGTAGGCCACAGGAAGCCAGTGCAGCTCGCGCAGGAGCGGTGTTATATGGGAGAACCTCGATCTCCCCATAATTACCCGCTCGGCTGCATTCTGGACCAACTGCAGTCTCCGGGTGCACCTCAAGGGGAGCCCCATGTAGAGAGCATTACAGTAGTCCAGGCAAGACGTCACCAGCGCGTGAGTGACTGTGTGCAGGGCCTCCCGGTCCAAAAGGGGTCGCAATTGGCACACCAGGCGAACCTGGTGGAACGTCCCCCTCGCCACGGCTGCCACATGATCTTCCATAGCCAGCCGGGCATCAAGGAGGACGCCCAAATTGCGTGCCCGTTCCACCGGGGCTAATTGTTCATCCCCGATGGCCAGCGATGGAATGTGCTGGTTGTACCGGGGTGCCGGAAGCCACAGCCACTCTTTCTTGGAGGGGTTGAGCTTGAGCCTGTTGTCACCCATCCAGACCCACACGGCTTCCAGACAACGGGACATCACTTCAACAGCCTCGTTGGGGTGGTTTGGGGTGGAAATATACAGCTGAGTGTCATCAGCGTACAGATGATATCTCACCCCAAAACCACGGATGATCTCGCCCAGCGGTTTCATATATGTGTTGAACAGGAGAGGTGAGACGATCGACCCCTGTGGGACCCCACAAGTGAGGGGCCTCGGGGTCGACCTCTGCTCCCCTGTCAACACACATTGCGTCCGGCCAGAGAGGTAGGAGCGGAACCACCACAATACGGTGCCCCCGATCCCCAACCCTCCAGACGGCGCAATAGGATACCATGGTCGATGGTATCGAAAGCCGCCGAGAGGTCTAATAGGACAAGGATGGAGGAACAACCCCCATCCTTTGCCCTCCAGAGATCATCCACCAACGCGACCAAGGCCGTCTCCGTGCTGTGACCGGGTCCTATAAATTGGGTTTGTTTTTTTGGATATGCATTTAATTTCTTTTTAACTTTTGGGATGTGTGTTTTTTAATGTTGTACGCTGCCCTGAGTCCTTTGGGAGAAGGGCGGCATATAAATCCAATAAAACAAACAAACAAACAAGTGTTAATACCACTTTATAATGCTTTGGTAAGACCACACTTGGAATACTGTATTCAGTTTTGGTCACCACGATGTAGAAAAGATGTGGAGACTCTAGAAAGAGTGCAGAGAAGAGCAACAAAGATGATTAGGGGCCTGGAGGCTAAAACATATGAAGAATGGTTGCAGGAACTGGGTATGTCTAGTTTAATAGAAAGAAGGACTAGGGGAGACATGATAGCAGTGTTCCAATATCTCAGGGTTTGCCACAAAGAAGAGGGAGTCAAACTATTTTCGAAGGCACCTGAGGGTAGAACAAGAAGCAATGGGTGGAAACTAATCAAGGAGAGAAGCAACTTAGAACTGAGGAGAAACTTCCTGACAATTAGAACAATTAATCAGTGGAACAGCTTGCCTCCAGAAGTTGTGAATGCCCCAACACTGGAAGTTTTAAGAAGATGTTGGATAGCCATTTGTCTGAAATGGTATAGGGTTTCCTGCCTAGGCAGGGGGTTGGACTAGAAGACCTCCAAGGTCCCTTCCAACTCTGCTATTGTATTGTATTGTATTGTAATTTAAAAGAATTTGCATCCATATTTTATCTTCATCACATCTTTGTAATGCAGATATTATCAATCTAATAATGAACTATAACAATAATAGAGTGCATCTTAAGAAACCTTTAATGGATTTTGCATTCAGATTTTTAACATTGTTTCAAAAGAAAATAGGAAGAAATGAAAAATCAAATTATGTTAAACAACAAATTCAACTCAAAAGGCCAAAGATTGTAGGTTGGAAGGGAAGTAATTTCATGCAATTGTTTTTTGACACAGTGGTGAGGCAGTGAAGCCGCTACAAATGAAATTGCTACACATGGCAATCTGTGATCACAGCTCAACACGTCCTACCTCAAGTTGGATTTCAAAACATTTTCAAGGATGTGACAAATTGCGATCATAGTGGAGACACTAGTCACAAGATTTTTCATTGAACTGAAAATGACAATTCTTGGTAGTTTTACCATATGCAGATTGCCACTAAAAGAAATGTCTATTTTTTGATGCAGATCTAACTGGTCATATAAGACATTTCCAATGGAATGGAAATAATCCAAATTCCAGAAATTTTTGTTCCAAAAACTGATCTTACTCCAATTTTATGTAAGGGTTCAAAGCAAATAAATCTAAGTTCCATATTTTCCACCTGAACTGAATCCCAATTTAATTATTCTATAAGATCAGAGCATTTTGCTAACAAGAAGAAAACTCTGACATACATGTTTCTATTCATTGGAGAAAAAATGTTGCCACTAACTGAAAACATATTTTTGTGCATAAAACCTATTATGTGTACAGGTAAATATATATAATGGATTCTCCTTTCAAAAAAATCAGTGAAAGTATGAAATAGGAGGGGCAATCCTCTTTTCCTACTCCTGCATCTGCATTAACCATATCAACAGAACAAATGAAAGGGATTATAAATCCTTTTTTCTAATGAAACATAGAGATCAGGCACATGTGATCTGTCCTTCATCCCTAGGTACTCGTAGAACCTCTAAAATAGATCAAGGATGTCAATGAATTGTTAAACGACAAAATTGCCACTTTAGAATTTAGTTTTGTTGACTATTTCCCACTCAGTGATTTCAAGTTCTTATAAAATCAAGGTTATATTTATAGTTGATTCCTAAATAATGCATTAGTTGTAAAACATCGATATCCAACTTTTATCAATTCATACTTTAGGGATCAGAATGCCTGGGAAGCTTTCTAATCAAGCTGCATATTATTCCCAATCCTGGGCACTTTAGGTGCCTGATACCTCTAATGGTTCTGAAGCTCTGGTTGTGGTCCAATTTGAAGACAGTAAACTATGCTGTCATGATATACTTGTTTTACAGTGTGTAAGTAGCTTCCTTTGAGGACAATCCAGAAAATATAATTGGTGGAAACTGAGGTAGCCAGAATCAGTACTATAATGTAACATTGATTATCGAGTCACTGCAGTGGCTCCCAATTGATTTCTGACTCAAAAATCATGTGCCAACTTGTATTTAAACACTCCTCTACTGTACAACACAGCTTCTGCAGGTAGAAAGAGCCTGTCCCATATTTACAAGATGACAGGGGATGCATAGGCTCCTGCTTCCATAAGTGATTCAAAGGACATTGACCTAAAACTATGCCTCCTTTTCCATTCTGCAAAAGACTTTATTCCTTAGAGTTTTATCAAGCAATATTTTAGTTTACTTATTGAGGACCTATGAAAAACAATTTTGTTTCAGGGAGCAGCTGGCAACTGACACTACATTTTTTGTTTGATTTTTAGAATTGTACCTCTGCCTTTTTATTCAATATCACATTATAGATTGATTGTTTTTAACTTTTGTAGAACACCTAAAGTCTTGGTAGCTGGGACACTAAATAATGTTTTGGGAAGATGTGAATGGAACTAGGATTTTCTATATTTTCATGACCTTTTCCTGAGGGTGAAAGATCTGGGACTTTTCTTTCTTTAAACCTTGTGAAATCTACTACAGAACATGCATACCACGTCAAATTGGCAGGAAGACTAAGCCACCAATTTTTGGTAGTGGTCAGAGTTTTGGGGGTACGTAGGATATTAATTTGCCCATCCTTATTCTGAGAAGTTAATCATTTTAAGTCCATCTTCTTCCAAGCATTATATAGACTTTCTGATGAAGAACTAATTTTAGATAAGGCCAACTGTAAGATGAAGTAGATGTTTTACTAAACAACTGTCTCTTATGTAAGATGTCCTTGTCTAAATTTCATAGAGTTCATAAATTTTCAATTATATCCCCAGGTGGGTAATATAAATCTTTCTGCTAATCAAGTTCAATGAACGATGCTTTTTTATTTTTTTTAAAAAAGAGGGAAGTAGAATTTTTACAAATAATGAAACTCATCTTCTCAATATTACCCACATCATTTAGAAATATCAGCTGTTTTTATTTGTTACTAAGCTTATTGCAAGAACGATTTGTAACAAGAATGAGTCATTCTCTTCAAAAAGAGAATATTTGTTTATATTAGCATACACTTTCTTTCACTCCTTTTTCACATGGAAATAATGAATGTTATTTTCACCATTTATATGCAATTATACAGACAATGGGCTTTCGTCTCGCTAAAATTGTGCTAATGATTTCTAAATGCAATATTAGAAATGGATGAATAATAGATAGATATGCAGTCTATAGTACAGAGGCAAAAATAAATGAACATTCATCATTTCTTAAGCAAGGACCCAATGCTAGAATTCCCAGATCCTAGTGACACTAGCCACATTATTTTAATTTTCTTGGGCTTCAGCAAAAAGGGCCAAAAAACAGTGTGCAATGAACTCGTTCTATGTTTTATCATTTTAACACTCCTAGATTAAAAAATAGACTTCCAAACTATCTTGATTTACTCCCATTTTTTTGTCTGAGTGGTATTTTTCTTAAGAGATATGGAGGAATCATTTAATTATTTTTGGAGACCAATTGCCCTGCTGAATATGTGAATTTGTAGCAAATATTCAGCATGGTTTAGGACTGCATCTGATCCACTCAATACTGTGCTGCATTGATTTGGCCCAATCTTTCAATGCAATATTTATTAATTGGCAAAATTTTATGAATAACCTTAATGTTAGTGTGAACTCTGCCCTTTTATGTGGACAGAGTCTATTCTATTAGCTGTTTAAGTGGGGGGGGGGGAGAGGCAGAAACAAAGTGAAGAATTTACTTCCTAGTAGGTTTTCCTTGTAGGCTTTCCAAAGGGATGGGTTGGCTCAGTAGGTAAGATGCTGAGTTTGTCAATCAGAAGGTCAACAGTTCAAATCCCTAGCGCCCCATAATGGGGTAAACACCTTTTACTTGTCCCAGCCTTTGCCAACCTAGCAGTTCGAAAGCACGTAAAAAATGCAAGTAGAAAAATAGGGACCAATTTTGTGAGAAGGTAATAGTGCTCCGTGCGCCTTCGGCATTGAGTCATGCAGGCCACATGACCACGGAGATGTCTTCAGACAAAACTAGCTCTTCGGCTTAGAAATGGAGATGAGCACCACCCCCTAGAGCCATAAATGTCTAGCACACATATGTGGGGGAACCTTTACCGTTACCTTTAGGTTTTCCATCTCAAAAAGGTATCATTTGAACCATAATATTTTTTTTCTGAGTTTTCTAATGACAGTGATCTTTTGGAGCTGAGATTCTTGGTCAGGAAGAAAAGTATAACATTTACCCAGCATGAATATAGGGAGAAGGAAATTGATAATTAATACAGTTTAAAAAAAATAGGAAAAGACATGTAAATAAAGTGTTATAATTTACTTTTGGTTGTCTGTCTAAAAGAAGAAAATGCAGGAAAAAAATACCCTTCTTTCTGACTAATTTTTTTAAAACAATGCTTTTGATTTTGACAAAATATAATGGCACATCTGCTTTGTAGTATAAGTCTGCAGAGGAAAAAGCAAGTGAGAGAATGAAGGCCTGCAAAATTCTCCCACTAATTTGAGGAGACAGACAGGCAGACAGATAGACAAAGAGAGTTCATATGGGTGATTTTCTTTCCAGAAAATACAACTTTTCTATTTAGAGAAATGGAAAGAAACAAAGAGCTAGAATAACTATACAGTACATAGTCACTGCACTCCAGAAGATGATCTACTTCTACTTCAGGGTTAGAAGTAAGTTCATAAGAGCAATCTGGTGTTTTAAGTTCTTATTAGAGGGAGTGCATCTTTATTTGCCCAAGCTATTTGCCCCAGATTGAAATTTAGGGAATTTGTGTTTATATAGAACGCTATAGAGCACTGCACACCAAGAACAGTTTTTTTCCTGAACACCCTCACTCTGCTAAACAAATAATTCCCTCACTACTGTCAAACCATTCACTAAGGCTGCATTACTATTACTATTAGTCTGTTCCTATTACTCATCTCCTCCCACTTATGACTGCCTGACTGTAACTTTGTTGCTTGTATCCTTACAATTTATATTGATATGGTTTCCTGATTGCTTATTTGTACCCTATGACCATCATTAAGTGTTGTACCTTATGATTCTTGTTTCACAGCTAATCTGAATAGTTTATTCTGTCTGACCAAGTTAGTTAGGGGGCCCCTTATATGTCCTCCAGGGTGATTTCACTTCTTACCTAATCTAAATAGGCTCATTGAATGAATAGGCAGAGAGTCATGGAGATGTAAATGTTCTGGTTCCTAAATCCTTTTCCCTAGGTGAGTGGCCTCCTGAGTGAATCTGCTGTTTTAGGGCATAAGTCACTGAAAGCTATTTTTCCTCTTGTGCAAAGTGCATTTAAGTCAATTATTTGCTCCTAGGGTGTTGTATAAGAAGCCATGAGAAACAAGTGAATGAAATAAATACAGGTTCTTGAGAACTTAAATTAGTAGCTACTAATCCCAATGATTCTATTCTATTTTCAGTTCTCAGGAACACTTTGCTACTGAATGAGAGTTGCTGGAAAGGAAGGACACCAATGAGGAAGCCAGCTAAGTTTTATACTGATTTCTGTTTCTGATTTCTGATAAATGTTGGTTCAACACTTGCTCAAGTTGGAAAAAGTTGCATCAGCTAGCTAGATCATTGGTTAAAATCAGTAGCTTGATTTTGATAGGTAAATTGCTGGCCCAAGCACTTCTAGAAAAAAAATCTAGCTCTACCAAAAATTACTAATTCCAGAGTTCCTTTTGAACGAGGAAGGGTCAGCAGGTAGGATGGACAAATCACCATAATAATTAGCACCTTTGGTCCTTGGAATAGAGAAAGACCAGCTGGCCAGCGCGCATGTGCATGCTGGAACCCAGAAGAGAGCACCTGGCCAATGTACATGTGCACTGGACCAGCTGGAACCGGAAGAGCAGCTGGCTGCTGCATGCATGCACACTGGCCAGCTGATCTCTTCCAGGTTCCAGTGCTTTGGCACACACACGCCAGTGGTGGGTTGCAGGCGGTACGCCCAGGTACGGGCGTACCAGTGCCTGCCGCGAGCACTGGGTACCGTTCCGTTCCGGTGCTCCGGAGAGTCCACCTGCCTGCCCTCCTTACCTGTATTTCAGCTCTTTGGTGCTTCCGCGCATGCGCACAGCTCCTTCGCGAGGCTCCGCCAAGCAGCTGGTGCGTCACGGAGGTGTTGCGGAGCATTGCAGAAGGTAAAGATGCATGCGTGTGCTGCACCCATGTGTGCACGTGCTGCACGTTCATGTGGTGGATGCTGGACCCCATTGCACCGTATCAGTTGCACCGGGATCTGGAACCCACCACTGATGCACATACATATGTGCATGAGTACACACATATAGGCACGTGTGTTCCAGTTTCAGCACTCGGTGCCGAAAAGATTAACCATGACTGGTTTAGAGGGTGGACCCAAAAGTGTTTTTTTAAAAGGAACTGGACTAAACTTCTCCTATTGCTAATCTTCTGGACAAATGTCCTGGAGATTTTCCATTAAGATTATAGAAGAAACGTAAGTTTGGAAAATAACTTTATCTTCTTTTGTAACTTTTAGTTCTCTTCCTGTCTCTCTGTATGTATGTGTTTATTAGATTTGTTGGACAGTAGTGATTTGTTTACAAGTTACAAAAATCAAATAGTTAGATCTATTTGAGAGAAAGGAATTGGGGCCAAAGTTTAATATTTAATACAGTTAGCGTTAGAATCTCATAGCAACGTCTGAAGGTGTATGACTGTGGGACAACCAGCCCCCAGGGCTTTGTGTAGCTGGGCCTCTATTTTGTAGTCCCAAGCTCCTGCCAGCACTTTAGGAAGGGAAGAACCAATTGGGGCAGAAGGACAAACAACTGAGATGTGTGAGGAAATTTGGGATAAATGAAGAGCAGGAAGGAAAGCCCTGTTTGCTTATCTGGGAATGTCCACAGTAGACAGTAGAACAAAAAGTCAAGTTGGTACCCATGACAGCATAACTGAAGCTCTGCACCCTTTTTATGAATGTGATTTGCATATGGTCCTGATTTTTTGATAGCTTTCCTGTCTCAAGACTAAGCCTCAAGATGAGGTTAACAACAATGTGAGGAAGCCAGCAGTTCCATCTTCTAAAAAGTATAATATAGGAGCATTTTTAAAAAGATGAAACATTCCTAAAAAAAGGAAAAAAAAACACATTTACCAATCAAAATGGATTTTTTTTTCTAGCTCCTAACCACTGGATATCCACCTGTTACCTAACCATTTAATGGAGTGTGTTTCTCAAAGGAATATAAAATCATGTTCCTTTAACCCAGCAGTTAAATTGCTTGTTGGTTTAACCATGCAACTTATTTATTTGATTAATAAATAAATAAGCTAGTTCAGTACCTAGGCAAACCGTGACTACTACTTCCCTGAGATTTGCACAGTTGTATATTTATTTGTTATGTACAATTTATGATTAAAGTGTAAAATTGGTAGGTACATACAAAATTTTAAGTGCGTACATGTATTCCCTTATAAAACTTGCAAACTAATGAGGTTCCTCTTTTCTCCTCTCTGTGAGTTCCTGGATGTTTTCTACTGCTCTAACTTAGTTATGCAGATCAGCTTTTTTGCTAGTTTCCCATGTAATTTTAATTAAAATAATGTTTTAAAAAGTATATCAGATGACATTGGTAGATCAGCACTTTCATGGGAAGTATACATGGGCATGTTGATTTTTACAAGGGGCAGATTCTTCCCTGACATAAAACTGATAGCAGAAAACAGCAAAGGACAATGGAAAAGGAGGCGTGTATAAGCAGGGGAGAAAGATGACATGATTTTAACATATCCACTTTGTTATAGCTTTAATAAGCTGTAAAATAATGCAAAGAGTTTCACAAAAATATGTGGAGTAGGTCAAAGAAATAGACGTATTCCATGAACATTAGAGTTTAATGTTGTATACCACTCAGAGTCACTATCTGTGAGTTGGGCAGTGATTAAAATAAAATAAAATAAAATAATAAAAGAAAACCAAACAAAGGAAAACATAAAAATTCACTGAGGAATGTTCCTAGACATGTTGGGAGGAAAAAAAGTGGGTGCTACACTTTTAAGCAAGGGGTTTTGGATTGTTTACAATTAGATCACTGACACAATAAAACTCATGTTTTTTTTTGTGTGTGTGTATGTGTGTGTGTGTGTGTGTGTGTGTGTGTGTGTGTGGTGCTTTGGATGAGGAGACTTCAGTTTTTTAAAAGATCAAATTTCCCTTGAGCTTTCCTAAGACAATGCAAGATCCCCAAATCGAAACTGCCTCCATCCATTTGCAACCCAATTAACTGCAAAATAACTTGCTGGAGAACTTCTTAAAATGATTATAAGAAGCAGAAGAGAATATGTAATCTCCCATTATATCCCAAAAACTATTGTCAGTGTAATTCTCAGAATCACCATTCTGGGTTAGGCAAACAAATAACCTAAATTTTAGCTTGCTATATGCAGCAACTTTTTCTGGAATTTGCATTCAGAGATCACTAGGACTTTGCATCAAAAGTTTCAGGGTACAGTGCCCATTCATCTTCCTCAACCTGGTGATACCCAAATGTTCTGGATTAACAATTCCATAATTCTCAGACAGCATCACTGTCTTGGGTAGACATGAGTGAAGCTGCAGTCTATCACATCTGGATAGTTTGGAATAGCTTTACTTGGATTTTTTTTTGGCAGGGGCTGTATTTTGAAGGAACATGAAGGAAAGAGTGAGTGAACTGTGTCTCCTGTTTTTCTCTGACCCACGTTTCTTTTCCTTTCTGTTCTTTTTTTCTGGCAGGAATTCTGAAATGTTCAGTTCTGAAACATCTCCTGTTTTATCCCAAATAAGTGGTCCTGATGCACTGATAGAATGAATCCAGTTAAAGTTCAAAATCGAACAGGCATGAAAGTCACTATAGGTCACTTGAAGAGACTTGTAAGTGTGTCTGGCTAGCTGTCAGTCTTCAGAATGCAAGAGTTTGCAAGTTACAACAAAAACAAGAATGAAGCCCGGCCCCGTCCTATCCTGTCATCCCCCCCTCTTTATTATTTTCTTGACTGTCTCACTTTTTTAAAAAAAAAATCTTTCTTCCTCTTTTTTTTTTTTTTTGTATGTGACATAAATGCTTTTGCCTAAGCTTTTCTGGCTGAAAATAAGGCCATAGAAAAGGAACTTACAGCTTTAATTGCTACTCTATTGTTGGTAGAATTTATAAATTATGATACTGTTACCTGAGGGCTTGCCGACAGACTGCATCAGTACTATTCAGTCTGGCTCTAATCCCAGCCTCTTTTTTTCCTTTTGAATTCTGGAATGCAGAGACAAAAAGGGGGGTTTTATTGAATAAGCCAACTTGTCTGAACCCAGATTACTGTACTATGTATAATTACTAAAAAAAAAAAAAAAGGAAAGAGACACAACATCAATCTCCATCAGCTTTCAAGAAACTTTATAAAAATCTCCACAATAAGACTTTGTTTTCAAAGAAGAGGCTAATCCATGCATCAATTTCAACAATTGTTAAATAAAACTGAAGCTCAGATTGAAATTATTGGTTTGCCTGAAAATTAGTATTTGTGTACTGAAACTCCCATTTTGATTGTTTTGTATTTGCACACTTGTATTTGTAAACTAATGGAAATAATGAGTGAAATGATTTCCAAGTCATAATATCAATAAATTTTGTTTCTTTCTGGAAACCTACAAATAAGACCCCATTGAAGACATTCACATTTTTCACTTGGTATGACAAGAAATTGGCTTAAATCCTCTTTGACCCCAGAAAGAAGAAAATACTGAATCTATTCATCTTGGAAAGAAGAGGGGGAGATAGTATTGCTGGTTCCTGTTTCTCTTTGCCACCAGAACAGTAATTCTTTCCTGGTATTCCATATTTATCTCCCAAGTGATTTCTTTTCCAGATAGATGACAAGGAGGCCTTCAATAATTTCCTGGGTGCTCTTTGGAATTTGGAAATTAAAATTCATCAGCATCAACAGAGAGAGAGAGATACTGAATGTTAAGACATCTCTCTGAAAGTGATAAAATAATGTTTAAAGAAAGCATTACTTCTACACATATTGGATGTGTATCATAGGTGGTATTCAGCCAGTTCTCTCCGGTTCAGGCGAACTGGTAATGCGGCTGCGGGAGGCTCTGCCTACCCGCCCCGATGTAATCACGAGCATTGCACATGCACAGAAGGCGGTGCACATATGCAGACAAGGCGCTTGTGAGCACGCTCACATTTGCAAACCTGTAGGGAAGGTAAGTGAATCCCACCTCTGATGCATATGGCATTTTCACCTCCATAATCAGCAGTTAAAGTGATGACAATATGAAATCCCGTATCTCCCTTATTTATAGATTGCTCATATGCACACATAGTGCAGGTTGTGTGTGTTATGTGTGTTAATTCAGATTAAAATGAACTATTACATCAACGTTTAAAATCCAGGCAAAGCATGGATGGAATAATATGGACTAGAATCATTCTGTGATTTGAATGAATGTACTTATTTTAAAAGAGCAAAACTTGGTCAAATAGAACAGATTTCCATAAGTCAATCCCCAAGAGAGAACATCTTCTTGCTGTATATGAACAGGACCTCCAGAAGCTGTTTGTTTGTTCATGTGGTGGAGCGCCTTTCTTGTTTTCATAATACTCCATAGCACACAATGTTGGGTGACTCAAAATTCCCTAGGCTGTCATGAAACTGAAAAATACCCTTATCCCTGTAATGCAGTTATCTAGTATAAATGTACCAACCTCCCACTAAGAAAATTAGCTCTTTAATCATTTGAATCCAAATAAAGCACTGTTATATCCTTAAGGCACTGAAGTTCTATACTTTTCAAAGTGCAGAACGTTTTCACAAACACAGTGAGACGCATGGGACTATGAGGAGAGCTCTTCTACTTAATTTTCTGTAATTAAGGTACAATCCAGGTAGAAGCCTAAGCTGTATTTGTGTAGAATTGCTCGGTAGAAATCAAAGGAATTTGCCTTGGCTTCTCTCATCATAAGGTATGAAACTTCAAGTGAAAAGAAACAAAGAGGGAAATGAATCAGACTAATAATACTTAGCCTTTATAGAGAACATTTCAAATTGTTCAAACTACTTCTAATAAGTATAGTGGCTCAGTAAGAAAGGTCTATATTATTATTTTCATATAATAACAAGGTTAGAGCTAGAACTGGGTATGGAAATGAGAAACTATGAGCTTCTGAATAAGCACCTAGCAGAGTTGAAATATGAAAAGAATAGATTTTAGGGTTCTGTGTGATAGATCAAAACTATAATCTTTGGATAATCTCCGAAGCTGGCTTGGAACTCATTGTAAGTCAAAGTGGACAGGTTTGTGCACCTTACAAAACTATGGTTTGATTTATCATACGTAGGGTTGTGAAATATGTGTATTGCACCAAGTATGTGGTACTTGGTGTCATAGGCAATGGTTATAAGCCACATTGCTTATTTTCATGCAATTAGTTAAATCAAATTTGGGGGCTTTTAAGCATGCATTTCTTATAACATGTACTCTGCCCGTGGAAAATATATTTATTCATTTCATTTTTATCCTGCCTTTATTTTTGACAACTCAAGGCATTGTACAATGCTCCAGGTTTCCCGACCCAAAGTTACCCTAGCCAAGTTTCATACAATTCTTTCTTGACAGAAAATGAGTTTGAACTTCTTGATTTATCCTTCTAAGAAACTAATGTACAAATTAAGAAGAGAGAGAAAGTTAAGATTAAAATCTTTCCAATTGTAATGTGATAAATGCACACACACACACACACACACACATACACACAGCCTTTTATATTCAAGCAAATGGTGACAACTCGCATTATCATGCCATGATTTAAAAGGCATATGGGTGTTTGCTTTTCAGACTTGAAGTGTATGCTTGGATTTCCCTCCAACAACCTGAGTCAAATGCCTCCCTCATCCCTAGTTAGCATCAGTCTGACCTAGCTATAAATTAGACATGGAAAAGTGAACTGTAAAAGGAAAGAGGCTTGCAAACCCTTAAGTGACCCTCCAAACACCCCCAAACTCCTCCCAAAAGATTCTGCAATGAAAATCACCTCCATATCATCCCTCTTCCCAGGACACCCTAATCGAAAGAACTATTCCAAAGGGAGTCTTCATTGCCCTGATAAATTGATATAAAATCCTTTAAATGGCAATTGTCTTCTTTTGATGAGTCCCTCACAAGCTGGCTTAGTGATGAATGTCATCACAGGCTACTACTTTTAGTACTTCTCTCCCAAACTTAGATTGGACTTTTTTGATAATGTTCAAGGATGTTAGCTTTATTCTTCTTCTGTACCTGCAGTCTAGAGCAATAACTTCCATTCATGTCTCTTTTTTCCATTTGCATAAATGAAGTGAGCCACTTATATCAAAAACAGATTTTATATCATACACAATTTTTATATTTGAAATCTTTCTTTTGTAAATCATATTTTCTATTTTTCTTTCTTTAGAAAGTGTTTTGTTTGTTTCTTCTTCAAAAGAAATAAACTTCTTTAAGTTATTTTACAGGACCAACTTCCCTTATACTCCACTCGTAAACTGCCTATTCCAGGAGCAAATGCCTTGCTTCTGTTTGTGTTCCAACTATTCAGTGTTAAGCATAACCATATTCAAACAGTATTTTTTATGATGATCATGATTTACAATCAGTACTTTGCTCCAAGAGTTTAAGCTGGCTTTGAGAGGAATCCCCCTTCATTTTTTTTCTCTGCATTCTCAATTCCAACAGGCAGCCTAGAATGCTTGTCCAAAGTCATCTACTGAGTTTCTATGGGTGAAGATAAGCTTGAACCGTCTGATTGTAGTCCAAAGTCTTAATCAATACTACATGCACTGCATCTTAGTATTAAGCATTCTTAAGCTGTTTATTGAGAAATGCTGACATTCACTTATAAACACTTTATGCTTTGGAAGGCAACAAATAGGAGCTGCTTCAAAACATTACAATTCTGGTTAAAGTTCCAGCCAGCTGTGTCCTTTTCTAGAACACCCACTCACTTTTCCTCCAAACAATATCTACATATGCTTAACCTTCTCTTGCCACCTTGTGATATTGCTTTATTTGAAAAAAGAATCCCCCTTAAGTTCCTTTCCTCCAGAGGTTTTGTTTTCTGTTAGCAATCTAATCATATGTGGATGGCATTGGGTTGTTATTTTTTAACATAATAATTAATAGGTAGGAATGGAATTCACTGTGAATATAGAATGAAGGCCAACTGAGGACAGACTGCACCAAGTGGAAAAGAGCCTTCGGCATACATTTTTGGAGAATGATCCTCACTCAATCCTTCTTGAGAAAATAGCACGGATGGCACTGGAGAGGGAAAGAGTGCCATGAGACAAGAGAACCAACTGATGCTAACTGGTAAAGTAGTGAATGAACTGGCTCTCCCATTTTCATTTCCTGCACTTCCACATCCTTCTTTTGCCATCTGTTTTCTATACTTTACTCTGCTGAGCTTTCCTGCTCACTACCCAATCAAGTAGTAAACAATACCCCAATCAAGGAACTACCAAACAAACAATTAAATAGCAAACAACAGTCTAATCAAGGAACCACCAAGAACATTTTCACCAACGCTGACAGGCAAGCCACTTGCCTATAAACAGGGAAAACCCCACTCCCTTCCAGCACTGACAATATTACTTAGTTGGGTAACAAAACTTCTGCAAGGAAACAACCAAGCTCAGAGAATACCAAGGTCCCCAACCCTGAGCTTACAAATATTTTCTTATGTTAGAAGAAATGTCCATCTGGGTTCAGTTCCAAGTGGGAAGAAAGACACTGGAAAAATTGAGACTGCTTGGAAAAATGGTTTAATGGCGGACAGGATCACATGGTTTGAGGTTCTGAGCAAAAAAAGGGAAGAAATGCTGAGATTGCCTGGGTTTTATGCCCTCTCTGGGCTTTTGAATTTGAGCTTGTATTCTGATTGGTTGTCAGACTCTCATGGGACCATGCAGGGGTAACTTTGTAGGTTGTTTTTGAGTCCCAAGCTTGGTTGAAGCTTTCACGTTGATGATGTAATGAAAAGGCTTTGGGCAATTCCTACTATGGCTCTGCCTAAAGGAGGTAATTCTTTGTTATGTACAATAGACTGGCCAAGGCCTTAATGGCCCATTGACAAAAGTGTATGTGTGTGAGTTTCTGCCTCCCTTTTAGGGGAAATATTTTGCCCTTTTAATGTTTCCTAAAATATTTCATTTTTCTAGGAGTGGGGTGAGTGCTAACTTCCCACACTTCTATTCATATCATTAAGAATGCTTGGTCCACATCACATTGGGTACCTAAACAAATGTATACCTGCAGACCTTAGGGGACACTTCAATCTATGTTAATATATGGCTGTTACTATTCTAAGCTTCCTAAGGGATGGCATGTGAAGAATTATATGGCATGAGAAGCCTTCTAGGATGACCCTCTATCATTGAGCAGTATAGTAGAGTCTACTCAAACAAAAGATCGCCACCCCTGTGAAAGGCAAGTGGGGCAAACATTATGCTGAGCTCACTGCAATGGGCTTGTGGGGGCTGCATACTGAACTTAATCCAGGAGAGGGAGGAAAACCCAACCATAAACTAACATTTCTTCTCATATCTAGTTAATAAACTGCTCCCCTGATACACCTACATACTTGGACCTTAGTGACAGCAGAACCAAAACATCAGCTTGAATGAGCTGGGTTAGTTAGGAAGAATGATTGAATCAGCTTCTCTGCAAACACACATTGTTGTACATTTTTCAAAGGCACACAAGATCCATCCATTTATTTTACCTCCCCATTGAATTCACTCTTCATTTTCTATAACGGATTCCTCTCTCCCCCTCCCCATTTCTAAACTGTGGTTCAATTACTGTGATTTTTTTTAACCTCCCAAATCAGAGCCTATATTTTTAAAATAAAAATACAAATCTGGGTTTGGTTAAACTTCCTCTGCCACTTCTGGCACTTGTCGTCAAAAAAATAAAAGAATGGAATAGAGGGGTGGAAATGCTAATTAGCCCCTGTCAGAATTCCTGCTGCTGATGAAAGAATTCACAGTATGCAAATCAGGCTGAAGCTACCCCGAGTGTGTCAGGCCTTACTTCTACTTATAGAAATTGACAATCTCTGGGTTAAAAGGTAAAAGATGATCTCTCCCCTTTCTTTTCCACAATGCTGTTGTCTTTTTACTCGGACTAGCCTAAGGTGTATGAGTTAATAAAAGAAATTAGAAAATCCAGGCAGGTCTTTTTTATAATAATCAGACACACTTTGTTGGCAGCTTTTTCTTTTATTCAGGCTAAAATGAGGATTAGTGGCTCCAAAACAGATCTGGATTTTACACAGGGCAAATGTCTGTTGAGATACATGTTAAGGGAAGAAAGAAAGGTTGTTTATTCAAAACAATCTCACAGGCTTTGATAACTTTAAAAACAAGAGATTGGGAAGATGAATGACTCATTCAGGAATTATTTGAATCAGTGGAATAGAATTTGCAAAGAGGAAAAATCATGTAGTAACACTACTGCTGCTAACAGCAGCAGCACAAACAACAACAACAACAGCAAGGTATATGATATTTACATGCTATATTAAGCCACAGAGATAAATAATTCCTCAGCTGGATAGCAGAGAAGCCAACAGAGAAAATGAAGGTGAAAATATTCATAGCATTTCTTCCATTCTATCTCAGGGTTCATTATAAGCGCTCGTATAAGGGAGGTCAGTATTTCAGATGGATTGCAGATCATATACTGTCTTGTATTTGAATGTCTGTTAAGATCAAGTCTAGCTTAAAAATAAACATCTCTAAGAAAGGAGATCACCATCATTCTGAGAAGCTACCTCAGGTCATCTGGTCATTTTCTTCTCTTCTATGGCAATATATTTCTTTTTGAATGACAATAAGCTGTATGTTTCTGTATGTGCATCGGTAAATATAAAGTAGAATAGTAATGCAAACTGACCTGAAGCTCTTTTTATAGAATTGTTCGGCTGTGCCTTTCCTTCTGTTAGGAAAGGGCACATTAATACTGTAATGTATGAAGTAGTCCTCACTTGCAGAGCTGCTTTCAATGAAGACAGGCAGGTTGACAACTGTGGCAACTTGATCCAAACCACATCCCTTTTGTGTGTATGTGCACATGATGCTGGTATGTACAAAAGGGATGCAGCTTTAAACACAGTACCATAATTGCCCTCTCCCTGCTGATGTAATTACTGCTGATGATGTAAAGAAGTAGTGCGGAAATTAGACAAAAGAAATGTATATGTTATCCAGACTTGAAAGGAGGCATGGCACTGCATTTGAGAGCTAGCACATATTTGTTGCATGTTGAAAACCCCAGCCTTAATTCCAGTTATCACCAGTTAAAACAATCAACTGTCAGGTAATATGGAAAAGGCTTGTCTTCCTAAAAGTCAAGAGAACTGCAGCCATTCAAGAATGGAATGGCAGACAAGATGGGGTGGATATAATTTGACCTGATATAAATCAACTGCCTACTTGTCCATATCAAGGGCATTGGGCATTGTGCTTCCTATTCTGTAATTCTGAATTGGCCATCAAAATGGGATAACAATAGCTCCTTGGAGACAATATTCACTCCCCAGCTTCTACTATCAGAAACATCTGGAATTTCTTGTTGCTGATGTGACTGTATTACAAATTACACGGTGAATATTTATTTGAGGAGCCTGACTTCTTTAGGTCCATTTTGTAGTTGACCACCTACCTTCTTGCTCCCCCTACTGGATTGTTTTTCATGGTTTAAGACTAATCGGAAGAGTCAAAAATATGTACGGAAAATGTGTTATAATAATTACTACAGACAAGCTATAAGAGGCACAAAGTGTTCATAAAAGATCAAGACAGATGAATTTTCTTAATAAGTGGCTAAAACATCATTGGAATTTCCGGAGCTATTTTGCTGCTCAAGGGTTTTCAATGCAACACTCTGATGATAGAAGAACCACTTCTATCAAATATTAAGCTACTGTAAATTTACTATAATTGAATAATTTGCCTCTTAGCTTTGGTTCACTGTAGCAAGGTTCTCATCACTAAGTGATCGTTCTGCAGTCTGTTTCAATATATATCATGTCAGACAAGCCTCATATATAGTACCATTTAAGATTTAGCAATTCCAAAGCCAGGAGACCTTGTAAAAGATCTGGATGATTGACCATAAAGTATGCACATATTTAGTCGAATTAAATTACGAGTAGGGCTGTGTGCTTTAGATTTAAATGCAACATTGATAAATCTTTGCTACTTTAGAAAAGTACAGTTTTTTTTCAACTCAAATCAAAGATGAGACAAGATGCAAAATTAAGAGCAAATAGCTTGTTGTATATATAGAATAGATGAATGCATATACTTAGGTTTGGGTAGAATCTGGGAAGTCAGAGCTGTAAAATATTTATTCCTTGGATCTGAGCAAGGTAAACCAGCCAGTCATGAAATTAACAAATGAGAGGCAATACCTCCCTTGATTTGATCAAGAATTCTTTTCTGGAATACTTCAAAAGAAATCCCATTGCAGCAGGTGACCCAGTGAACAATCAGAACTACCCATTATGTGGTCTTACTATAAATTACATTTGATGTTCTTTGAAAGCATGAAATGTTTCTATTATTTGAGCAGCTTTGGGTCAATATATAAACCAGGCTCTTAGATTTATCTTGTTACATCGCATGCAGGATTTGACCCAAGGAGTTTACAGAGCAAATTGTTCCTAATACCAATAAAATTATTTATGCAGATATATGTCCAATCAGACTACTAATCAGAATATATCTAGAACCACTCTTGCCTCTGGCCTTTTCTTAGATACTGTACTGTGTTCTGGACCACTTTGAACTAAGCTTGGATATAAAACTGTGTAGAATTTTTTGGGAAGGGTTTGCACATCATTGAATCAAAGTTTGTCACTACGCAGCTATTTCTATTACGCTCCTTTTAACACAGGACATGAAAGAAATTTGCTTTTACATGATGGCTGACTTCTTAGAGTTCAAAAAAAAAGTTGGATTTTGTTTTGATTTGTAATGGCATCCATAACTTAGAACTTTGCTTTTGAAATAAGATTTGAACTTTTTTAAAGTAGAAGTGAGATTTAATGAAGAGCCCAGACATCTAAAGAAAGAGGAAAAAAGTTGTGTGACAGAGCTCTTTTTGAGTGGAAGATGGAAAGTACAGTTGAAGCTTGGATAAGGAGGCAATTGGGATGCTATTGAAAGGAGTTGGAAAAAATTATTAGATTGGGTTGATTGTCTGTCTGGCAGACAGCAGCTGGGAGGTTTGCTGTGGCCAGAAAGATTTCAAACATGGTCCAGGCAATAAGGATGGTGTGGAGCAGGAGTGTCAAACTCAAGGCCCGGGGGGCGAATTCGACCCATAGGGTACTTAGATCTGGCCCTCAGGGCTGCCCTGAAAGTACCAAAGGACTGGCCTGCAGTGCTTCTGCCAGTGAAAATGGAGCTTGTGGCCCTCCCAAGCTCTATTTTTGCTGGCAGGGGGTTGCAGGAGGCCATGGCAGCCAAAAATGGAGCTTGGGGAGCTATTTTTGCTGTCAGAGTGCTCAAGCCACCACAGGCGCCCCTGACACAAGTGACATTGAGTTGGCCATGCCCACCCTGTCCATGCCCCCCTGCGCCCCCAAGTTAAAACACAACCCTGATGTGACCCTCAATGAAATCGAGTTTGATACCCCTGGCGTAGACAACCATTAACCTATGAAAGTAAATGGGAAATGATGACTGTACAAAAAGATCTGATATTCCTGGCAAAGACATAACTAGCTATGAATGTCTGTTTGTGATTTTGCAATACCAGGACAAATAACAATCATACATGCATACCATTTATTCTTCTTACTGGAGGGTTTTCTTTTTTAATTTCTCCTCTTGAAGTTTGTCATAGGGCTACTGTTGAATTACCAGTAGCTGATGGTGATAGGAGACGTCAACCTCCATATCTTGAATGAAAGTTCTAGGTTTGTGCAAAAATTCATGGCCACCTTGGCAACTAGATTTTTACCCCAAGTGATAGCCGGTCTAATGCACATAGTCAACAATATTTTAAATCTGGTCTAAAGTTCTTATTGATTTGTTTGTTTCTAAAATTCTATACCACCCATCTCACCTGACTCTGGGAAGAGTGTCAAGAACTTTTATGCTTGTGATTGACTATTAGCCCTTAGTTGGTAACTAGTCATGGCACAGGGGCCAAGATGAAACATCTGGATAAATTTCTTCTCCTTCTCCTTCTCCTTCTCCTTCTCCTTCTCCTTCTCCTTCTCCTTCTCCTTCTCCTTCTCCTTCTCCTCCTCCTCCTCCTCCTCCTCCTCCTCCTCCTCCGGCTCTGGCTCCTGCTTCTTCTGCTTCTTTCCTTTCCTCTTCCTCTCATATGCAGGAAGTCATGAGTCCAAGCAATTCAAATGAGTATATAGGTTTATAGCGAACTTCAGGTCTTTACAGGCATTTGAATTACTAACGGTCAAAGCAATAATGAATGAAACCATTATAATTAAACATAATTATGGTTCTTATTCAAAGATGAAAAATTAACTAGTGTTGATGGATTTTGACAAAAATTCTTAGGAGGCAGGGATTCTATAATAGTTGATATTTTTGGCAGAAAATTGAAAACAATTCTGTCTGTAGCATATCACAAAATGGAATGAGTAGTTTTCATACTACTAAATGTATATGATTTGGATAAGCAGTCACACTTCTGAAGAAAAAAGAAATTGAAAACAGATTTTCACACCAAAAAAGTGAAATAATGCAATAATACTTTTACATTTATGAAAATATTCTCCTTAACTTGATTCTTTATATCATATCAAATTTTGAGACTTTTTTTTTTATTCATTGCTGGTGACTGTTGTCAGCTTTGGCGGAATATTAAAATTTTACAGTAAATCTGAAGGAATCAAGTTTTATTATTGTCATTTCAGCAGTATTCAAAACTTACAATCTTGAAGGATTTCTCTCTCTAAATTAGCAATATTTATAGGCACAGAGAAGAAATGCAATTTCCACTCATCTATTTATATATTGATCATAATAATGAGTGCAATCAACAATTAGAGCTGTTGTGAAATATTACTGACATTACACATGAACACGCACACACAAACATGCACATGCCCATTAAAAGGAATCACAATCATGGATGTGTTATGTGTGCAATATTCTGCTTTGACATTTTAATATTTTGCTTTGACACCCACTAGCATTTCTTTGGCCAACAATGTCAAATAGAAAGATGAAAATACATTTACATATGTGTTTGCAAAACCATCAGTCTTGAAGTGATGTCTTTGAATCATGACATGAAAAACTCATGAAATAGTCCCATATGTAAAATGGAAATGCATAAAATGTTTTTATTTAAACACACAAATACCAAAACTTTTAATAATAATAGTAATTCATTTTTTTTAACTCTGTACATTTATTTAAGGGTATTAGAAATATATCAAGAGAGTGAAGAGGATCTTAACATCCAAACTCAGTGGAGGAAATACCATCAAGACAATTAACACCTGACATTTCTAGTCATTAAATACACAACTGGAATAGTGGATTGGGCTCAAACAGAATTGAAAGTCCTGGATAGGAAGACCAGAAAAATAGTAACAATGAATCATGCTTTTTATCCACACAGTGATGTTGCAGACTTCCCAAGATCTTCCCTAGGAGCATAAGTAGATGTAGGGTGTTGCAACTATGCCAGGAAGTTGAAAAAAAAAAGCATTGGAAGAATATCTGAAGGAAATTAAGAATATGCACTGGAGTTAGTATACCATAAAGGCTTACTGGTGGGTTCCTACCAGTTTGGACTGGTTCGGCCAAGTACGTAGTAACTTAGCCTGCCACAGCCTTGAACTGGTTCTCTCGGCGGCACCGTAGGCATCACCATCTTGTTTTTTGCTTCTGTGTACATGCAGAAGCATTTTTTAAAGTATCGCACATGCAAGCATAGCAGCACGTAGCAACAAGCAGAGCGTCCCTGAGCAAACCAGCAATACTAGCAGTCGGAACCCACCCCTGTAACAGACCAACAGGCAGAAATACCAAATGAAGATTAGAAAAAAGAATAGCATGGCAAAATATTGCATAGCTAGTACATAAAATAATAGCAGGCAAAGCAGTTAACTACAAGACTTGGCAATGATTAAGAGCAGGAAAACGGAAGTAAAAGACAGAGGCACTGATTCTGGCTGCATAAGACCAAATGCTTGCAAAGCCAGAATTGAGAAGAAAAGCAACAGACAGCAAATGCTGCCTCTGAAAAGAAGTTGCAGAAACTTCTCTAGCAGTTAGCTGCTGCAAGAAGATCACCCAAATTGACTACAGACAATAATATAACAAGGTAGCATTGGAACATCTGCCAGAAAACCATCTGCTTACAAGCAAGAACTGATGGGAAACAGGAAATAGACAAGGTAATTGAAAACGAAGAAGCCAAAACACTCTGCGTCCTTAGAATTCAAGTAGGACTACCGTTGTCACATCATGTCGCAGAATTAAAAAAATGTAGATAGCATCTGAATGTGGACTGGATAATGGACATGTATCTAATGTATCTAGCTACAGCAAAATAGAAGAGAAAGTACTAAAGAGAACCAAAGAAATTCAAAGTCCTGCAAATGGCAAAGAAAGCAAAGTTAGTACCAATAGTAATCGGCACCATATAGTAAGTACAGTCCCAAAACATTTGGAGCACAGAGTCAGTCAATTGCAAAAAGCATCTTATATGCTGCAACAATACTTTGAACACCATCATACATCTTCCGATCCCAAGTCCTTGGAAAGGACTTGAGAGTTGGATAAAAATGCCAAAGCCAAATCTGGCTGACCATGCAAGGAGTCCTAACAATAATAAATGCAATAGTAATGTTATAATAGTAATAAAATATAAACTAGTAATTTTATAATAATAGCAAGGGATGTGCTGGCTCAGTGGCTAAGACGCTGAGCTTGTCTATCCGAAAGGTTGGGAGTTCAGCTATTCAAATCCCTAGTGCCACATAACGGAGTGAGCTCCTGTTACTTGTCCCAGCTTCTGCCAACCTAGCAGTTCTAAAGCATGTAACAGTGTTCCGTGCACCTTCGGCATTTAGTCATGCCAGCCACATGACCACAGAGACATCTTTGGACAGCGCTGGCTCTTTGGCTTTGAAACGGAGAATAGCACCACCCCCTAGAATCGGGAACGATTAGCACATATGTGCGAGATGAACCTTTACCTTTAATTTAATTGAAATAAATAAAGACAGTAACTACACATTCACACACACACACAATGCCTGGACCAATTTAAATAAGAGCTCAGCACTGAAAAAAATATCTAAATTGATGGCAGCTGATCTTTGAGGAAAATAACTAAGAAAGTTCTTATTACGTGCTTATATTCAGATGTCAGAGAGACTTGGAGGATAAACTAGTTTTGAGAAAATCTTCTCTGAGGGCCATATAAATTAGATTAGTCTGAATGCTTGGAGAAGGAGGAATGTGGCTGAATCCTAATGTTCCCGCTTCCTTTGACATTATCCACAATATCTATTAGCATGCTTTGATTCGATGAAACATTAATTGAGTCACCCAACTTGGTGAATTGGAGAAGACACACTTTATTACAGTGAACTGTATCAACTGAAAATGTTTTCAGTGGCTTTTCTGTTGCTTCTGTTGCTAATGGTTATGGACAATATACAGTGCTGCAATTTCTCTGTCACATGTGGAGAATGTGGAGGGTAGTTGAATAGTGTAATGGGCTCTTCGATGAGATAGAATTAGTATTGCCTTTTCATCAGTGGTGGGTTGCAGGCGGTACTCCCTGGTACACGCGTACCAGAGCCAGCCCGGAGCACCGGATTCCATTCCTGTACTATGCTCTGGAGGGCCCACCCACCCGCCCTCACTTCTTACCGTCCTTTTAGGTCAGTGTTTCTCAACCTTGGCGACTTTAAATCCTGGGGACTTCAACTCCCAGAATTTCCCAGCCAGCTAAGTCCTATCCCCAGGACTTAAAGTCGCCAAGTTTGAGAAACACTGTTTTAGGTCTTCCAAGCTTCCGCGCACAGCGCATACAGTGCCTGTGCGATGCTCTGCTGAGCAGCTGGAGCATCGCGGAGGCTGGGGAAGTGCCAAGGTGCATGTGCACGCTGTGCGTGTGTGCACATGCATTTTGCGTGTCCATGTGGATGCTGGCAAGCTCATTCCAACTGTACTGGTTGAAGCAGCATATGAACCACTGCTTTTCATGCAACTGTCAACTATCAGAGTTCATTCATTTCCTCAACTCTTCACTTCTTTACTGTGCTGAGCCACCAATCTGGACTTTGCTTCTCCTTTGTGCTTATGAACATTATAGTTCTGTGCAGGATCTGTAATCATGGGCAGAGGTTCAGTTCAACTCTCAGCACTGTGAATATGAAGTCAAAATGGCAGGCATGACTTGGCACACATAACATACATATTAAAAATGGAGGGGCTTTAATAACCAAATCACACCTGCCATTGTGACACTATTAAGTGTCCTTGTGAATAGCCTTGCCACTCTACAATTTAGATCAAATGTTCATTTTAAAATCTGCAGGAATGATGGCATGATCCCCTAATCAGGCCATGGCAGTAAATCACAAATTTCCTAATCCTTCACAGTTTAGCTGGACTCACTGGCTAGACTTGGCTAAAAGTCACAGGCATGGCTACGATGGATTAGAATCTTTACTTACGTAATTCCCTTTTGAAGCAGTGCACAACAATTGACTGCACATTGCTGGTGAGACGATGTAAATTTCTTCTATAACTTGGAATCAAGTGTCCTCCTCCTCCTCCTCCCCCCTTGAGGAATTAATTGGTGTTAACCAACACTTGATGGTTTCTGTTTATATAAAGTCATCTGCAACCTGGGAATTACTTGTTCCCACCTCAGTCATAACAAGTAGGGCAGTTGTAATTCTTTCAATAAGAGTTAAATAGGTACCAAGATTCCTGTTCACTGCTTTTAAGAAGGATAGTACCCTGTTTCCCTGAAAATAATACCTCCCCAGATAATAAGCCCAATCGGGCCTTTGAGTGCATGCATTAAAATAAGCCCTCCCCAAAAATATTGTAACACAGCAGCAGCCATGAGTTGACCATGCTTGCCACCTCCTGCACTTCAAAAATAATAAGGCAGCTTATTTCAGGTTCAAAAGAAATAAGACCCTGTCTTATTTTTGGGGAAATATAGCAGAGAGGCTTTAAGTCAGCAGTGAAATCCTCTGAAGTCTGCTACTGGTTCGGTGAGTCTGCTACCGAGCATGCACTTTGCACGTGCCCACACAGTGCTAAAAAAGGAACATTTTGAGCAACATCTTCTGAGTCTGCAAAGCAGAACAGCAGGGGGGGACCTGCTGTGCCACATGATTTAGATTAGCTAGAAAGCACGAAATCGACGATTCTAGCTAATATAAATAGCGTGTCACAGCTGATTGTTGCCCAGCTGATTGTCAGAAATACACATTCACTGAACCGGTAGCGTTTCACCCCTGCTACAAGGCTTTGTCTTAGCTTTTTGCTCACTCTGATCTACCTAATTCTGAGAGATTATATCTTCCAGTGCCAGCATGCTTCTGCCGCCTCTGCATATAATGCCAAAAAACTATAACTCTGTCCCAATTGATTCAGCCTAGGGGAGACTAGGTTTTGGCAATTTTGCCAGTGTACCTGGCTAAGTCTAGCACCTTTTAAAACCCTAGTATTGAGATAATCTTTTCTAAAACATGCCAACCAGTTATGTCAATTGTCCGGACACTCCACAAGGTGGTGAGGCCACACCACTCCACCAAAGAAAGTCAGTAGACCTTCCTTATCAACAGATACCTCAAATAAAGCCAGTGGAAGAAAGATGAGGAAAGCATTGCACAGCAGATTCCAACTTGTCTGGCAGACGTTATAAAATGAAGTTGTGCTAAAGAAATGTAGAAAATACCATTGGAAGTTAAAAATAATATATAAAATATCTATCTTGGTTTTTGTTCATTTGTTTGTTTTAACAGATGTGAGCACTTTGGGAGAAATACTGTTAACTCTAATTGATTTCTCTAATTTCCTAAGAAAAAAAGTATTTTCTATTTAATAAACCTTGTGAGGACCCAATTCTTTTGTGTCAAATACTATTTTTTTCCTGAGCTTGCTCATTATAATGACACACAACTGGACAAATGGGGAAAAACACCCATGGCACAATTTTTGCCAATGAATATTTCAGTATGTGCCTCTTGGCTAAAAGTCTAGATGAAAGCCTTGCTCCAGGCAAATTAAGAATGGTAGAAAATACTTCTAAGTGCCGAAAGCTTATGAGAAAAGAAAAAGTAGCATGGACCCCTCAACAAGATCTCTTCAACAAGAAAAAACTAAGGGATCACAGTAGAAAGCAATTACATTGGTATCCCTTGTGTTTCTAGTCTCTGTTGTGCTAGCGTTTACATCAGAGTATTTCAACTAGTAACTGCCCTCAGATGTATAAACAAACTAACTATTTTTTGTGATTATTTGTCATTATCATCATCAATCACTTTTTAACTTTTTTCTCCTTGTCCTTCTACTCCCTAATCCAATTGGGAACCTCCAGGTGAAGGGGTGTCAAACTCACATCGTCACATTGTCACGTGATGCAGGGGTGGGTTCCAGCTTCTACTACTGTGGGTTCACTCAGGGATGTGCTTCAAATGCGGGTGCTTGATGCACGCTTTGCACAGATGTGAAGTAGGTAAAAAATGTTTCTGCACATGTGCAGAAGCAAAAATCAAGATGGTGAAGCCTATGGCGCCAATGATAGAACCAGTTCGGGGCATGGCCGGCCGCATACAAACTGGTCTGAACCAGTAGGAATCCACCTCTGACATGATGTATTGTGACTTTTGTCCCCTTCGCTAAAATGGGGGTAGGCATGGCCAGCGCGTGACCATCCAGGCTGTGGGCTGTGAGTTTGACACCCTTTTTCTATGTCATAGAACTCAAAATAAGTGAGCAGTTAAAAGTCAATTTTACACATAGTTGGTCTTTCCATTTCTTAAGCCTCAAATATTCAGATATAAAAAGTAAAACAGCTAGATGGAACAGAATGTTCAAGTTAAATCCCTCTCCACCTTCCTCTTTTCTCTCTTTAATGTGCAAATCAACCATCCAATCTAGTATTGAGGAATTTGGAGCAAACAGAAATCAGATCAGGGCTATGACACATTTGTTTGCCCTTCTGTTGCCCCACCCAAGTTGCAATTTGGTTAACCTCTCAAATTGTCGCTACTTTGATCTTGTAATACAGTTCTCCAATTAAAAAATAAAGAATTCCTAAACTGAGGGAAGGTACTGTATATAGAACATGAAAATAGCTGAAGAATGCATAACAACAACAGTAACAGATAATAATGTGGCAATAAGAGCCTGGTATGTCAGTTAAACCCTTTCCTGGGTTAAGACACTCTCTTCACAGTCATTTATGGCTTAATCAGATCATGTTCAGACTATTATAATGCACTGTACATGGGGCTATCCTTGAAAAGTACTTAGAAGCTGCAGAAATGGTCTGTTAATGAGCTATGTAGAAAATTCTGGTTTTGTTTTGATATGATTATATGACATTGGTTTTAAATGGGCTTCTGAGTGCAATCTGAGTTGTTAGCTGTAGCCTATGAATCCCTTCCTACATGGTTCCTAGTTAGATGACGAACTAACTTTCCTTGTTTTGCTCACCATGCAAGATATGACAGAGTAAACGTGCTTCAGGTCCCATCCTTGAAAGGTATTTGGGATGGTGGATCCCAGGAATCAAGCCTTCTGTATTGTGGTACCTGCCCTCTGGAATATCATTCCTTCAGAGGTCCATAATGCACCAACCCTACTTGGAAGGAAATTTTAAAAAACTTGTTTGGCTTTTTTGTTTTAAAGATTTCTCATCCATTTCATATCAATGCTGATGATCTCACTACAGCTAGAAGAATAGATACAGGATGGAATGAATCATATATATGATTAATATTTGAATCTTGGAATATTTTACTTAAGGATTTGGGATTTGGGATTACAGCTATATAATTTAATAATTTGGATCACAGCCTAATATTCAGGAACATGATATTATTTGAAGATTTTGCCTTCTTGCCCACAAGAAGTACAAATTGTATCATCATTGGGTAAAAGAGGGTGGACAACAATGTCAAAATCATAGCTATATGATTTTTGACTCGACAAGTTAAAAATAGTCATATTAGTTCTAAAGACTTTAGTATGGAGGCCAGAGATGGTATTCAGATGGTTCTCTCTGAACAGATGGGTAAACTGCTAGCGGCAGCAGTGGGAGGCTCCACCCCCCACCCCATAATGCATGAGCACTGCACATGCACAGAAGGTCACACCCACCCACATCTGTGCACCGGTAGGGAAGGTAAGTGAATCCTACTGTTGATGGAGGCAGCATACATTTATATATCTACTATTAGGACCAAACCGCTGAAATGATAACCTTTTTTTTTTGCTCGCATGCTTCCTTCTTCATTGTGAGCTAGCTCTACTTTTGTTCTGCTATGACAAGTATGTTCTCTACTTATAGTGACCTATGAGATCTCAAAACCTGCTTTGGTATAGCTGCCTGCCCAGGTTAACTGAAATAGAAAGAGAATCTAAGAGCAACCACTCAAAGATTAGGGTTGTTAAGCAGTGATGGAACATATGTTATAACTTAATGGGTTGCCAAGTGGTTCAGGGCTGAATTAAGTCCATTAAATCATAGACACTTTTGCTTCCTTTACATTCCTTTACAACCTAGTAAAAAGCAAGACATCTAATTGCTACACTTAGCAGAGGCACCCTTACTGGCTGAATTCCCAGGATATACTAGACTAGACTAAAATGGGGATGAAAAGTTTCTGCTTCAGTGTGTTGTGGGAAATCCAGTTAATATCATAATAAGCAGGCCATAATAATAATCAGCCATAATAGACTTTTAATTGTTTGGGCATAACATGTTGTGTTTTATTAACCTAAGCTTTATGTGAATGTATTTGGCATCGGAGAGCAAAGATTCCCTCAGCTCATCTGAAGCAAATCCATGTAGCTTTCTTAGCCAGAATCCAGAAGGGGTTTGCCATTGCCTTCTTACAGGACCTAAACTCTAGAACACATTCTATTTTTTTTTAAGTTTGTCCATTTTAATAAACACAGAGCAGGGATCACTAGGATGCCACGCTAGGAAAAAAACTAATAGGGAAAGCAGCTCAGGTTGGATGTTTTTTTTTTAAAGGAACTAATGAAAGGGTGGTTGCAAATATTTAACCCAGAGGTCTAGAACTAGTGTCATGAGCAACTTCAGGATTCTAAGAATAATCATGCTCAGAATAAAAGAATGAATATTTCAGCTGCTCAGCGAAGAAGGAAAATATTAAGGGATGAAAAAGAAAAGACAAAACTTCTCTTTTGTTTCAGTCTTCTTCAAAAAATATTTCTCAAAAAAACATTCCAAACTAACGTTTCACCATTTCTACCAGGATAGAAGCATGATCTGGAAATATCTCTTTGCTATGAATGAGCTTAAATATCTAGAATTAGATGAAGTTTATCCAGCAGCATGGTGGGCTTGCTGAATTGGTTTTGAGAAATCCTGCCGCAGTGCCAGTGACTAGAAGATAACAAATGCTACCTCTAGTTTAAAAAAAGAAAGAAAGAAAAAGGGAAACACTCAGAACTGGGAAGATTCTGAAGCAGATTATAAAGAGAATGATATGTAAGCACTCTGAAAATAATGTACTAATTACTAGAAGTCAGCATGGGCTTGACAAGGACAAATCTTGCCAGACTAATTTTATCTCCTTAAAAAAAAAAAAACCTGGATAACTGTCTCTATGAATTGTGGGAATGCAGTAAAGATAATCTATCCAAGTTTTAGCTAAACATTTGACAAAGTACCCACTGACATGCCAATTAGCAAGTTAGTTTAGTGTGGGTTTGATGGCATGACAATTAATCGACATGACAAATACATAGCTGATTGGAAAAAGAAAGTCTGCTCATCACTGATTCCCCATCCGCTTGGAAAAAGGTGGTCCAAGTGGGGTATTAAAAGCATCAGTCACAGGTTCTCTGCTCTTCAATGTTTTTTATTAGTGACTTAGAAGATGTGATGGAAGGCAAGATTTTCAGACTTGCAGCTAATTCAAAATTGGGTAATACTGTACATCTGGTAGCCTGATAAAAATAAAATTCAATGCCATCTTGATAAGTTGGGAAAATGTGCTGTAAGTAGACATGAAATTCAGCACAGAATGCAAAGTTCTTCACTTCAAAAACACAGGTCAAATCCACAGATATAGTATGGGGAAGACATGAGCTGGTAATACTGTTTGTCAAAAAGATCTTGGAATAGTAATTGATTACAAGTTGAGTATGAGCCAGCAGTGTGGTGGCATAGCTCATGTTTAGTTTGCCTTCTGACTGTATCAATAGAAATACAGTTTCCAAATCATAGAACATAAACATTTTGCTTTATTTTAAATTGGCCAAAAGATACCCTAGACACTATACTTTGAGAAGGTTTAGACAAACTAAAAGTGATTCAAAAAAATGAAAGAAAACAAAGATGTTCCGAGGTCCAGTAACTAAGTACTGTTAGGAGAGATTGGAAGAACTGGATATGTTTGTTTCCCAAAATGATTCAAAGACTGGTGGACCCAATAACATTCTTCAAATAATCAAAAACGAATGTCACATATATTCTGAAGCAGATTATAAAAATTGCTTTCTCTTATTCCACAGTGCAGGATACAGAAATGATGAATTTAAATTATAGGAAATCAGATAAGAATAAGACCAGTTTTATAGTAGAAGCAACAGCCCAAAGAGGATGTAGTCATTGAATATGATCAAGAAGAGTCTGAGCACTCTAGAATTCTTCAAGATGGATACATGAAATAAATAATACATTTGACATGGCATAAATTATCTCTTCCAGCTCTAAGATTCTATTGCTTGTTTATTGTTCATTGTGTTTAAAAAAATGGTCAACTTGAAACATTTTACTGGGACTTTTAAATGCACTCAAGACATTGCCATTTTGTATATGAACCTACTCTTTTAAAAGCAATGTTACAAACATTTAGATGTCAAAGGGAAACATTTTTAGTCATTTAAGGTCAGTGTTTTGCTAAAGTACTATATGTTTGCAAAATATGCATATTATTAGTTTTGTTGTATTCTATTAATATTTTCCAGTTCTCTTAATATTTCCCAGTTGCAGTGTATGGCTGTGAAAGTTGGACCATAAGAAAGGCTGAGTGCCAAAGAATTTAGGCCTTTGAACTATGGTGCTAGAGAAGTCTGCAAGTCTACTTGGACTGCAAGGCAATCAAAACGGGTCAGTCCTAGAGGAGATCACCCCTGACTGCTCTTTAGAAGGCCACATCCTGAAGATAAAACTCAAATACTTTGGCCACCTAATGAGAAGGAAGGACTCACTGGAGAAGAGCCTAATGCTGGGAACGACTGAAGGCAAAAGAAGAAGGGGAGGGCAGAGAATGAGGTGGCTGGATGGAGTCACAGAAGCAGTAAGCATGAGATTAAATGGACTCCAGAGGATGGTAGAGGATAGGAAGGCCTGGAGTAACATTGTCCATGGGGTCGTGATGGGTCGGACATGGCTTCGCAGCTAACAACAAATTAATATTTTTCTTAGTCAATTTTTCACTGATTTTTGGAGAACTTGGAGGAGGGGGAAATCAGATCATTACACTTATAACAAATGGTATTGTTAGGGTTAGGGCTACGAACCCTATCATCTTTACTGTTTGTCAGTCATAACACTAAAATATTAACTTTCCAAAACTCTAGTTATTGCATGAAAAGCCGCAGTTGCTGAAATGTCTTTGGCACAAGTACTAAAAGTGCAGGAACCATGCTCTCTTCACATTTGGTCATTTTACTTAACACAGTGAGGAGTTATTAGAAAAATCTTTGCAGAGTGTTAGTTATGTTACAGCTGGACAGATTTCCTTTATTAGATCATCTAATTATTCCCCAAACATTATTTAATTATCAGGTATGTGGATAAACTGACTTTTTAAATTTCTTTTTTTACTTGAAAATTAATTGGAAAAAAAAAGCTTTTAAAGGAAGATAATTAAACAAATATGTGAAGAAACAAGGCCATGTGCAGTTTCATTTTATGTGTAAATTATATGTGGGCCCAAAGGAGATGCAGACGATACAGTTTACGTTCCCATTAGCATTTCAATGGAAAATAGGCTTTCTCCTAGTTCAGTGCAAAATGCTGCCAGACTAAGCTGCCCTTACCAGGCTGCAATATAAAAAAACGAGAGCAAAAAGTAGGAGAATGCCATAAAAAGGATCTGATTAGAATTCTAAATAATTTGAGGGCTATTGGAAGGAGTGCCTTCCCTCAACCACATCTTTCTGCGCCATCAGGTCTGCAAAAGGGGCTTGTTAAAAGCCTGGTCTACTAAGAAATGTCATTTGAGGAGATATAAAAGGAGAACATTTTCTGCCATAGCACCTGTCCTTTGGATTATCTTTCCCCCTGATCTTAGATTAGAACATACTTTTTGCTTTCTGGAAGGCCCTTAAAGGGTTTGCTATTACGTTTGGAGAGCTGGAAGTGAAATGGAGCCCCAGCCATGGCTACACTGTTTATAAAGATGGATGCCAATCTCCTGCAGATTATGTTTTCAATACTTCTGTAGCTGATTTTCTTCTCAGTTTTCTCTTTCTGAAAGAAAAACATATTTGGATGCTTCACATTTTTACAATGTAATCATGCAACTGGAAATAACTTTAGAGGTATCTAATGCACACTCTTACTCCCTTAAGAACCCACTGAAACATTTTGGATTGATCATTTGAATATCTTCAATGAAAGGGATCACTTCTTTATGAGGCAGCTGGTTGATAGGTCTTATACACTTTTTTGTGTGACAAACCCATGCATGCTGCCTCTTGTTAATTGCTGCAATCTTATCCAAGGGCTCACAAATATGCTGTTTAATATTTGTTTTAGGTCCTTGCCAAATATATTAATCAAGCTGACAGGTCTGTACTTTCCTGGATCCTCCTCCTTCCCTTTATTGAAGATACAAGCATTTGGTCTCCACCAGTCGTCTACAATTTTGTCAATTCTCCAGGATTTTTCAAAGGGTTAGCAGTTCTACAATCTACAATCACCTCTACTAGTACCTGCACTAGTGTAGAATTCATCTGGCCATAGACACTTACATTCATTCAAAATATCTAAGGGTTCTTTGACCTTTTCCAGATCTGTCCTGAACTGTAGCATCCTCTTTCCACTGGTGGCACAAGAATACCCCAGTAGGGATTGTTTCAGTTCTGAGAAAAGACAGTTGAAAACATAAATTAAATTATTCTGCATTCTTACCATCATCAAGTGCTAGTTTACCACATTTTTCTTCACAACCTATTTACAACTTGTTTTCTTCATTTTTGTTTCTGACCTAATCAAACATTTTTTTGTTATTATTATTATGAGCATTTATTACAAGTCCCAGCTCGCAATAGTGGTGAATATCTGTAGCGTGGGTGTAGGATGAGGGTGAAGGTTCATTCTCTGAGCTGGTGGGTTGGTTTTTGAATATTTCATTACTAGGCTAGGTAACATCTTCAGTGGAGTTTAGCCTCATCTTATTCAAAGTTGGCATAATCTTTATAATTTCTCAATTGTATTTTTCTTTAGTAATACACCTATCCTTCTATTTGGTCTATGTTTGATTTTTTAAAAGAATTAATTTGAGTATTTTAGAGTGCTGTGCATATGTCTACACTAATATCCTTACATATCCCCTATTTTCCAATCTGGTAGGATTTCGGGTATTCAATCTTTTGCTTAGCAGGATTTCTCATCCTTCTCAGATACTTTTTTCCTGCACCATTTTCAATCCATTGGATCTGACATTCTTTCCATCTGAATTCACAAAAATCCAGTTTATGGTCCACTTCCTTCTTCCATCTTTATTCCTCAACCAATTATTCCTCTTTGGTTGGAAAGTCAGTAGTAATTTATAGTAACAAGTTACTCATATAGAGTTGTGTGTTACATTTCTTAGATTTTTTTTAAACTACATGATGGTTTGGTGTTTGGGGATATAGGACTTTCCACAGGATACAATTTCTACAACTACGCATGCTTTGCACATGAATCGGAAGAGATTTTAGAATGCCAAGGAATTCTTTGGAGCAATTGGGTTTTTTTTTCCTGGTTATGGCCCAGATCCAAAAATGGATATTGCTGCTTTAAGGAGTCAACTCATTAAAAATTATGATTGATATACAGCTCATTAAACCAGTTACTTTTTCAAGCTCATGTGAAAGCCAAAAATAAGATGCAGCTGCTTGAGAAGGGTGCTGTGCTTGAATTCCTACAGGTTCTAAGGTTCTTTCAAATCATTTTTTAAAATCAATAGAGAAAGAAAATGGAATATGGAAAGAAAATGCAGCCTATCAGGTGTTTCTGATAGCACTGGTAGCATTCAAATGAAATTTTAGTCTCACATCTTTCAGAAAATTAAAGAAGTCCCTATCTCTAGTTCATAATCAGAAGAAACAAGATATTGTAGGTGAGAAAGTGTAGGAACCATCCATCTCTATCTGCCATCTATTTTAATATTACATTTGGATTATACATCTAGTATTTTATTTTCTATTTTATTATTGCTTACGACTTGAGCACATTTGCAATGGACTATAAATATATCAAATGGATTAATGTTTAATGGCTACCTTAGATTGAAGGCAAGAAATTCATGAAGTTTTCATTTCAAAGTACAAGCATATAAAATCTGCCCATTTTATTGTTTCCCTCATATTGCACTGGATCATAGCAACTACAAAGTTACCTGTCGATCAGTACAGGCAAAAATTTACTATTCCACTATTTTGTTAGGTATTAATTTTTATGTTCAAGTATTTAGATTACGCTTGCTACCGAAACAGCTCTTACCACCAAGTCCTCTCTTGCTTTTCATTCTAAATACACACACACACACACACACACACACACACACACACACCTTCCCAAAACTGGCAACCTGGAGGTGACAATGCAGAATTGATTTAAATTTATTCACTGAGATTCCAATATCCTAAAAAAATGATAAAAATGAAACTAGAAAGTTCAGAAAATATATCATTGATGCTCCTGGGTAGGCTGAAGATATTTGTTATTGCTGATGTTCTACTCTTCTGAATGAAGCCTGTAACTATCTAAATGGAATATTATATTTTTGAACCATTTCAAATCTCTAAATCTCTTCAAGAATCTAAATTATCTTAACATGATTATACTGTACTTCATGTGTTGCTTCAAGGGGACACCTTAGTATTCCTAAACTTATCGTCTGTGGGATTTATGTAATCATATAAACGGCAATGAAGTGAGATAATATATCATAATGTTCTTCAAAAATATGGAGGAAAGTGACAATAACATTTGACATGATGATGATGATGACAGCCACATTAATACCAAAATGTTTTCTGTACAGCATTAGGCATCAGATCTGAAGGGAGAAACTGTGTCTTGGCAAGTTGATTATACACTTGCAAAACATATTTTCAAATCCAAGAAAGAGACAACATACTTTCTTAGCAAGAATATATTCCTTTGCATTATTTATTGTTTTTTTAAAGCATGTTTTTTTGTGCCTGAATGTGGTATGGCTAATCCCGCTTAACCTAATGTCTCTTAGATATTTTGAACTTTGTGAATCTATGGCTAAAGATGATGGGAGATATAGCTGATAAGGTTTGCCTATGCTAAAACTGACATTCCAGGGCCCAATAATGCATTAGAAACAGGATTGGAGAATAGTCATAATGAATTCCCGCAATCGTTCATCACCAAATCATCTTTGCTGCTCTTCTCTGTACTCTTTCTAGAGTCTCAGCATCTAATTTTATCTGCTTTGCTTTTGTTCAATTAGCAAAAAGACCATACTATTGATGTACTAGCCCAGTGATGGCTAACCTTTTCGGTGCTGAGTTCCAAAAGCGTGTGCGCACACACACACACACACACACACATAATGCAATGTGCGACTCCCCCCATATACCCCGCCCCCTGCGCATGCATCTGTAACCCCCCATGTGCATCCCTCCCCATGCATGTGTGTACAACCCCCATGTAAGCCCCACCCCCTGCACATGTGCATGTGACCCCTGAGCATGCACATGTGATCCCCTCACACACACCACTCCCACAAATGCACTTGCATCTTCTATATGCCCTACCCCTGCACATGTATGCACATCTCCGGCATGCACCCTGCCCCTGTGCAAGCATGGCAGAGACCTGAAAATCCTCTGGGCAATGGGAGGCACACATACATGTGCAGTGGAGCTGAGCTGGAGCAACAGTTCATGTGCCTTCAGAAAGGGCTCTGCGTGCCACCTGTGGGACATGTGCCATAGGCTTGCCATCACAGCACTAGCCCATCAATATTTTTGGGGATGGGCTAGTGCACAATGATGTTTGCATGGTAGACCAGAAGGAACATGCCTATGATCTCCCAGGCATCCTACAACCAAGACAGACAAATATGACATCCACATAGAAGCAAAGAAGAAGACAAGGTATGATTAATATTATCCAGATGAAAAAGTAGAGCAAGCAATCTAGCTATTTAATTAAGAGCCAGTGTAAAGAAGCCATGGACTCCCACTTTATATTTTATTTAAATAGATGATAGATAGATAGATAGATAGATAGATAGATAGATAGATAGATAGATAGATAGATAGATAGATAGATAGATAGATAGATGATAGATAGATAGATAGATTCAATAGATAGATAGATAGATAGATAGATAGATAGATAGATAGATAGATAGATAGATAGATAGATAGATAGATAGATAGATAGGCAGGCAGGCAGGCAGGCAGGCAGGCAGGCAGGCAGGCAGGCAGGCAGGCAGGCAGGCAGGCAGGCAGGCAGGCAGGCAGGCAGGCAGGCAGGCAGGCAGGCAGGCAGGCAGGAAGGAAGGAAGGAAGGAAGGAAGGAAGGAAGGAAGGAAGGAAGGAAGGAAGAGTTAGCCATCTTCGGTATTCTGCTTAATGAGGGAAGGTATAAACTATTTCATCCTCATACTTCTTAGTAGGGCCACCATCCCTGCTACTCCTCTTTCATCTAACCCTACACATGCTCCATGCAGAGCATTCTAATCCTGGTACATGAAATGCAAATATTCTAAATCCATATGCAAATAAATTGGATTTAGACTGTACAGCTCCTCAAACAGTGAGTGTTTTAGTAAAAAGACCTTCACTGCCTGTAATAAAGGTCATATGGTTACCCTAGATTGCCAGAAAAAGGACTTTTTAAAAATGCTTTTTGTTGCAAGAAGCATGATTTTGAATATGATCAATGTGTGAGAATGGGGTCAGAGGTTTGCATAAAGAAAAGAAAAGAAAAGAAAAGAAAGGAATATTCAAACCACACATTTAGCATCCTGCATGATATATTTCTCTATCATAAAAAAGACCAATATTTCACAGATCTAAATCTCATAGTTTTCATAAATTAGTTCTGAATGACGAGAAAGTAACCTGATTTGAAGCTTGACCTACCAAACATGCATTTGATCTCTAGATTCAATTTAATTGGAGTTCATTGGCTCTGTAACTCTCTAGTAGAACACATTTTAGTTTCATCTTATAGATTTTTTTTGAGGAAGGAACATTGTTTTTTTTTTAATTTCATACCCTTTGAAAGAAGCATTAATTAAGGCAGCTTAGCCATTTGAGTGTTAGGACAGGGTAAATATTGATTTATGAAAATATGATTAGAACATCTTCTAAAAGGAGGAAAGAAAGATGTGAAGAAATAGGTTATGGGGTGCAAAGCATCGCCTGGACCTCAGCTTGTGAGATTGTCTAAGGACAGGATTTTGTAAAAGTATTTTGCCCTTTCCTAAGTTTCATGAGTTTCCTTTTCACAGTTGAATTCTTAATATGTGTCCAGTTACTTTTGGCATTACTTCTGGAAAAGCACTACAGGCTGCAAAGAGAAGGCCAAGTTGGTTTCTTTATTTACAAAAATTATTAGATTCTGGGCAGTTTTCAATAATAAAAATATGAAAAAGCAAAGGTAAAGGTTTCTCTTATCCAATCATGTCCGAAACTAGAAGTGCAATGCTTATCTCCATTTCTTACCTGCGGCAGCCAGTATTGTCCAAAGACATTTTCTGTGTTATGTGGTCAGCATCAGTGATAGGTTGCCAATTTTTTTACTACCATTTTGGGTGCACTCCCCCATGCATGCAAATGCTTCTGCGCATGTGCAGAAGCATACGAGTCAGTGGGCGGAACCTCCAACTGCCGCTACCAGCGGTTCACCCAATCCGGGCCGAACAGAGAGCAACCCACTTCTGGCCAGCATGATTAAATGCAAAGGTGCATGTATTGCTGTTTCCTTCCCACTGAAGTGATACCTATTTATCTATTTGCATTTGCATGGTTTTGAACTGCTAGGTGAACAGAAGCTAGGGCAAGTAATGGGAACCCACTTTATCCAGAGTAAGGGGCTGCTACTGAGAAAACCATCCTATAACCTAAACTTTGCAGAAGTAACTACTGATAGCACTTTATCTTAACTGAATGTGATGGTTGGGCAGATTCTATCTGAAGCAGATGGTCTTGAATGTACTGTAACATGGACAATTTTTACCTATCTGGACTATCATGTTTTGATAACCTGATTTTTTAGACCATTTTCCCATATTCTATGTCACTATTGCATAAATATTGCTTTTAACAAGGCAGTAAAAATGGAAATGACATTGTACAGTATTTTAGTAAAGTTATTGCATTGTCTAATAGAGATTTTTTTAAAAAAAACTAAAGGGGGGAAAATAACTTCCCCTTAATTTGTAATCTACTTTAATCCTAGTAGGTGTGTAGTTAGCATTATCACTACTGTATTTTTTGTTGTTTTGTTAATTCTTTGAGACAGACATACACATATCCAAAGAGAGATATAGAGATACTCATATACATATCCTAAGTGTCATGTGGAGGTGGTACCATTAGATTAGGATATGTTCATTTAACCCCTCATTATATGGGACTCTCATAAAAAATCCATTTAATTTCTGGAATCATATGCTGAAAAGACTGCATATCACTCAGTTTTATAACAAATGCAGAAGATGACTGCATTTGGACATTAATGGATCCCAAATAGGACCATTGAGGAGATTTTCTTAAGTAGCAAAAAAAAAAAACATTCTAAAATATGGAAAACTATGGATTTAGTCATGTCTGTATGTTCCAATTGCCCTATGAGCTTGGAGAAGAACTGAATGGAATAAATTAATAAAATTATGAATAAATGAACTTCTCACCTGTCCTCATTTACATCTTAAGAAGGAAGAAAATAACCTGATATTCAGTTGGTTGCGAACCAACTTCACCTGGCTAAGCAATTTATCCTTCCATTCTTTCTTTAATTCTTCTTGCCCTCTTTCTTTTTTTTTCTAAACAGCAATGAAAAGCACAACTTTATGCCATTGCAATTATTAACAACCCAGGATTCATCCTTATTAGTCCTAGAGGCAAAGGGTTAATGAGTTAAGTGCACCAATTTAATTAAGCCACCTCTTTCCTTTAGTGAACATAAATTTCAACCTGATCACTTCAACATCTCTTTTAAATACATTACCTTTGGCACTATTTAGTAATAGAATAAATTGGATCTGGAGGAAGGGGGAAAATTAATGCTTCTCAGGGTTTAAGCACTTGTGTACTTCATTTGCCCCCCAGTAAAATAAATAAAAGGAGAGTTTAGGAGAAGAAATATAATTGTGGAGACACTTGGCCTAACTCTTTCCGCAAGTAGCTACCTGGAATCATTCTTCTTATGTTAAACTACATTCATTTTCTTCATAAAACATTAAGGGGCCATAGTGTTGAGAAACATATTGCTTTATTTAGGGTTTGGAAGAAAAAAAAATGTCCTTCGTGTGGCATCTCTTTGATGCTGAATTGGGGATTGGTAGTTTTTGTCTCAAGACCTGGCTATGTTGTAAGGCCTGGGGTTAAGTGGCAATCAGAGACTTGCTCAGATGGTTCTGTTGTTAAGCTGGCCATTTTATCCTCCCTTTTCTATGGTCTGAATTTTTCATTTTTATAATATTTATTAATATGGAATTTTAAATTTTATATTTGTCTTTATTTTTTATTTTTAATCTGATTGTTAATTGCTGTCCAGAGTTGCTTTTGGTGAAATGGGGGTGGGTGGGGCTGTATAAATTTGATAGCTAGATAGCAATAGCAGTTAGATTTATATGCTGCTTCATAGTGCTTTACAGCACACTCTACACAATTTACAATGTCAGGATATTGCCTCTCAGCAATCTAGGTCCTCATTTTATGGACCTCAGAAGGATGGAAGATTGAGGACAGAGTTAACCTGAGGTTCTGCATTCTAACCACTGTGCCACCATGACTTTTTAGATAGACAGACAGACAGATAGACAGACAGACAGATAGACAGGCAGGCAGATAGACAGGCAGGCAGATAGATGTTAGATAGATTGATAGATAATAGACAGGCAGGCAGGCAGGCAGGCAGGCAGGCAGGCAGGCAGGCAGGCAGATTGAACGATGATAGATAGATACCATACTTCCCCAAAAACAAGACCCAGTCTATTTTGACTACTGAAAAAATGGCTAGGGCTTCTTTTCGGGTGGGTCTAATTATTGACTCACTTCGCACCTCAGCACCAACAGCTCCACCCAGCAGGAGCCTGCTGATGTTCCAGTTCTGAGGCCACTTGCCGCCGCTTTACGGAAGGCTTCTGATGGCAAAACAGAGATTGGGGGCACCATATGTGTCAATCTGGAACCTGTTCCTCAGCTGCAGAGGACTTTTTGATGGCTAAACGGAAGCCAGGGGCAATACATGTAAGTAGTGGCAACCGGCTGCAGAAGAAGTGGGCTGCAGAAGAAATGTCTGCAGAAAAAGGCAAGGCAGGTGTTGGGGTCTGTGAAGTCTGGTAAGTAGGGCAGCCTCATCCCTCATCCTCACTGTTAAGTAATTAAGCTCCCCGTTAGAAGAGCGAGTATGCAGAGAAGCGTAATGAGAGTGATATGGAATAACACACACAAACCAGCATACAGAGACACTGAATAGTATTAAAATATAGTAGTTTACTATGTAGAAATATAGAAGTATTCAGAGTCCGGTTATCAGTCCAAGTCATACACAGTTCAGTAATTCAGTTATCAAATAGTCTCAGTTTAACACACAAAGTAGATAACAGTTGCAAACCACAATACCTCAAAATACACCTGATCAGCTTCTAACAAAACAGAGAGAGAGCTAACAGCCATTCTGGCTCCCTCTTATAGCTGCATGAGGTAACAAACCAATTACACCTCTTAAGCATTTAAAGCAACAGTAAAATAATCATAGCCTACATACATTGCCAAACCAAGCCTAGGGTTACATCCCTAACACTCACCCTACCTTATTTTTTACCTCATCCACCCCCTGGAATCCAGGGTGGGTGGGGTCTTAAATGAGGTTAATTTTGGGGGTAGGGCTTAATTTGAGTGCATACATTCAAAAACATAATATGGCTACTTTTCGAGGTGGGTCTTGTTTTAGGGAAAACACAGTTGATGATAGACAGAGAGACAGACAGATAGATGAATATGATAGACTTACTGTGTTTTCTCCCCACCAGCATGCTGGAGTACACACTTATTTTATATATTTTCTAAGATAGCAGTTTCCAGCTTCTATCTACCAAGACAAGTATTTATAAAATAACAGTTTTGTGCCTGCATCTCTACAGAACCTTCACTTAAATAAAATCAGTCCCAAACTTTTATTTCTGCTGAGAATTCAGAGTATTGTCTTCTGAGTAGATTTCTGAAATGCGTTATAACTTGATAAATGAGAAAAGCCAATCAAAGCTGTGCCAATCACAAAACAGTACCTGTGTGTATTTTTGATTCAAGCATACTCATAAAGGATGATGAGAATGCAATGATTCATAAAGTGTTCATAATAATCCCTGATGCTGAGAGGAAAGGAACAGTTTTGGAATATTACAGAAGAGTGTGATGTCCACAAAGAACAGGAATATTAATAGCTTGAGAAAATATTTCATGTATGGGAAATATTCAAGAAATATATCTCTCTTTTTCTCTCTCACTCTCACACACACCCCTCTGTGCACATGCAACCATCACTCTAATAATCATAACTATTTTTATATTGCTAAATATTGCTAAATCTTTTGGCTTAATAAATGAATCATGCATCTACATTCCCCAAACTAAGGCCACACTACATTTAGTTCCATTAAAAAAAAATAGGAGTTTTACATTAATACACAGCATTATCTGCTTAGTGTGTTCATATTCAAGGAAACCTCCAACAAAACTATTTATATTTTCAGAGTCTGGCATGTTAGAAAGACAGTCATCTGTGACCAGTGTCAGTAAGTGTGTTAATAGGGTGTTTGATGGCTCCTCTGGAAGATTTTCAGGGCAGCTGCATGATTGGTTCATGAAGCATTTCATCCGATATTATGAGTGACAAGGAATCTGGAAGCTGGACTAGAAAAATACTTCCAATCTATAAAGGCAGCATAGGTTTTGCCTTTCCCCAACACTAGGCCCTATGCAGGGTCATATATACAGGCATAGTTTTGTCACATGTGTTACTCCGCAATGCGGAACGATTTCAGATGGCACTCCTTATCTTTAAAACAATCTGACAACCTCTATAGCTGGCTTGGATGATTTTATAGCTTATCAAGGAGGAAGACATTAATAATGAGTCCAGGTGCCTCCATTTCTCAATCCTCCATCTGTTATCTTATCAATCCTAGGAAGACTTGGGAATTGAACTAGACAAATAGCTACCATACTTGTACCACTTCAATGTATGGCTCAGGGTTGCAAGACAGCATTTTTTTTGTCTCCATAGTATAACAAATGCAGACCCACACACTTTAAAAAGCTAGATGTACAGCAAAGGGGACCAGCCTACTTACGGCCACCCCTTTTCTGTGTGGGGAAAAATAAATCTTTTCTATTGTTTCTGATGAGTTCTAATTCTGACAATGCAACAAGCCAATCCCTCCAAAAGTTCTAGTCCTTGGGGTGTGTTTTTTACATGTTTGGGGCACGGGTAGTTTCCTGCCGCCATTATTACCAGTTCGGTGCCAGAAAATGTTTTGCTCCATGTGCGCTTGCATTTACACTATAAATGTCTGTGCATGCACACATTTAAAAAGGAAAAAAAATAACATTTTTTCAATGAAGACTTTCTGCGCATGTGCAGAACAGAAAATCAAGATGGCGTCGCCAAGGATTGAATCGGTACGGTCACGTGTCCTCCAGAGTTACTACCTATTTGGCCAAACCAGACCATACAGGTAGGAACTCACCTCTGGTTTGGGGGCTCTGCAATATCCTTTCTTCATTGCAGTAAACACAGCTATACATGGTTTTCAAAATGTGGTCATTTGTCAGATGAATAATTTATTTCAAAAGGTCACTTAAGGGAGTTGACTGGAAGTTACCTAACAAGTTTCACAAATCATGTTTTAAGCATGGTTTTTTTTTTTAAAAAAAGACTGTAGTCCTGTGCTCTAATCAATTGGGATGATTTCTTTTGGTCTTCTTCTTCTTATGGAAGTACTTTCTTTAATGAATACCCAACAGCCATTTAAGTTCCCTTATGCCCTTGCCCATGCAAAGGAGTCTCAGGAACAACATAATATAGGTTGAAAAAGCACAAACCACTTAGCAAGGCCTCTTCAGCCCCCTGAGGGTCAGTAATGACTTCAAAGGGCATTACAGTTGCTCATTCTGTGGTCTACCTGGCCTGAGAAAGATTGTGATGGGATTAGCCTACCCTCAAATAAGGCTTGAAACCACCAGAGGAGATGAGGGAATATGCAATGTCCAGAAGCCTGGGAATAGACAGTGTCCAGAGGGGGCGGCAATGAAGGGCTAGGCAAAAGACATGCTCATTTCAAGCTTTAGCCAGGTAATGAGCATGAAATGGACCTAATGACTTAAGTGAGCAACCTGGATTTTATCTCCACAGGGTTTTCTCTGCTCAGGAGGACTATTAGAGGGCATATGGTATTTGCAACATACAGTATGTGATTCTGAGTCCAAGGGCAAGAGGCAAGAGAGCGTCATGGGAGCAATTTCTTAACCAACCTGGCGAATCTCGTAGTTCAGCTTTGGCAACTGCAGACTCGAAGGAAGTTTGCTGCTTTGGGAAAACCTGCCTAAGCCCTTTGACGAGCACCGAAACCGTCTCCCCAAATGCCATTCATTTTTATCACAGGATGTCTAGTTCAATCACATTTCATTTGTTTGCTTTTGGCTTTGTGTGTTTCATTTATTTACTTTCAGTTAGGCACATGAATTCTCCTATGTGACTTGAATTTGGGTTTTTACCATTCTCTTTTTTGTACTTGTGCTACTTTGTACACTGAATAGCTCCCCTATTGTGCATTGGGCTGTAATGGAAAGGAATTGTTAAACTTTTCCTTAGTACTGAAAGTAACTTATAGCCAGAGAAGAAACATGGCTAATTGCTTTCAACATGATCGTTCTGGCATATCCCCAGGCAGGTACTAGGGTCTTAATATCTTGCCAGGTCCTGCATATGGTAATACTTGGCGGGAGCTCCCACACTAAGTGCTAGGGTCCACAGCCTGTCACTTTAATTTTCATGGACTGCCTGCAGCAATATTTAACATATTTAAAATGGCAGCTAGTAACTGTCTGCTGATGTCAGATAAATCCATGAACAGGAATCTAAAGTAGAGTTCTGTGTCAAACATGCCTTGAAATCTAAAGTGAACTGTGTATAAAACAACAGCTAAGGGCATAAATGTCAAACTATTAAGAGGGGGGGGGAGGGAATTAGCTTCAGCCTCAACTTTCCCATCTGCAATATGGGAATAAAAAAAATTAGCTCTACTTAACAAGGACGTTGTACTGAGACAAAGTAGGGTAATCTGTTAATATCCAAGGAAGCGCAATGTAAATGTTAAGTGATATAAATTTGAATTAGGGCAAATGAAGTAAGAATAAAACTAACTTTTTTTTTTAAAAAATGAAATAATTCTTGCCTGTCAGTTCATGCCACATATTTATGCTGCAAAGGCTTTGCAAATCACTCTGCAATGTGAAATAAAAGGCAGTATGAAAAGCCAATAACTTTTAAAGGGATAAAATGCTTGCTTTGACTTAGAGAACTCTCCCGCTTTCCACGGGGAACAGTAACCTCAGCCACCTTCACTATCACTGTGGCATTTCAGAACATTTTCTAGGAAGAGAAATAGAATAAATACCAAAACTACTCAAGGTTTTTTTTTTCTCCGCTGCACATTAACTACATTACTCTCAATACAAATAAGCACAGCAAGGAAATAAGGTCTAAAACATAACCTTCTTTTGTATGGTAAAGGTCAGTTCTCAGGGCACACATATTATCTATTTTATTTAAACGGATGTAATCTGCAGGTTCTGATGGTATTTATTTGCCTTCTCTTTCTCTCTCTTCTTCGTCACCTTCATTGTGGTTTCAGAAAAAAAAACACCTGGAAAACAGAAAATGTCTGTTCACATGTGAACTCTTCTATGCTTTGCAAGAAGAATAAAAGTCCTGATGATCTTGAAGGTGCCTTATTGTGCCCAGAATGCAGAAAATATGTCAAGACATCTCTACCATTGTAAATTGAACCTGATTGTTTGGTGAAGTGTTTGGCTTCTCCCCAACCTCATTTCTTTCCTTCCTATTTATATATTTAAAATGCTTGCTTCTCTTGTAAAATATGAATGGAAAAGGACAAATTCATATGGCAACACAAAACAATTAAAATGGCATTGCATTGAAATAGGAAAAGAGGAACTTACTAGAGCTGCAGAAAATGTTATTTGGGTTGTATTTTAATGTGAACTTAATAGTATATATTTATTGAGCTAAATTTTCTGTTGCAGCATACAAAAACTATACATTATGGGAAATCAGGACAACTCCACGTTATACTGGGGGGGGGATCACATTAATGTGTATATTAAGAAAAAGATAATCTAAGACTCCTACTCCTGGTGATTTTTTATTTAAACACAGTGTGGATCAATCATCAGTCCAAATTATATTCTCAATGGACTAAAAATGATTATCACACATGCCATCCTTGGGTCATTATTACCATTATATACTGTACACAAAACTGTGAGATCACAGTTGCAAGTTCTTCAGGTAAATTGAGTTCTTTCCCAGAACCTAGGAAGTTGTAATGTATCAGTTTAGCATGTGTGTGGATCCAAGCATTGTGACTTTTTGTTGTTGACAGATTGACACTTTGTCAATGAGCACATTTTCTAGGTACCAAGATTTTTTGGTATAACATCCAGCGTGCCAACAACCACTGAAATCACCACACCCTGCTTACTCCATAATCTTTCAATGTTGATTATCAGATCTTGATAACTTATGATCTTCTCCAGTTTTTTGAATTATACTATCTCCTATTATTTGCCCATCAATTATCCACACCACTTTTTTTCTACCACAATTAAATCTGGTGTGCTGTGAGCCATGACTTTCATTAGTTTGTATTTGGAAGTCCAACAATATTTTAACCAGCTTGTTTTTTACTACTGTTTATGCTTTAATAGTCCTATGATGGTGAACCTATGGGACACGTGCCAGAGATGGCATGCAAAACCCTCTCTGTGGGCATTTACGCCATCTACACCTGTTCTTCTGGTTTCTGGCATGCACATGTGCACAGACCAGCTGGTATTTGCGGGCACCGGAGCACCAGAAAATGGCCCCAAAAATGACCAAAACCCAAACTGCTTCTCAGGCCATTTTCAGGCTGTTTTTTAGATCATTCTTGGCCTGAAAATGGCTCAAAAAAACAGCCAAAGAACAGGCCATTTTTAGGGCCATTTTCAGGCATTTGAAAATGTGTTTTCTAGAAGAAATTCTGCAAAGTCAATTTTTGCCCCATGTCTTTAGAATTGTGGAGCAGAGTGCTATGTAATTCCCACCTCGTCCATATTCCTCCTTGCCCATTTCTGCACCTAGGGCACCCTAATATCTTGCCTTATTCTATCCTTGCTTCCTCAGTTGTGACAAGGAACAGATTTCCTGCTCTCACTCCCACTCCCCATGTACTGTTTGCTTTTTCTCTACTTTTTTTTACCCTTTCTATGAAGAGAAATAATGTTCAGAAAGAAAGGAAGGAGAAAGAATAGCAGCTGGCTATCATCTTCTGTTCTTCCAATACCCAGCTGTCAGAACCACTGGTTCTTAAAGAAGAAAGATGAAAACTGGGTGTTGTGATGTTCTATGAAAATGTTCCTTGTATCTTGGAAAGCAAAGCCAAGCAGACACAAGGAAAGTGATTAAGGACTTGTATGCACTACCTAGAACAGGATAGCAACATTTTTAAGTACAGAAGACTGATCTCAGCTTTTGTTCCCTTCCCTGGCAAATTCAATCTGCAGATGCTTTTTCCTGGTGTGGCTTGAAAAAATGTGTTTTCTGCTCATGTTGCCTCAAGTACCCTTACCTCTTTCTGTTACAGCACTTTACTTTCTTACAGATTAAGCCCAACATTATTGGCTGATTTACAGGGGAAAATATACCCCTTTAGATGAAACAATATTAACTGAGACCTCAAAGGGCTACTTCAGTATAGAACGCCTTGCAGAAAACCATTAACTCTATTCTGCTCTATGCTACTCCACTCTACCCTACTGTACTCTAATCTACTCTACCCATAGCTTATTTCTTCCAGGAAGAGACAACTGTACCTAACCACAATGACATCAAAATAAAACAATTTAAAAAGTATGATGAGGCTATAAGACATACTCATTCATTTGTGTTCCATTGTACGTTTGGAATGAAATTTGTTTTGTTTTCTCAGAATTACATTTTGTCACTCCCTTTATTTGCAAGATCTGTCCAGGAAGCTTTAAGAAGAGAAATCATATACTAATGTAAGCAGTTCAGTTTTTTAAAAGTTTCCTTAGCCAATTCATTACCACCAATCTGACAATTTTTCTACTGATTTACTTTTTCATAGATCCTTAGGGGAAAACATTGCTATTCAAGCAAAGGTTAGAATGAAATGTATTTTTGAAGTTCTGTGTGCCCCACACTAAACTTGAAGAACTTACTTTCTCCTGTTCAGATAGCCTAAAGCTGACTTTTGAAAGTGTCTTTCAAATGTATTTGGTCATAAAACTTGTATTGTATTTAATGACGTCCTGCTACTTTGCTCATGGAGAACACATTTCATTAGTTTATTATACTACTGCAATGTGTATTTTTCTCCTCAATATCTAGATTTCTTCAAGGAAGTTTAGGCAAAATATAATCCATGAGCTACATCCAGAATGACTATCACATGATACGTTGGCCTGGAGTTGCAGCTCTGAGTGTGAGAAAGAAGTTGAAATGTTGGATGAAAGTGTCAATTGGAAAAAAAAAAAACACCACAGCATCTATTGTTATTGTTTCATTACTATGCGTGTTGTTGCCATGTATCCACTCCCCTCCTTTTAAGGCCAACTTCCAATGTTTTATGGGCCTTGAGTAATAAGCCTATAACAATGCCAATCTTTGTTGCCAATGGGGCTCAAAATCTGGAATGGCATCAGAGACTAATAGTATGCTGGTAATTTATTTTGCTATAGCATTGGGCTTTGTGAATTATATTGAAGTCCACATCGTCCTGACAAAAGAATCTGTAGCAGAACTCAAGCATATGGATGCCTTTGGGCCCCATAGCAGTGCCAGGGCCCTGGGGCACCTGCGCAAATTGCTTTGGTGAAGTTGCCAGCCCTGCCTTCTATGTTGCAATATATATTGCAGATTCCTTTAATTTATTTGGAATGAATAACAAGGAAAGGGAGACAGGGTAATGTTTATTGATAAAGACTTCCTCTCCCAGAGGAAATGTCATGAGTTTTTTTCTCAGTTTCATAGGAAGAAAATGTTAGTTATTATATGTGGGAACAATGAAAAGTATATCTGTTTATAACAATTAGAATAGTTTTTTTTAAAAAGTTTAAAAGATAATTTACTTTCACAATATGAAAGAAAGTCAAAAAGAAAATGAACCCCCCCCCCTCCCAAAAATGATCTTAGGTGAAGAATTCATCAACCTCAGCTCTTAACTGATACTTGATATTTCTTTAACAGTGTTAATCAATTCTTCCTCGTCATATTGGAAAGAGGTATCAATTGGAATATCATATACCGTAATCCACCCTAGGAACTTGTACTCTTTAACATATTTATTCATGTCTTGGCGAAGAGGTGGAAGAAATTCTATTAACTTTTCAGATAACACAAAAGTGGGTTGTTAAAATTAAGAAATCAATTAAATTTAATTAATTAAATAAAAAAATGAAATTTCAAACAATTTTGTTTTGGTAAGAAAACAACAGAGTGGAATTTAAGAAAGACAAATGCAGTTTATCAAATCCAGCTTTCTTCACATAGGAAGCAAACGTCAAGTGCACAAGTTATGTGGGAGTAATTATTACATGAGGTCATAATAACATTTTGGAAAAATATCTTGGAATACTAGCTGGTTATAAACTGAAAATGAATTAACTGTGGGACATGGTAGTCGAAAAGACAAATGAAATTTCAGATTCAGGCAAAGTAGAATAGATTCAAAGAAGAGCAAACAGGATAATTAGGCTACTACAGGTAGAAACTATGTCACAGAAAGAGAGATTGAAGAAACTGCACATAATAGTCTTGTGACAGGAGGAGCAACATGACCTGCATTCTACAAAGATTGTCACCAAGAAGATCTGACTCTTCTTCGTTGCTCCGGAGTAGGTGATACAAATCAATGGATTTAAATTCCAGGAAAGCAGATTTCAATGAAGGAGGAGAAGAGGAGGAAGAGGAGGAGGAGGAGGAGGAAACTTTTCCAACAATAAGAGCTCTCTTACAATGGAACCAATTACCAAGAGAGGTGATAGGATCCTCCCCCTGGGATGTGTTAAAGATGAGGGTAGACAGCCATCTGTTGGAGATTCTTTAATCTGGTTTTCTCTGTGAGTAAGAATTTGTTCTCTGAGACCTATATGTTATGAATCAATTTATATTTGCTACCAAAATACCTAATATTTTGAAAATCCATTTCAATTGTTTGACATTACATTTTCAATCTGCCAGTTACCACATTCATACTATCTAAATGATTTTTTTAAAAAAAATAAAAACAATGTAATGTGGTGTAATTTAGTTTTTAAAAAGTGAAAAAAGAAAAAAAAACATCAAACCCACTTTTCCATTACCACCTGTATGTTATTTAAATTATTGTTATTCGGGTAAATGTAACAAAATATTGAAGTCAAGTTGATTTAAAAAGAAAAGAGAAAGAAAATTCAGGTCTGTTTCCCCTAGATATCAGACTTCTAGACTTTGAAAAGCTCTGACCCTTTTATTCTGTGCCCTACATTGGGCGGTTTCATATTTTATTTTATATTTTATTTTATGATTTTATAAATGGTATAATCTTTTTCCAAGAATGTGGGCCCTACACATATGTGAACCTTATTTCCCTAGCAATAATTAGATACTTACTGTGTCAAACGATGGTCAAGACAATGAAATGTTACTTGCTTATTTATACCTGAGAGTGTTTCCTTCCAGGGAGGAAGGAAATTAACCACATTAATATATTGTTTCCCTCTGAGTGAAATTAGCTCCTTCAGTCTGTGTACTTAATAATGAGAAACAGTCATGTACTAATTAGAAGCAGATTTTTATGGCTATCTGTTTCATTGAAGAAATTTCTGCTTGAAACAATGACTGCTTCCTGGGCAAGAATTTCAAAAGAGGAAACTAGTTTTCAGAACTTCTGTGAGAATTTTTAAGAGAATCTATCAACATTCTTCCTGCTTTGGCCTCTTAACTGCTTCTATTATCTTAAATGTCTGAAATATTTGCCACCTTATTTGCTGTATTGGAGTTGTGGTCTCATAAGATATGAAGGATGAATTTAAGATAATATATTTCAGGCCTGTTTTGACTGTGGTCCTACTATCCATAGATTTCTGCCTCTTGTTAGATAATAAAATAACTGAAGATCAATTTATACTACTATAATATATGATAATATACTTTATTGATTAATCAGTTGACCAATGACCATATCAAAGTATAATAATCAGCTGCGGTAAGTTACAATAAAATAAGATAGGACATAATATATTAATGTGTGATAAAATAGACTATGGCAAGTTAAAATGAACTACAATATAGTAGATAAAACAAATATAAAAGAGTATAAGGTAAAATGTAATGCAAAGATATATAATAGAACAAAGATTACAATTCAAAAACAGTATGTGTTTAAATGTTATTCATCATCTTTCCATACAGTCTCAATGTGTTCAATTAAACATGTTTCATACTGGGCACCCCTGGACATAAACTTAACAGTTCTAGTGACTCCATATGTATTTGTGCCCTGAAGATATAAGATAAGATATTTTTTTGTTAGAGTCCCAATATATGAATCTGTCAAGTAGTGTCTGAAAGTATGGAGCCTTTGCTGAGGCACATAGTTTACAATTGAATAAGACATGTGCATTGTGTTCTATTTCTGTTGCTCCACAAACATACTTATTCTCTCAAGATACGGCACTTGATGGAATCATCCAAATTTGATCGTAGAATATAGCTGCTCAAATTTTTCACTGTGGTAATGAGTCAAACATATTGTCAAGTGTTTTTCTGTTTGGAAGGTCATTTTATTTTGGGGCAGCCATTTCAACAATTTGAACAATAACATTGAAAACTTTTAGTTTTAATATTGCCTTGGCCTGATAGCCAACTAAGGATGGATATTTTGTTGAGAGGCCATGATGTCAGATGATTTAGAAAAGTTAACTGATCCATGGGGTAAGTAAAAATCAGGTACATTGATGGTAGATGTCAGGTTCCATTGAGAATGTCCTCTGTTAGTAATTAAATACTTTGATTATTTTAGACTATATATGTAGTGCAGTGGTGGTTGCAGGTGGTACGCCCCAGTATGGACGTTCTGGAGCCTGTCTGGAGCACCAGGTACCATTCCAGTATGGTGCTCCGGAGGGCCCACCCACCCCCGCTCCTTACCTGTCTTTAAAGTCTTTGGTGCTTCCACGCATGCACATGGCATGTACAGCGCCTGCGCGAGGCTCTGTCAAGCAGCTGGAGCATCACGGAGGCTCGTGGAAGCGTCCTGGACAGTAAGATGCATGCGTGCACTGCACATTTCATGTGGAGGACGCCGGGCCCATTACAGTTGCACTGGGATCAGGAAACCACCACTGATGGAGTGGATGCCTGTTTCAGCTCTTACTGCTCTTGCAAGTATGCTCCTATCATTCCCCAGAACAGTTCTTAAAAAGTGCACTTCTTCTGTTCAAGTAAGGAGGTCTTTGATAGAACCCACAGATCTTTGCCATATGTTAATATCGGTACAATTTTTGAGGTGCTTTAAGATGGGGAGTAGAGTGATTGAGTGATTATCTGAGAGAATTGTGGCTGTCCCAAAGCCATCCAGTGAACTGTCCTGGCAGAGACTAGATGTGAACAGAGGACTCCTCTTATTAGGAATGCAAAACTTGTCTTGTTCATACGCTCCTTAAGATATATTTATTTCTTAATTAACTCAGTGTCCTCTTTCAGCTCAGAAAAGACTACCAAATAATTCATAATTAAAACTTTACAAAAATCTATAAACTTTGAAGAACCCAATCTCTTTAATCTTGTAATTAGCTTTAAAGCTTTATAATTCTCAAACTTGTAAACATTTAACTGCTCACAGTAATGTCAATGAGTGCATTGCTCCACAAGCATAATGTTTCATTCCTTGATGACACCACCTTTATTAGAAAAGCAGATTATGTAAGATTGCATGGCTACAATACCTTCTGACTCCTAGGCCATTGGTGACTCCTAGACCACTAACCAGTGGTGGGATTCAAAGTTTTTTACTAGTGGTTCTGTGGTTGTGGCTTGGTGGGCATGGCAGGGGAAGGGTACTGTAAAATCTCCATTCCCTCCCCACTCCAGGGGAAGGTTATGCAAATTCCCATTTCCTCCTGATCAGCTGGGACTTGGGAGACAGAGAATAGATGAGGGCGGGGCCAATCAGAGGTGGCATTTACCGGTTCTCCAAACTACTCAAAATCTCCGCTACCGGTTCTCCAGAACTGGTCAGAACCTGCTGAATACCACCTCTGAAACTTTACCCTTTGTGTTTTAGAAGAGCTGTAATAGTTCTAGAGATTATGAAAAAAAACCTTACAACTACAATTGAGCCCTATATTTCCATTGCTAAGCAAGACACATGAATTTTGCCCCATTCTATGACCTTTCTTGCCAGAGTTGTTAAGTGAATCACTGTAGGTGTTATGTTAGTAACACAATTATTAAGTGAATCTGGTTTTCCCATTGACTTTACTTTCACAAAGTTTCAAAACATGACCCTGGGACACTGCGTCTGTTCATAAAAAACATACCAGTTGCCAAGCATCTGAATTTTGATCACAGGACCACAGGGATACTTGCAAATTACAATCTATACCAGGGATGTTAAATTCACAGCCAGCGGGCCAGATGAGTCACATGCTGGCCATGCCCATCCCTTAGCAAAGGGGGGAAAGTCAAGATATGTCACGTAACGACAACGTGATGCTGCAAGTTTGATACCTATGTTACTTAAGGGTCTTGTCTTCATAAGTTATGATTTCTGAAAATAGTTGTTTGATACGGATGATATGGAAGACTTTGCAAAGTATTATCTGGTGTTTTATGATGTCAAAATCAATTGATATTTGGGTTTCTGGGTACTAAACCGATGTTGGTATGGCCTTGTCAAATGGTGCAACATTCTTTTAGTATCTATATAACACACATATTTGCATATACTATATTAAGGGGACAACAAATATGTTCATGTATAGTTCATAATATGCATGGATTTTTTTTAAATTATAGACAGTAGAGCAGACTTTGTGAGAAATTTTCTTTCTTTTAAAAACTGGGAAATATGGGTGAGAAACAACAGCTCCCCAAAGACTACTGATTGAACTCCTGGTTGAGAAAATTTTCAAAAAATTATTGTTTACCACCTGAAATGTATTAATAGTATTAATTTCTCTATGGAAAACAAAATGCAATTTCTCCTTAAAAGGAATCTTTCTTTTCTCATTTCCTAGATTCTAGAAGTTTTATACCCAAGACGTTTGGGGGGAACCTCTCGAAAAAGCCCCTTCTAGATTGTTCTGAAGAAGAATTTCATGGAGAAGTGGAAAGTTCTATTATGTTCTCTCCCAGGAATATCCAGAATATAGAATGAAAAGATCAACATAAACTTAGGCTACATAAACGGATAGAATTAAGATCACTTGAAGTGTTCATACCACTTTATAATGCCTTGGTAAGGCCACACTTGGAATAGTGCATTCAGTTTTGGTCACCACGATGTAGAAAAGATGTGGAGACTCTAGAAAGAGTGCAGAGAAGAGCAACAAAGATGGTTAGGGAACTGGAGACTAAAACATATGAAGAATGGTTGCTGGAACTGGGTATGTCTAGTCTAATGAAAAGAAGGACTAGGGGAGACATGATAGCAGAGTTCGAATATCTCAGGGGTTGCCACAAAGAAGAGGGAGTCAAACTATTATCCAGGGCATCTGAGTGTAGAACAAGAAGCAATGGGTGGAAACTAATCAAGGAAAGAAGCAACTTAGAACTGAGGAAAAATTTCCTGACAATTAGAACAATTAATCAGTGGAACAGCTTGCCTCCAGAAGTGTTAAAGCCCCAACATTGGAAGTCTTTAGAAGATGTTGGATAGCCATTTGTGTGAAATGGTATAGAGTTTCCTGCCTAGACAGGGGATTGGACTAGAAGACCTCCAATGTCCCTTCCAACTTCTGCTATGGTATTATTGTATTACTTTTTTTATTACAGGAATAATCTGTTTACACTTTACACAGCATTACACCCTTTTCCAGAGAGCTAAGTCTTCTCATAATACATCCAAGTAGGATAATTTGTTTCTCTTTGACTTATTTTTTTGGATGATTCATTTGCTTGTATTTTTGACTGTCCACCATAGTCTCAGGAATCTTCTCCAACACTAAAGTTCAAACTTGTCAATAATCTTCCATGCTTTTTCTTCAAAGTCCAACTTTCACATTCATAGAGTATCACAGGCGATATCATTACTTGCATTGTTTTAATCTTTGTAGGTATAGATACATCATGGCATTTGAATATCTTTTCCAAGACCTACATATATGTTCTACCAAGTTCTTGTCTACAGCATATATCTTGACTGTTTGTTCTTTTACTGTTGAGGGTTCAATTTGATATCTTCATTGTCAATTCTAGTTTCATCTCTATATACATTACACAATATATTTATCTCATTTTTGCAACACTCTTTTTGTAACATAATTCTTATCATTCTGTTTTTAGCAGCTTATGCAACTTCTGTCCTTATGTTTGTTTTCCATTTATTCCAAAATAGGAAACTAATCTGTGTCCTAATACTTTTTAATATAGGAGTGTTACTTTTTCTTTTTTTGTCTGTTTCTTTCACCACTTTCTTTTCCTTCCATGTCCATTTTTCCTCCAGGACCACTTTTGATCTAATGTCTAACATTCAGAATCACTTATCTCCATTGTATCCTTCACAAATTAACTCACTTTTTATATGAACATGGAATAATGAGACTAATCCAACCTCCTGCTTAAGGCAAAAGATTTTATACCATCCTGATCAAATGGTTGTCCAATCTAGTTTTGAAAACCTCTAGTAATGGAGCACCCATAACTTCAGGAGACATGTTATCAGCTATTCCACTGATTATTTGTTCTCACCATCAGAAAATTTATGCTTACTTCTATGTTGGATCTTTCTTTAACAAGATTCCACCCATTGCTTCTTGTCCTGCCCTCTGGTGTTTGGAGAATAAGTCAATCCTTTCTTACCTGTGACAGCCTCTCGCATGCTGGAAATCAGTTATCATGACCCACCAATCCTTCTCTTTGACAGGCTAGACATTGCCAACTCCCCCAATTGTTCTTCATATGATTTATCCTCTTTGTTGCTCTTTATCGCTTTCTTCCTGAGGTCTCAGTGTTGTTGTTGTTGCTTTGTATTGTGGTGACCAGAACTCACTAGTGTTGCCTTACTAGTGCAATATAAAATGGCATTATCACTTATTGATCTTTTTTCTCTGTTGCTACAGGCCAGGACTGCATTGGCTTTTTTTTTTGGGGGGGGGGCAGCTGCAGTACGTTGTTGACTCATACTTAAGTGCTGTCCATGAGATCTCTCTCACAGTTACTACTGTTGAGCCATACACCATCTATTTTGTACCTGAGCCTTTGTTTTTTCCTGCCTAAGTGTAAAACTTTATTTTTCTCACCACTGAACTGCATCTTGTTGACTAGGGTCCAATACTCAAGTCTGTCAAGATCCTTCTGAATCTTGACTTTATCTTCCAAAGTGGTACCAAGTCTCGTTCTCCCCAAACTTGGTGTCATCTGCAGATTTGATGAGCTCCTTTTAATCCCCTTGTCTAGGTCATTTATAGTAAAAAATTAAGTTATGGATGCTTTTATATTAATATTAATTTATTTCCCATGAACATATACAATAGATATATCCTTAAACATTATATTTAAAATAAAGTAATCTTTTTCTGAGTTGATATTTATCAATAGATCAGCATTTTCATTTATTTCTAGGTCTCCAAATACCTGAATCCTTTCCCCACACTTTCTATTTTGTTCTTCCCAATCAATTAATGTCATAGTATGGCCAAGCCATAATCATCTATATGGCACAGTTATCATCAGGAAAGCCCACAGGCATTAACATCTGCTGCAATTGTGTTTTTAAATAATCAAAGCTTCCAAATAATGCTTTTGTCAGGGTTTCCAATAGCATCCAAAAGTAAATCAGAGTCCAAGGCAAAGTATTGCTTAAAAAGTTCCAATTTATTAAGAGAGCCATGTTGGCACATCTGGGAAAACCCAAATCTGAAAGCTTCCAGGTTTTCCCAACCAGTTGAAAGTTCAAGATCCTGCCCCCACACCCACAAGTCCATCATATGGTCCAATCTTCCATTGCCATATTGGCAGTTTCTACCCATCCAGTTCCGGCTAGGTGCAACGACAAAGGATGACCTTGGCTTTCTAAAAAGAATGTTATTATGGCTACATATCACCCAACTCCATATAATCCCCCCTCCCATTTTCACACAACAGAAAATGAATAGTAGAATAGTAGAAAGTATGGCAGGCCTGAAGTCAAAAAGAAAAGATGGTTTAGAAACCTGACAGCTTTTTAGTTAGATGTAATCTAATTTAGTCTTAATCTACCTGTGGCACATGCAGCAATCCCCATTAATAAGAATAACATTGGTCAGTTTTGGCATCTTTGATGCCACACATACAAAAGTTTCACCTCAAGCAGATTCATATGTTCTGTGTAAACTTGGATCTCTATTCTAGAAACTACCGTACTTTGCAAACCATTATAATGTGATCCACGTTTCACCTGTTAGAGGATATATGCAATATATTGATATATACAAGATGCCTGAATATGATTGCTTAAACCTAGATTTTTTTTAATTGATTGCTTACCTCAGTGTGTGTGAACTTTCTTCCTATCCCAATAAAATCCACCTTCAGTTGATTCCATGAATATTTATTCAGACGTTAAGCCTTAGTGAGCCCAGTGGGGTTTATTCTCACTAGGAAAGGTATAAATCTCATTGTTCTTATTGAGACTTATTAAATATATTTGGCAATTTTTTGAAATTTCTAAGATATTCGTTCTCAAATTTGCTTCAAAATCTGGGGGGTATGAGGAAGTTTTGCGGGTCTTTTTGACATGACTTAAACATTTCTTTGAAATATAACTGAGATGTTTTGATTTGTTTTATTTGTTTATATTTTGCATTCCTAAACTATGCATCTCTTTCAGCAGGTATTCTTGTTTTCACAGTTCAGTTTGGACAAAGCTCATTGCACTTACAGTGAATTATCAGATAGAGAAAAAAGATAAATCCAAATGTTACTTGTTTAGAAATTTCAGTATAATTTTTATAATTTACAAACTAATATCTTGCCAAGAGAGGGAGCAGGCAGGTAGGCACGCAGGCAGGGAGGGAGGGAGGGAGGGAGGGAAGGAAGGAAGGAGGGAGGGAAGAAGGGAGGAAGGAAGGAAGGAAGGAAGGAAGGAAGGAAGGATATAAATGCCAATTCTAAAGGCAAAGAAAAATATTATTTCTTGCATTCTAAATGCAAATACAAATATTATTTATTGTATTTGATCAGATGGGAGAAAACAGGAAAGGAAATAAGAAGGATTAACAGCACTATCACATTGCAAGAGAAACAGTCAATAATACTTAAACCTAGGATCTATCATCCTGCCAGAAATTGCATATAAGTCCTGGTGCTGATAATGCCCTCTCCTGGTGATGCTGTTGCAGCTAAGTCTAAGTGTCAATTATTTCAAAGACATACATACAGAGCATGTAGGATAAATGTACCAGAGTCACAGAGGCTGATCAGTACAAAATGTCATTGGCAATGCCTTTGCCCCCCACCTTACTGTAGGTAAATTATTTTATAAAGGTAAGAGATACCACATGCTGTTTTCATTCATTCATTTGTGGGTATGCATGTGTGCATGTGCGCATACACACACTTCTGTGTTCTACCCCCTAAATAATGCTTTCCATGTCATCTGTATATTTATGATAGCTCAAAGACATGGGTGTGTGGATCTAATTAAAAATGTGAAAGGGTTTAGCAGCCTGCTGCTTCCCTGTGAGTCTCCTGTTGCCAACTCTTGGCAGCTCCGCTGTCAGTGAGCCAAATGTTTAGTCTTCAGCTGAACTACTGCCAGGGTGTTGCTCTGCATTCTGGGACAATAAAGCCTGGAGGTACTATATTAAAACACTCTCTCAGAAGGAGAATGTACAGTGTGCAGGTCTTTACTCCCCCACAAGTAAAGTCACAGAGAAAATCCACTTTTGCCTGTTGTATCATAGGAACTTTCCAAAGAGAGGGGGAAAAAAAAGAACCCCAAAATTATTTGCTGAAATTTCATAAGCTGCTGCAGTCCAATGAGGGCACTAAGCTATTTTTCTGATGGGGAGAAATATCATTTCTATCATTTGGGAATGGATCTTCTTTGTAAAATTTTAAAAAAGATAATTGTTCATTGGTTTCAAAGAAGATAATTGTGGACTAAATTGTTTTGAAAGAAAGAAAAATGGAGATGTACAAATTTCCAGATAAATAAGGATTAGAGCTTTCAGAATTCCCAAGCAACATGACCAATGGAACCAATAACATCCAGAGGAAATTGGAGAAAACAATACTCATTGCATGAATGCAGTATATGAAGGTAGTACTAGTCCTAATAATTTGTAATGGTATCCCAATGGTCCCCTTCTGGTGGTGCAGTGGTTAGAATGCAGTTTGACTCTGCCCACTCTGAATTCAAACCTGATGGACTTGAAGTTGACTCAGCTTTCCATCCTTCTGAAGTAGGTAAAATAAGGATCCAGTTTGTTGGGGACAATATGTTGGCATTGTAAACCATCCAGAGACTGTTCTAAAGCACTATGGAATAATATGTAAGTCTAGCAGTAGCAATAGCACTTGGACTTAGATTGCACTTCACAGTGCTTTACAGCCCTCTCTAAGCAGTTAACAGCATATTGTCCCCTACAATCTGGATGCAAAGCTGAGTCAACCTCTATTGCTCCTGCTGAGACAAAAAAAATATGTTTCAAAAGATTTCATGACCTTAAAAGGTTTTCATTAAATACACTCTTATATTTTGTGCACTACCTAAAGCAAATATATCTCTTGTTCAATAGCAAGTCTGTTTTAAAGGAGAGAAAGCCCAATTTGGAGAAGAATGCATATGTGTGGGTGGGTGTTTGTGTGTGTGTGTATCATCTATCTATCTATCTATCTATCTATCTATCTATCTATCTATCTATCTATCTATCATCTATCTATCTATCTATCTATCTATCTATCTATCTATCTATCCATACACCCATACACCCATACACCCATACACCCATACATCCAGGAAAGGGAATGAGTGTAAAATATTCTGAGCTCTGAACTTGCTGGACAAATGGTATTGAGTTGCAGAATGTTCAATGTTCCAACTTGCAAGAAAAAAAATGTTTATTTGTTTTGAATTCTTTCAAGTCAGGGGAACTCGAGGACAGTATTAGATTCCATCTGCCATTGGCTCTGGCTAGTTAAGGGGAGGAGGAATAAGAATGGTAGCATGAAAGAGGCACTTTAACATATATTTGCTCCCTGTCCAATAGGGAAATTTACTGTTGTCTTGAAACTCTTTGATCTAAGAATATTTAAAAGTTATGCAACATATGCTTTACAATTAATGTTGCATTGATATTGAGTTTACAGTTTATAAAATTAGAAAACTATATTGATTGGTTTGTTGAGCTTAGCAGGCAGATATACAAATTCAAAAAGTATGCATTAAGAAAAAAAAATCAGAGAAGTAGGTTGTTGATGGCTTTTATCATTGATTATGAGCTACGTTAAACACATTGCTGTTGCTTTTTTGCGAGGCCCAATTTTGCATCTGTGCAGGGAAGCTTCATGGTCAGGAGCACATAGTTAGATACCTACTCCACTTTTCAGGAGAAATTTCAGAGTGAAAACATAAATACTATGAAACCCACAAGTTCAAGGTAGAGGATGCAGAGCTCGATTTCCCAATCCTGAACTCTGACCTGTGAATCTTGTGCACTACTATTGCAGAATAAAAGAACAAAGCTGAACAAAGAGCATTTAGGAAAGATACCTGCCTGTACCTTAGCAACCACCAGATGAATAAGGAAAGGCCATGTGCATGGGTCTTGAAATAGCAGCTGAATTCAAGGTTAGAAGCATTTGTTTCAAACTACTTTTCTTTCCTCAAGCTAGAATCCTAATGAGTCAACCTGACAGTGACGTGTGGTGAGGGTTCTGGCTGGTGAGGCTGGTGACGTCATCAGGAAGGTGGGGAATGGGACCACGTGTGCAGGAGGCTGAGCCTGCCTCAGCCTCCAGCACATGTGGTCCCATTCTCCACCTTCCTGAGTGAACATTAAGGGGACCGCGGAGTGCACTGATCCGCGTAGCATTGCTTCCTCCACCAGCGACAGTCCCTTCCCCCCCCACTCCTTCAAGGTCTCCCACCAACCCAAAGCCCGATTCCCAGCTCCCTCGGGCAAGGCTTGAGAGGGGTGAAAGTGCAGCCCCTTTCGTTGCTTTCCCATTCAGGCGGCTGCGCTTTCGTGCCTTTGTCCTCTGGCAGCGCTGACATTTCTGCCTCCGCCCTCCGCAGCTCCCGGGCGCGGCCAGACGGAGGTAGCCAGAATGGAGCTGAGGCAGTCCGGCGGGCGAGCAACCGAGGATCAGGCTGCCTCGCTCGCTCTTTCCAAACGAAAGAGCGAGTGAGGCAGCCTGATCCTCGGTCGCTCGCCCGCCGGACTGCCTCAGCACCATTCTGGCTACCTCCGGCCGGCCGCACCCGGGACCTGCGGAGGGCGGAGGCAGAAATGTTGTCGGCCTCCGGCTGACGAAGGCACAAAAGCGAAGTGCCTTTGTCATCCGGAAGCGCCGACAACATTTCTGCCTCCGCCCTCCGCAGCTCCCGGGCACGGATGGACGGAGGTAGCCAGAATGGCACCGAGGCAGTCCGGCAGGTGAGCGACCGAGGATCAGGCTGCCTCGCTCGCTCAGTCTGATCCTCGGTCGCTTGCCCGCCGGACTGCCACGGTGCCATTCTGGCTACCTCCATCCGGCCGTGCCCGGGAGCTGCGGAGGCAGAAATGTTGTTGGCCTCCGGATGACGAAGGCACGAAAGTGACGTGCCTTCGTCATCCGGAAGCGCCGACAACATTTCTGCCTCCGTAGCTCCCGGGTGCGGACGGACGGATGTATATAATATTATAATATTATATATATGTATATATATGTATGTATGTATGTATGTATGTATGTATGTATGTATGTATGTATGTATGTATTAGTGTTACAACCCCTGGTATGCCTAAATATGGGAGGAAGGTCACTACTCCCTCTTTCTGTCCTTCGGCTTATCACAGAAGACCATGCAGGCAGAAAACCATATTTTTTATTTTTAATGTTGCCTTTTTATATTTGTGTTGTATTTGTACTGATAAATAAATAGATCTATACTAGTCTCCCTTTATTTATTTATCAGTACAAATACAACACAAATATATATACATATATATAATATACTATTATTTCATGAAGAGAGGTGAGACCCTGCCTCCCCTGACCACACGTCCCTGCAACATGATCTGCCGAACACTGTGCTTATCTCCACATCATGTTGCTGTCCTGAGCATTGGAATCTGGTATTCTAAGTTTTTTTTAAAAAAAATCATCCACTTGGCTGATTTTTCTGTAGTTTGGTTGGTAGACTGCACTTGGTAAATGTTATTGATTACCTGGGATAAAAAGCAAGGGATGAAGAGGGTTGTTATGAATCCATATTGAACCTTTTGGTTGTGTTCTGTTGGGTTGGGTTGGGTTCGTTCTGTGAGAACACAAATATAAAGTAGAATGTTTCCAGTTGGTTGTTTTGTTGTAAGGCTAAAACAAAATGTGTAAATGTTATGCTTGTATATGTATTGCTAGTTTGTGGTAGAAAAAAAAAGCATTTTCTATGCATAACAACTGACCATAACAACACTGTTTTTTCTTTCCCCAGAGCAATAAGTGAGAGGAAAACAGAGGTATGCATCATGAAACATGGAACTAAACCTGTTCCTGGTGATGATTCTGACTACTGTTTGATTATATACACTTACTGAATCATCTCTTCTCCTCCCCCCCCCCTCTCTCTCTCTCTCTCTCTCTCTCCCTCTCCCTCTCCCTCTCCCCCTCTCCCTCTCTCTCTCTCTCTCACACACACACAACCTCTTTGCCCCTATCCTGTCCCTCTGAAATCTCTGAAATCTGCTTTCACAGAATTTGGAGGAAAGGCATTTGCTTATGATGGAACTGCCACAAAAATGACCTGTTCCACATCTTAACTCATTAGATTCCCTTGGACCTTGGAGGTCTTCTAGTTCAAACTCTGCTCAAGCAGAAGACGCTATACCACTTTAGACAAATGGTTATCCAAACTTTTCTTTAAAACCTCCAGTGACGAAGGGCCCACAACTTCTAAAGGCAAGACATTCCACTGTCAGGGAATTTCTCTCTTTGATTTGTTTCCATCCATTACTTGTTCTGCCTTCAGGTGCTTTGGCACATAGGTTGAACACCTCTTCTTGTGATCTGCTTCAAATCCATACTCAGTCATAGAAACTTGCTGGCTGACTTTGGGCCAGTTACTTTCAACAAGCGCTTTCCTTGATGAGGTAGAGATGGGAGAAGGGAGATCTATCTATACCATCTTGTGTTTCTGAATGAAAATAAGAATATGAAACTAAAAAAAGTTCATTTTATCCATTCCAAGTATTTTTATCTACTTATTTACCTACTTGTCCACTTAAATAGATAGGAAAAAAATATTTTTGATGACCAAAACATTATTCTACTAGTCATATAAACTATACTTCCACGTAACACCAAAACAAAGATATGACAATAATATTCTAATAATAATGCAGAAGGACTTTAAATTCTATTTCAGTATCCCTCTCAAGACAATAATCCAACTCAAAACTTTGTTAATTCCACAGGACCATTTATTTATATGGTTAGTTTAAGCCATTTGCTTTTTAGTTCTTAGCAGAAATCAGTTCATCATAACCTCCATGCTAGCAGGTCAGATTTAAGACTTGCAATTGTCTGGAAGACCTGGCCTGGAGATCAACAGAAGATCTACTATTATGGATCTATGATTAATTTCAAGGATCCCAGTATCAGTATCACATTGTGTAACAGAGAGAAATAGTACCAAGACAGCTAATTTCTGTTCGGACCTAGTGTAGTTTGCCATTCATTATATATAACACAGGTACTTCAGGTATTTGAATTAGCTATTTCAGGAGTGAGATCTTTCTGTTTTGCAAAAGCATCAGAGCTGCCTTAAAGAAAATCGGGATCATGCAATCAGAGATCCCTCCAGTTTATGGAAGGTACAGAACCTCAGCAAAAGTGGATATCGCAGCTGAACTTTGTCTCCTTAATCTTTCCTCTGGAGTCCTTTTTGTTTCCTTTGGCCTGCTGTGGTGGAAAGGTAGGTCTCACAAGCCTTCTGGCATCTAGCCCAAACTTTATGGGCCACTGGAGAGATGCATGGCTTGGTGCAGAAGTGCCCTGCGGCAGGTGTTAAAATATGGTTCCTGGTTTCTTGGTGGTAATCACTGCAAAACAATCCTGTCTGCTCTCGTCGTATCAACAAGCAGCTTTTCCCTGGCTGTTGCTAAGAGACAGGACAGTTGCTTACAAGTTGCTTGGTGGCTCTGACTTCCATAATTTATAATTTATTATCTCAGCATCAAAATTTCTGTCCCTTTTTTAAATTTAATTTTATTTTGCCACAGAGCTGATAATCGTTAAAAGGTTGTGTGTCTAACAGCCCCCATGGCTGCTCTTATAATACGCTTGCTTTTGTGAGGTTCAGAGAGTTGGTGAGGTGGGGGGGGGGGAGGGAAGAAAAATGCTATTATAAACTGCAGATGAATATCATTTTTGCCCATTAACTTTTTGCATTATATGACTGGCTAGGTCAATGGATTCCCTCAAGATTTCTTGCCTATTGAAAAACACGCTTCTGTCCAACGAAGAAGGAAATGAATTGAAATGATTTCAATTTAAACAAGAAACAAGTCGTCTTTCACAGCTCTACACTTCAGCACCTAATGGCTGAACTCATCAATCCTACTTTCATGAATTACAGCACTACAGGCATTTAACTAATGCCAGAAATTACCCATGTGCATTAATCTATTTTTTTGTGACTACACATAGCTTACTTTGCTAAAGTATCTTATATTTAACACCAGTTAAATGGGGGGGGGGGAGACACAAGAGTGGAAATGAGAATAATTTGAAGAGTTACTAACTTGCAAAATAATTCTGACACAGTTCACTTGTTTAAAAGGAAACCTGGGGTGAGGGGGGCAGCTGATCAGTTTGTTATGAAAGTCCCTAGTGAAAATTAAGAATCCTACCCTGGAATTGAGGTTTATTTGGCTGTTAAATGATATTTATTCCAGTATGAAGCTGGCAAAGCTAGACTAACTGGCATAAACTTCAATAATTGCAAAGTATCACCATCAAAGCAGTTTTAGAACTTTCATATTGTATCTATTTCTTGTAGTTGGCAACCAACGTATAACAACTGGTTTAATTATCAACCACTGGAAAATCAATTACAAGTTGCTAGTTTCATTAAGTCAAAAGAAACCAGCTTTAAGAGTAACAGAATGTCCATGCTGGAATGTACAGTTTTATACAACTAGGTGTCCTTTATAAGTTGTAATATAACTCCTAGAGCTTGGACTAATAACAGATATACTCCAACACAGTTTAAAAACACTAAATTGCAGGATACTCTGACTGGAGCTATGTGTAGAGCAACATATAGCTTCTATTAATGTCCACGCTAATACATCTGAAAATGTACAGCTAGAGGATGAAGGCAATAATTATTCTTTCTTTCTTTCTTTCTTTCTTTCTTTCTTTCTTTCTTTCTTTCTTTCTTTCTTTCTTTCTTTCTTTCTGCCTGTCCGCCCGCCCGCCCGCCCGCCCGCCCGCCTATGCATCCATCCATCCATCCATCCATCCATCCATCCATCCATCCATCCATCTATCTATCACCTATCACATTTTTGAACTGCCTGTCTCCTGAGGGAGGGACAGCAGTGTACAATAAAATGTTAAAATATAAAGAGAGAGAGAGTGAGTGTGTGTTTGTGTGTGTGTGTGTGTGTGTGTGTGTGTGTGTGTAAATTAGAAAATTTAGAATTTAAAAGGAGTCTGGTTTAATTAAAATCTATTAGAAAGTAGTTAGAAAGGCAAAGCGGGGGGCAGGGGGTGGCTCTCAGGGCTGTGTATTTCTCTGAGCATCCCATGCAATGCCAAAAAGCAGCATTTCAAATTTTTTTGGAAGGCCAGGAGAATGGGGACCTATCTCATATCTAGGGGGAGAATATTTCACAGGGTGGGAAGATCAGTCAGATTTTTTTAATTGGTTGGGTTTGCAACATCTTCCCTACCTGATTGAGACAAATTATCCTCAGTCATGGGACTAAACAAATGTTAATGGTGTCTGTCTTGTTCCAAGGTCCTTTTCCAATGCCATGTCCAGGTTACACTGTTCCATTCAGCTACTACCATCTTTCCCAGTGGTGGGATTCAAAAAATTTTACTACTAGTTCTGTGGGTGTAGCTTTGTGGGCGTGACAGGGGAAGGAGACTGCAAAATCCCCCATTTCTTCCCCACTCCAGGGCAAGGTTACTGCAAAATCCCCATTCCCTCCCCACCCCACTAACCTGCTTTCCAGCTCCTTTCTCCTGTTCAGGGCAACAAAATGAGATCAGCTGGGAGGCAGCAGGAGCAGGGCCATCTTATTTTCCAGTTCTCCAAACTACTCAAAATTTCCGCTACCGGTTCTCTAAAACCTGTCAGAAATGGATGAATACCATCTCTGATCTTTCCCATAGGAACTCAGTAAGGGAGGGAGGGAGAACAAGAAATTCTTTATTGCTTCTTTCAAGAGCCTGATAGTAGCCTTCAAATGCAGATGTTTCTTCAAGAAGCAATCACCCAGCCTCTACCCAGTTAAAATTAAGACAATGCTAGGAATTTAAGAAAACACAACCACATTAATATTGTGGTTGCTTCAAATTCAAATTCAAATCCTTTACTTAGCAGACGGCCAGGCTAGCTAATATTCAAGGTCCTTTCAACTCCTATAATTTTATAATACTGAATATTATTAAAAGCTAATGTTGTTTCTTTCTTTGCTCTTTTTTTTTCTAAACAATTACAGCTTCTTGTGTTTCTGAGTCTTGCGGTTCAAAACCAAAGAAATATTTCTTTTGTCCCCTGTGCTTTAGGCAAATCCATTCCATTAAGTAAAGTTAAATTCTAGAATTCTAAAAGAGCATTTTTTTAAAAAAAAAATGCTACTTAAATGGTCAGACAGCTGTACAGCTTGGAGTGGCTACATTATTTGCACCAAGCATGAATAGTTGGTTAAAACAAATCTCATAAAAAATATTCCACACTGCTTTACTCAATGCCAGGAGCGTAAATTAGCCATTCCCAATATGAAGTATGGGAAGCCAGAAACTGGTCCAAATGGGGAGCAGTTTCATCTCTGTGCTAAAACAAAACAAAGCAAAATAATTGCTCCAGATATTGCCACAGGAATAGAATCAGATGTGTTTGCTTTGAGATAAAGAGAAACTAAATATATAATCAGGCATTTCTCCAGCCTGTTTAAAGGTGGAAGCAGAGAAAAGAAGCAGGAAAAGATATCTGAAGCTATAGTTCAGAGGCAAAGAGGAGGGGAATCAGGCTTTGAAAAGAAGTTAAGCATACAACATACATCCTAAGAGTAAACTGGATTCATTTTTCCAAGTGTAAATTCTTGTATTGCCAAAATATATATAATCTGCATAAAATAATGAAGTAATAGCAATCTGGACTCCTAAAGAGAGTGTCATATTTTTAGAGATCATAATCCCCTGAATTACAATGAGAGTTAGGTGCAATGAGGATTTAAGCATGTGTAGTGGCTAGAATATTCTGAGTTCCTGTGGGAAAGATGGTAGTAGCTAAATGGCAATGTGTAACCTGGAAAAGGACATAAACAAGAACATTCCACATTGCAACATATCTCTCTGATTGAAATATATTAAGGCCTCACTGGACTTGGATGGTCAGTGAGATTTATATCTACTGTTCTTCTAAGTATTTAATATAGTGTACTGCACTTGCCTATGAGTATAATATAGATTGACTTGATAAGATAGCATACATAGTATTTATCCCCTTCTTCGATTTTATCCTCTCCACAACATTGGCTGAGAAACACTGACTTGTCTAAAAATCACTAGTGGACTTGCATAGCTCAGATTAGATTTGCACCTGGCTCTTCCCAGCCCTAGTAAACACCCCAACAATTCTGAAATATGTGCTTTATCTAAAACATCTAAATTAAAATAGCAAAGATAGCTAGGAAGTAAGACATTGAAAAGATCATTCATTCATTCATTCATTCATTCATTCATTCATTCATAGGTATTGGGAATAATTCAATGTATTGGTCAGCTAACCCTCAACAATTATATGTAATTAAAAAGATTCTTTAAAACAGATAAAAACGAGACCATGAGCAGCACAAAAACAGATAACAACTTTCATCTCAACTCCCAATGCAACAGGGATTCAACTTTTATCCTGTTCCAAAGCCTGGGAGAAAAGTCAGATTTTTAATATCTTCCTAAATATTATCAGGGTGGGACCCATCTGAGGGATATCATTCCAAAGGGTAGTGCCTCAGCAAAAAAAAAAAGGTTATTTTAATATTTGAAAGACAGTGGATTACTATGCTTGTCATTGCAATACTTTGTCTTAAGCTGGGTGACACATTCATTGTCTCTGATTTAGTGCTGCCTTCTTTATGAAAGATTTAGTACTGCTTGGGATATTAGCTGGAGACAGTATCTGAGACCTTCTGTCTGCAAAACAGGTGCTTGACCATTGAACAATAGTGTCGTTCTTCAAACAACAGTGGCTATATTGTAATAAAATAAAGACCATTGGGGTGTAGTAGTTCTCAAGAAAAAAAGTAATTGTTGCCTAACCCAATGTTGCCTTCTCTTGAAGATTTTCTTCTGCTTGGTTTATAGCGATAGCTATAGCACTTAGACTTACATACTACTTCACAGTGCTTTACAGCCCTCTCTAAGCTGTTTTTACAGAGTCAGCCTATGGCCCCTAACAATCTGGATCCTCATTTTACCAACCTTAGAAGGAGGGAAGGATAAGTCAACCTGAGCCTGGTGAGATTCGATCTGCCAAACTGCTGGCAGCCAGTGATCAGCCAGTAATCAGCAGAAGTAGCCTGCAGTAGCCTGCAGTACTGAACTCTAACCACTGTGCCACCATGACTCAATATTCCAATTTTGCTGCCTATAATGTTTTTTTTTCCCAAGATTGAGTCTCGGATTTGCTACATTCCGATAATGTACTACATTGCATAATGTCTTCCTTTGAACCACATCTTTTGATAATGTTTCATCTTACTTCACTGTGACACAAGAAAAAACTTTCTAAGGTCTTGGAAATGAAGGTGGTATTTCATAGAAAGTAAGGGTTGGAAGGAACTTTATTTTCATCTCCTAATTTATTTTCAATCATAAATCCCTCTTTTTATCAATTGTTACAATTGTCCTTTTTGTTTTCTTATTTTTATTACTGACAAAACTAAAAGACACTTTTTATGTTTTTAGTTTCTTTCTACAAAAGTTCCTTCAGTGCTTTAGCCTGGCCAATTCTCTAATTTATTACGAAGAAATCTTTATATCTCCCACTCACTTGAACTGACAACATATCCACAATGCAGTCAAAATGTTAATATCACTTTGGAGAAAAACCAGCCTAATTTCAAACATATGTTGGTGATAATTGATTAGTAAGGGTCTTAGCTGGCACACAGCATAGTGATAGTTAGTCAACACCTATAGCCCCATTTTTAATCTAATAATAATAATTATTTTCAGTTACTTAGAGCATATGTAGGTTACTTATAAAGAAATATTGACAGACGTTAAACTACCTAATAAAATATTGCAGAATGGACTACAAATAATTGTGTATCATTTTCTACAATTAGTATAGAAACAATTAAAAATTCATAACAATTTTCCTTTGGATTATGAGATTTATTGAATATTAGTACCAAAATAAACAAAATAGGTTTTCGAGCATTGAACAGTGGCTGTACTGTAAAGTTCATATAGGATCACTTAGGTGAGATAAGCTGTATAGAGATAAGCTGTATAAATATCACATGCTTGGTGGATGTGGTGTGGCTTGGAGGGTGTGGCAGGGGAAGGATTCTGCAAAATCTCCATTCTTACCCCACTACAAAGAAAGAATACTGCAAAATCTCCATTCCCAAACCACTCCAGTGGAAGGATTCTGCAAAATCTCCATTCTTACCCACTCCAAGGAAAAGATACTGCAAAATCTTCATTCCCACCCCACTCCAAGGAAAGGATACTGCAAAATCTCTATTCCCACCCCACTCCAGTGGAAGGATTCTGCAAAATCTCCATTCTTACCCCACTCCAAGGAAAGGATACTGCAAAATCTCTATTCCCACCCCACTCCAATGGAAGGATTCTGCAAAATCTCCATTCTTACCCACTCCACGGAAAGAATACTGCAAAATCTTCATTCTCACCCCACTCTGGGGACAGCCGGAGGTGGCATTTGTCGGTTCTCCAAACTACTCAAAATTTCCGCTACCAGTTCTACAGAACCTGTCAGAACCTTCTGGATTGCACCCCTGCTTGATGCTCTCCAGGTTTTTACTACCATATAACTATGTGCAGCTATACTGTAATATAATTCCTTAGCTTCCTTGTTTAGGAAAAACACATGGGTAAGTAGGCATCATTTACATTGTACTAGAAACGATGGTGTCCCTTCTATTTTTTTTAAAAAAAACTGTTGATGAACTTTTCTAAACAAGATACCTAGCAGAATGACTACACCCTCCCCCCCTCAACAGAATGACCCCAATCTAGATGTACAGGGGGGGGGGGACAGAAAGACAATGCTTAAAGTGTCCAGAATTTGAACAGTACAATTAGATACAGAGCAAAGAGAGAAAGAAGCAAGAATATGGAAAAACACAAAGAAGGTGGTAATATAAAAGCCAAAATAAATGCAGGCCAAAGGTGTACACCTGTATTTATATGGATTCTGTCTTCCCTTTTGATCAGGATTAAGAATTGATGATTTAATCCAATAATTTTATATGGAACTACTGCAACAGTTTAAAAGCTGATGTTTTATTTCCCTTTAAGCTTAACTAAACAATTATTCTGGTTGCTATTTCACTAGCCTTTTAGAATTCCAAATCTTGCATGCGGGCACACTCTGGCTGAGCCAGAAGGGAAAATGAATCGGAGGTGAGCTCCCATTACTAATTTAGCTAAAATCCACCTGTGAAAACATACAAAAGTATCCAGGGGGCTGTCTTCAGTTGCACACTCAGGTGTGTCCACAGTCTAATCGGCTGCTTTGTCTCTGGGCCTTTGCCAAAAATCTAATGAGTTCTTCTACCATGAAAAATCAATGTCTGCTGAACAAGCTAGGGGAAAAAAAATATCAGTTAAAGCTGGTGCAAAATTATCTGTATACCATTGCACAATTCAAATGTGACTTCAAAAATACATTTCCCATAACTCGTGAGTGCATTCCCTATAATCAAATAGCTAACATTTGCAAAGGGGCCAGGCACATTCAACAAACATAGGGAGCAACTCGTGCTTGTTTTGAACCTCAGCATAGGCAAGGAAAGGCAATAATGTTTCTTTGGACCGTGACACTGAGGCATCCCTACCCACCAACTTGTAAATAAAGAATGAACAATTGTTTCATATGTTCCAACATGCTCGTCTATCTTTAACTGTAAACATTAGTTGCCAGACTATAATTATAATCAATCTCGCTCCTCTTTTTTTCTTCTCAGTTTGCTGGGATTAAGTTGCCAGATCAAAATGCTGCAGATCAACTAAACTTATCCTTGCTTTATGTCCCTAAAGTAAATGAAGATAATGCTGGACTGAAGGAGACAACAGCCTACAATGAATCAGGCTGAGACAAAGATATTATGCTCACACACACACCCCATTCTTCACAATTGCTCAGCTATGTTGTCATCTATCTTTTGCCAACATTTAAATACAAATCCAATAGCAGAGTTGGAAGGGACCTTGGAGGTCTTCTAGTCCAACCCCCTGCCTAGGCAGGAAACCCTATACCATTCCAGACAAATGGCTATCCAACATCTTCTTAAAGACTTCCAGTCTTGGGGCGTTCACAACTTCTGGAGGCAAGCTGTTCCACTGATTAATTGTTCTAACTGTCAGGAAATTTCTCCTCAGTTCTCAGTTGCTTCTCTCCTTGATTAGTTTCCACCCATTGCTTCTTGTTCTGCCCTCAGGTGCCTTGGAGAATAGGTTCACTCCATCTTCTTTATGGCAGCCCCTAAGATATCAGAATACTGCTATCATGTCTCCCCTAGTCCTTCTTTTCATCAGAATAGACATACCCAGTTCCTGCAACCGTTCTTCATATGTTTTAGTCTCCAGTCCCCTAATCATCTTTGTTGCTCTTCTCTGCACTCTTTCTAGAGTCTCCACATCTTTTCTACATCGTGGTGACCAAAACTGAATGCAGTATTCCAAGTGTGGCCTTACCAAGGCATTATAAAGTGGTATTAACACTTCACGTGATCTTGATTCTATCCCTCAGTTGATGCAGCCTAGAACTGTGTTGGCTTTTTTGGCAGCTACTGCACACTGCCGCCTCATATTTAAATGGTTGTCCACTAGGACTCCAGGATCTCACAGTTACTACTATTGAGCAAGGTACCACCTATACTGTACTTGTGCATTTCATTTTTCTTACCTAAATGTAGAACCTTACTATTTTCACCATTGAATTTCATTTTATTAGATAGTGTTCAATGTTCAAGTTTGTCAAGATCCTTCTGTATCTTAAGCCTGCCTTCTGGAGTGTTGGCTATTCCTGCCAGCTTGGTGTCATCTGCAAATTTGATGAGTTCCCCATTTATCTCCTCATCCAGATCATTGATGAAGATGTTGAAGAGTACTGGGCCCAAAACAGAACCTTGGAGTACTCCACTGCATACTTCCTCCATGTAGATGCAGTTCCATTGAGGACTACACGTTGAGTGCGGTTGGTCAGCCAGTTACGAATCCATCTGGTGGTGATGTCCAACCCACATTCTTCTACTTTATCTAGTAGTAGGTTATAGTCTACCTTATCAAATGCCTTACTGAAGTCCAAGTAAACTATATCAACGGCACTCCTCTGATCCACACATTTTGTCACTTTGTCAAAGAATGCAATAAGATTAGTCTGGCATTTACAAGACTGCTGTCTCTGAGGGAGCAGTAAAATTTGTCACTCAGAATGCCCAGCTTTGCAATTTGACCAATCTGTGTCACTTGATACCTTGGTACTATGTCAAGAGAAGATGCCACCAGCTTTGGCTGTGGCAGACACTATATAGAAACTTGTTGGGTCAAGGGGAGCTTACCTTTGTCTCATCTCACTGAGAATACTGTAACATTATAAGCCCCCTGTACAAAGGGATACACTTGATGACCTGATGGAATCTATAGTTCCTCAAAAATATGGCAGTTGATGTTCTGAGAAGTGTTAGGACATCAAAACTGCTATAATTGCATTGGTGCCACTTGGCTGTTGGTTACCACAAAGTCTCAAAGCACTGGGAGTCAAGCAAAGGTAGATAAGTAGGTAGGTAGGTAGGTAGGTAGGTAGGTAGGTAGGAAGGAAGGAAGGAAGGAAGGAAGGAAGGAAGGAAGGAAGGGAGGGAGGAAGGAAGGAAGGATTAAATCCAAAACATTTGGTTAAGACCACATTACCTGAACATTTGTCTGTTTCTGTATAGGTTCACTTAGATTGTAGGAATGTTTTTATTGAAGTTTCCCTTCCTATGAAGCTTGAATAGGATTTATACCACACTGCGCTTTCTCAGACACTGTTGTGTGTAACTGCCTTAGGCTCATCTGGACCAGTTTTCATTTATAAAGTGAAGATTTGGCACTATTTTCGGCCTTCGCTGCTTTAGTCAGTTCATGTTGTTGGTTTTCTGATTTATGCTGACTCTTCCAAATCAGTTCTTTTTTATATGGGTTTTCAAATCATTTTTCTCATTTTGTTACCATATTTCAGAAATCTCATTTCTACCTATTATTGTTAGGTACTTTGAGATAAGTATTCCCTATTTGTGATATAACTTATTTTATCTCATTGTAAATTGGGACAAGAAGCCCCCAAATTCAAAGCAGGAAAGTGACAGTTGGCAAAATTATATCCCAGTTGGGAAATTAGGGAGATAATGTGCCATTCTTTGTCTCCCTGAAGGGAGATGGCATTGAATAAAGCAGGGATAGGCAGGTGGGGTGGGGGTGGGGGAGAAAGGGTCACATTTTCATGTTTGAATATTCAGTCCTTCAAACAATATATTGATAGTATGGGCACACTAGCCTTTTTTAAATTGGCTGTGCTACTTTTTTGTGGGATTGGGGAAGGTTGGATTTATCTTAAAAAGTAAAACAAGTCAGTAAAACTAATAGAAGATGAACACTTATTATATTTATCTTTCCCCAAATTACAGCAGCATGACTGGGGGGCGGACTGGGGGTGAGGTCTGCAGATTGCCAATACCCAAATATCCATTCTTGCAAAAGAAATGATGAATCACTCTGTTATGCGGCGCCAGGGATTTGAACCGCCAAACTGCCAATCTTTCTGATTAACAAGCTCAGTGACTAAGCCACTGAGCCACCGCATCCCTAAATAAAAATATATTAGTAATAATTGAGCTGAAAAAGCAAACAGATGTTATAAATAAATTGTAAACAAAACTGCATAAGTTAAGGAAACAAATAAAAATACATGTAGGTTTCTAAAATTATCTATGGAGTGGGTATATGATTTTAAAAACACTCCTTTGCTAAAAGAAATTGACAAATCAGAATAAAACAAACATGTACAGGAATCATGATTCCACTCCATAGATAATTTTAGAAACCTACATGTATTTTTTTAGATAGATAGATGATATAGATAGATAGATAGATAGATAGATAGATAGATAGATGATAGATAGATAGATATAGTGTTTTCTTTTCAGTCATTCTATTTTAACTTCACCCCAATATCAGTTTAAAAAATAATCATCAAATACCTCCCTATTAGTGATCTCTAAATACATTCAACAAATGTGCCCAAACAATAGTAATGAGGATTGCCTTCAAGAATGGCTATTTGATGCTATGAAGACAAAGAAAGCCATATACTATTTGGGGAAATGACTATAGAATGGCTAATGATTTTAGTTTCATTGGGTAAAACAGATTTACGTGGGTATGAAGTTCAGAGAATATATCAAGAAAATCTCAACTCCATCCCATTTATTTATTCATCGTATTTATGGTGGACAACAGAATGCCTCTAGATGAGATGGGCAGCACACAAATCAAATCAAATCAAATCAATCAATCAATCAATCAATCACAGTACTGTATTTTGCACTGGAAGATGAATATTTGGTAACTTTAACAATCCTTTATGAGAGTAAAAGTATTTTACTGAGAGCCAATATAATACAGTGTTTAAATAGTGGGGAGAGTCACAGTGGATTTGCCAGCATTCCAGATATCATGCAGAATTAAATCTGAGTCCAAGGCAGAGCTATCCTTAAAGTTCCAATTTAATAAGACAGACATGTTGGCACATCTCTGTGGAATCCCAAATCTAAAAGCTTCCTGGGATTCCACCCAGTTGAAAGGTCATGATCTTATCCCCACACCCATAAATCCATCACATGGTCCAATCTTCTTCGGTCACACTAGCATCTCCACCCAACTGGTTCCAGTCAAGTGCAGAGGTGCAGAGACAAAAGATGACCTTGGGCTTCTAGAAAGGAATGACAACAACACATTCCACACTTCTACTCCTTCCTATTCCCCTCCCAATTACTACACTAATGAGACAGCATAATGAAATAATAGCGAATGTGGCAGGCCAAAGATCCTAAAAAGGAATATGACTGCAGTCCTGACAGGATTATTGAAATGTGCTTTACATGGAACTGGCTTGAAGACCATTTGGCAGCTACATCTGGTAGAGAATAGAAAGTCATGCACAGTATTGACTGTTCCTAGGTTTGCCCACATGACACCTTTTTCACGTGAGCTGCACTGGCTTCCAGTTTTCTTCTGGATGCAATTCATGGTGCTGATTATCGCTTTTAAATCCCAGTATGATAGTGGTTCCCAACCTTTCTGGCTCCATGGAGCGGCAGTAGCAGTAGCGGTGGTAACGGAGGTGATGGTTTTGTGTGTGCAACCTAGCTCCTGCACATGAAGCCTCATGCACTTACATGCCACTTGCTCATTCCAATTCGTAATAAGCTGTGGACCAGAACCGGTCCCTGGTCCAGGATTTTCTCTCTTTTATATGTAAAAACTGAAAGAAATCCATAAAAATAACAATGTATTTCCTCAAGGAGATTTTGAACTAAAGTACATGGGAAACAAAAACCTTATAGTCAGGGGTGGGTTCCGGCTTCTTCTACTGCTGGTTCACTCAGGATTGCACTTTGGGCGTGTGTGCACTTCAGACATGCATGTGCTTAATGCGCGCTATGCGTGAATGCACAGTAGGCAAAAAATGTTTCTGCACATGCGCAGAAGCAAAAAACAAGATGGTGGTGCCTATGGCACTGCCAATAGAACCAGTTGCTACCTACTCGACCAAACCGATCCGAACCAGTAGGAACCCACCTCTGTTTATAATAGAAGAACAGAAGAAGAATAGAAGACTTCTAGTCTCTTTTAATTATCATGCAAGTCCCCTGACCCACTCTCCCATTAGAAGACACAGTTACAAATACTTGCTATTTAATTTATTATCTCCCAAATCAGTGTAGAAGTTCATTAGGGCCAGCTCAAAATACTGATTCTTTTTATGTTGTTTTCTGACAGAGAATCATATTCTTTGTTGGCTGCTGAAGAGCCAAATGTGTTTTGGCAATATGTACAGTAGGCTTGGATGGAAGCCATGGAAGCAACTCTTCTAGAGTCACAGGGGCCCTAAGGATTAGAGATCAATGGATTTAGTTATCTGGTCAACTCCCACTGTTTCTCTGAGCTGTTAATGGACTTTTACAATTGTTAAAGACACCTGAAGTTCTCTCTCTTAAATTCTAATTTGAACAAAGGAAGGCTTAGATTTGCATTGCACTCTTCAGGGGGAAAAAATCCAGTCTTTTCTTTAAAAAAAACTGTTCACATTGTGATCCCAGTGTTAAAAATCATTGCAGATGGAGGAGTTGTGTTTTCTTATTGCTGACCCACTCCTTGGCTACTGAAAGCAGAATGTTTTATAAGCTACCCCACCACTATTTTTCCATTTCAAATTAAAATCTGAGGCATAGAATAATTGCTGACATTCAGTTCTTGGCTGCCAAAGCAGTTAGTCCACCCTGGAGCCAAAGGGAGAAAAATTAAGGAGGGCCCAATTTCTCTCAAATCTTTTACTATCCTTTACATAATTTTATGATGGTGGTTGACTACAATGTATTATATGGAAATAAAGAAGAAAAATAATGCAACAGGGGGAAAAAAACCTGAGACTAAAGCAAATCTTGCAGAGATTAATAGGCTTTTTAATTCAAAAACATCTCTAGTTTCAGTGAGAATTTGCATGGAAATTTTATTTGAGCCCTTGGACCAACTCAGAAAAATTAGGTTGAAACACCTGGAAAAGTAACAACAGTATTAAAGAAGATAAGCAAAGAGGCATGGCTGATAAAACTATGGAATTTCCTCTGGAGTAGAAAACTTCATTGCAAATGAAAAAAAAAAAACCTTGTTCATGTTAAGTGGGAAAGATTTCAAAATGCTTACTTTATACAAAAAGAAGTGAACAATAAGAAAAATAGTAATCCTCTCCTTCCCAAACCAACAGCAAGAAATTATATAGCATTAAATAAGGAACTCTCCTTAAAGACACTTATTCTACCGTAGTGCAGCATTATGGCTTCCTGAAACTTCCTTGTTCATCCTGCTGAAGTAATTAAGAAAAAAACTAAAAGCAGTTTCTGTGACTTTATTTTTATTACCCAGTCCCGCTTCCTCTAAAAACTGTAATATTTACCATGTTTTTTGTCAGGGGATAGGGCTACGAAAATGAAAGGGCATTCCACTCACAGCATTTTTACAAAATAAAAAGTCTCTCTGGAGACCGATGTAATATTTAAGCTTTGGTTCCATTTTTTTAAAAAAAGTTGCTTTAACACACCTGTACTAGTATCTGCAGCAGTTCAAATACAATTTTGATTAGTATTCAGGCTCTCTTCTCTAGACTAGTCTTAGCTGTCATAAAATAGACACTGCCAGTTCTCACAGTAGATTTTTCTTTATACTAACATAAAACCATGACTCTGCCTCTAACATTTCTTGAATTTTTCTGGGCCTCTGAAGAAATCTAATAACTCATCTTAATCATTGGTTATACAAGAAAATAGTCCCAAGTGAGTCAGCAGGGAGTCTTGACCTGTGCAAAACTGAGAATATAAAAAGGCCAAACTATGTGGACAGAACAGCATCATAATTCAGAAGCCCCCCCCCCCCCCAAAAAAAAATCACAGGCAATTAAGAGAAGTGATTAAGTCACAGGTAATTTAGAAAAGAACTTAAGCTTCTATTTTTTTGCAAGCTTTGAGCAGCTTCAGATGGTGAAGAGTCCATGGAAGCAATGAGAAAAATAAAAACTGAAACGAAATTGTTATGACTGGCAATGGATATGTAATCATTTAACCAACTTTAGGTTTGTTTTTAATAGTTCTCCCTGTCAGGTTTAAGAAAGTGGTAACTGAGAAAGGATTAGGGTTTCCTGTCCTGCTGATTATGTTGACTAAATTATTTAATGAAATAATTATTTAAAGAAAAACTCTTTAATTTCACTAACACATTCTTGGGTAAAACTACTGTCTTTTTTTTTTGCACTATAAGATGTTCTGGACCATAAAATGCACCTAGCTTTGGGGGAGGAAAAGAAGGGGGAAAAATCTGCCTCTGCCTCCCAGCATCCAACGGTATTCATCTAGCTAATGTCCTTGCAGCAAACAGCAAACAGCCTGGTCAGCTTCAGCATGTTACTGCTGTCTGATTTAGCACGAGCAGCTGATTGGCAGTTGGATCAGTCTCTGCCTATCACTCCCTCTGTGCCTCCCATTTTTGGCCTCTATGTGTCTCGTTTTTGGCCCGTTACAGGCGGCAGGGATTGCTGCCACTGCCTATCGCAGATCGCCGTTGCCACCATTGCCGCCACCAAGGTGGAATGGGTGGAGGCCAGTGGATGCAACATTTGTGCTATAAGACGCACAAACATTTCCACCCTTTTTTTTTTGGGGGGGGGAAGTGTGTCTAATTATTTAATTACCAGTAGTTCTGAAAGTGGGGCAAAAACCCATTAGGAATCCAGATGTCCCAATTTACTTAAATATTTTAACCTGTTACAATTTTGATGAAAAATGAAAGATAAATTCAAGTGATATTTTTTACTTTTTTAATGCATCTTAGAAAATAAATGTAAAGATGGTCATATGGTTTCCTGTTACTTTTCTCAAAAAAGAAGAAAAGAAATAAAGAAATCCCCATGTGCTTAGTCTTATCTATCATGGGTTGATTGAAAACATCTGCAGTACCCTTTGTTTGTTTTATTCCTACCCCATGTAAGCATAAACTCTCCATTCCATATGGCAAGCATGATTAAATGGTTGGCTTTAGTATTTACTGACTTCACACACACACACACACACACACACACACACACACACCTCATTCTGCATGTCATTGCATATTTCATCCAGTTGCTGCTAAGGAAAGAAATGAAAACAAAGGAATTCTCAGGAATTTGTGACCAGCTCAGCATAGAAATATAAGCCTATATCAGTTCTCTTACAAGGAATATATACATATTTGTTTTCGTAGATTTATATATATCTTCTCCCCTTTCAGCACATCTTTGTTATAAAATGCTACTTGAGTTTTGATGTGGCTCATATTGATTTATTAAAAGAATACAAGTGAGCAAATAATACCAAAATTCAGTCATTTTTCTTTCACAAATTAATCCAGTACATGATATGCCAGCGTGAAAAAGTTTGTCTCCTTGTTCAATCAATACAATGAAAGATATAGCTAAGTCTGATTGTGTACATTTAATGTTTTAAACACAATTTCTTTATTAAACATTAAGCTGATCTGGGCCAGCCTTGCCTTATAAAAATCCCACAAAATTTGGCTTGCCTCATAATGGTCTCACCTCACAGATTTTATAGAAAGAATAGAATACAGAATAACAGAGTTGGAAGGGACCTTGAAAGGGCTTCTAGTCCCATACTATGCTCCAGCAGAAGATCCTATACCATTATGGACAAATGGCTGTCCAATCTCTTCTTAAAATCCTCCAGTGATGGAGCAAACACAATTTTTAAAAGCAAACCATTCCACTGGTTAATTATTCTGTCAGGAAATTTAGCTTAGTATCTGTTTGTATCTGTCTTTGATAAGATGCCCTAAGATGTTTTGGAGACTAGGGTAACATCTCCTCAAATATTGGAAGACTGCTATCATGTCACCTCTAGTCCTTATCTTCATTAGACTACACATACAGAGTTCCTGCAACCCTTCATCATGTTTTAGCCTCCAGCTCCCTAATCATCTTTTTTGCTCTTCTCTGTACCCTTTCTAAAGTCTCAACATCTGTTTGTACTGTGGTGACCATAACTGGATGCAGTATTCCAAGTGTGATCTTACCAAAATAGTATAAAGCAGTACTAACACTTCACATGACCTTGATACTATCCCTCTGTTGATGCAGCCTAGGACTGCATTGGCTTTATGGGCATTTGATCTTGAAGCCATTATCTAGGCAAAAGGGTTTGAAACATTTTTCAATCCAGAACTGAACGTGAATGTAGTATAGTACAACGAGGTAACATGCAAAAGTATTTAGATAATTGCCTCCTAAGATATAGTTAGTTACCATATATGATCACCCAGATTTTTGCAGGTAGTATCCCTGACAAATGTGAGTTTTGCAATCTATATGACACAGTCTATGCCTCTCAAAATACAGCAATGTCTATGTATTTGGGGGGGGACCAGTGGTGGGTTGCAGGTGGTACGCCCCGGTAAAGGTGTACTGGTGCCTGCCCGGAGCACCGGGTACCATTCTGGTACAGTGCTCCGGAGGGCCCACCCACCGGCCCAAGCTCCTTCCCTGTATTTGAGCTCTTCGGCACTTCCGCGCACATGCACGGAGCGCATGGAGCCTGTGCGATGCTCTGCTGAGCAGCTGGAGCATCGCAGAGGCTTGTGGAGGTGTCACAAGAGGTAAGGACACATCTGTGCGCACTGCATGCACTCATGTGGTGGATGCCAGGCCTCTTTGCAACCGTACTGGTTGCAACAGGATCCCGAACCCACCACTGAGGGGGGACCTTAACATGGTGACTCTGTTGCCAGGCGCTGTGCTCCTATTGCTAGGTGTCTGAAAGAAGCCTATCTACAGAATAAAGATCCAGTTCCATTTTAGACCTAGTAGACAGATGGTTTGTAGTATTGTCTGTAACAGGAATGATCCCAAAAATATTGAGGGTGAGGGAGGGTCCAACTATCTTGCACCAGAACTTAGCATTATCTGAGGAAAATATAATCCCTAATGAATTGCATGGCTAAGAATAGATCAAATGTGATACAGCTGCAGCTGATTAAATGTGAAAGGCTTCTTGTTTTGTGCACTAATAAATTACAGCAACTTTTCTGGGCATGTTTTTCTTTCCTGGCTGTCTGTAATATCCAGAGTATTTAATTCTGAATATTTGTCAACAGCTCACTCAAACAGCAAATAGGGAAAACTTCTGTCCATACCTGTTCTCAGTATGGCTCTTGTTGCTTCGGAGGCCCAAGTTAATGCAGGCATATGTGGCTCTTTCCCTTCATTTGAAAGCATATTTTCCTCCACTGTTCTTTCTTATAGCACTCCCCAAAGGATTGCCTGTATCTGTCCACAGTGACTGATTTACACACTATATAGACTTGGGAAGCATACAGATGCATCATGCATAACACTACTTTGGCGCAGAATAGGGATGTGCACAAATTAATTCCCATGATAGTTATGGGAAACTTCACTTACACATAGAATAGATAGATCAGTGTTTCTCAACCTTGCCAACTTTAAGACAGGTGGACTTCAATTCCCAGTATTCCCCAGCCATCCATTGTTGGCTGGGGAATTCTGGGAGTTGAAGTCCACCCACCTTAAATTTGCTAACGTTGAGTTACATTCAAATAGATAGCCGGACAACCAGACAAATAGACAGACATTGACATTCATCTCCGTCTCTGCTGGCATAATGACTAGCTTAAAAAATGTGTGAGGAGTTTAAAAACTCAGGCCACAATTCCTATGCCAAGTCCTCAATCTGATCCTTTGCTTCAAAGGTGCCAGGAGAACCTCTGGCTGTGCATGACTCAGTCAGACCTCCCACAGCCAAGCCATTCTAGAAAATTCTGCCCTTCGATTCTTGGTTTAGCCTTCACTTTCTCTCCTGGTTCTTATTAACTCTGTGGCTTTTCTGGCTTTCCCGGCAGTCTTCTGACTGAAAATCACTGCTGTCCAAGGTGGCCTGACTTGCTAGGGCTGTATTTGTTCAAAACGGTGGGGAAGGGATTCATTCTTAGTCACTTTAGTTGTGGGGGTAGCATGAAAGATAGCTTTGCTTCACTTTTCACAAAATGTGCAATTATGTCGCTGAAATAATATGTAAGTATTCATTCTGCTCCTCTGCAAGATGCTAGGAGAAAAGATGCATGCCACATGACTTTCCCTATACACATCTAAAGAAATCAAGGAATTCCACTAAGGCAACACACATTACTTGAGGGAGTAAGATGCTTGTGGTGTTTTGTTTTATGACAATTAAGACTGATATTAAAACTAAGCTCACAACCCACAATTTCTATCCTCCACCAGTTGTCTCAATGGTAGAAAACAATAAAGGAAGAGTTTACTGCAGGAGGGGAGAGCATTAGAGGGAAGTTTCTGCTGAGTTTGGTTTCTTAAAAAAAATTAATTCATTTTGAAGACATGTCCACTGCCAATTTCCCATGTGTGGGTGGCACATTTTAGTACCTGCTGCTCATTGTCATCACCAACTTCAATCAAGTTGCATCGACAAATTAACCCTGAGGAAGATTACCTCAGAAATTAAGATGTCCTTTTCTTTCTCCAAAAACCACACCCGTCGCTCACTCCCTGACTGATTTCACAACAGTTTGGGCAGCCACTTCAATAAAAGGAACGTAAATGTATTTATCTAGGACAACAGTGCAGACTGCCAAATGCCGATATACGTGGGAGCCAGCTTATCTGTCAGGAGGACAGTTCTTAAAACACCTACAAGGCTTTTTACTTTTCTGCTAATAGCAAAAAAAATGTAGCTTCATCATGCTGTGAGATACTACATGTTCAGTTTGTAGGGGTGTGAATCCATTGTCCCAAGATTCAGACTGATACTGATATAATGAATTTGGAGTCATTTGACCAAGGGCCAGCAATCTTATTAAACACAGTGAAGTAGTCACTTCAGCTGGCTCTTACTGAAGGGCAGAGGGAACAATGGTTAAATGAGGGAATAGAGGCATGTGTACTTTATTGGTGTTCTCAGATCTAATGGATATTGAGGAAAAACTTCATGTGATTTTTCTCCTTGGGCAGGAAAAATATATTTGGTCATTCCTTGGGCAGTATCTATGGGGATTATTCTACTATGTATCACAACAGCTTTTTTAAAAATTATATTCCTAGCAATATTAAAACACACACACATGCTGTCACACAGACATATTGAGAGAGAAGGGAAAATAGATTTATAAAAGTAAAGTTCTTTCCATCATTATTTAATCAAAGCCATATTCCAGGATATGACAAAAGTATCCATTTACCTGTGACATTTTCTTCTGAATAACTTTTCTCCTTTATTATCTCCTTTACACCGCCCCGAGTCCCTTTTTGGGAGAGGGGCGGTCTAAAAATCTAAGAAATAAAATAAAAATAAAATGTGAATTTACTCAGTAATTTTTGTCATGTTTCAATATATTACCAACCATCCCTTTAGTTTGATTGGGAGGGAGGGGAAGAGGGGTGCTAGTGAACAAGCTAAAATGCCCATGTTACTAATAGTAATTGTTACTTTTGGCAGATTGATTTCTGAATGCATTGAATACAATTAATTATTCTCGTTTTATGGCAATTTGTGTTTTCATATGATGGAGAAAAGATAGCCCTTATTCATTTCATAAGCTATCTTCTGACACCACTTCAGAGTTTCCACCTGATTTAAAAGAGTTGGGGAAATGCTTGTCACACCTAAATAACTGTGTAAATAGCATTTTAATATACAAGGGGGAAATTGTATTTTTCTGAAAGTCTTAATTATATAAAACGTAAGTGTACAATACTCTATTGCATTTCAGGATAAGGCTGGATAACATTTTTGGTCCTGAGGGTCATAGGTAGCCCAGGACAAAGGATTGGATATGCATGCCAGGGGTAGAATTTGAATTACCTGTTTCCTTCTGTCTCTCTCACACACAATTACAAAAGCACAAAAATGGTGCCAATAGAAAAGTATATTTGTAGATCAGAGTTGAGCTGTGGGGTCCTTGGTCCTCTCTGTGATTGACTGTTTTATTTCAGACATTTCATTATGTAACCAGCTAACATCATCATTGCTAGAATTCCTTTTACCAGTGATGATAATTAGTTGGGTAATGAAACAAACACACAAAAAACCCCCACCAAGCTCAGAGAACACCAAGGACACCATAGTACAAAATAATGCAATCAAACACATTTCTCCCGTATTCCTACTTCTTTGCTTTGGAATTCCACTACATGTTTATTTCCCTTCAATTGGGAAATGTGACCATGTTGAACATGAATGTTGGACAAGTCTTGTAGGCAGAATATGGACTACACCTTATTATTCTTAGGTGTTCTATAAAAAATCCCCTGACTGATAGGTTATCGGTTATCTTCAGTGGCAGTTTGATGAAATTTATGTCAGCTACAGTGGTGGGATTCAATTTTTTTTTACTATCAGTTCTGTGTGCATGGCTTTGTGGGTGTGATAGGGGAAGGATACTGCAAAATCCCCATTCCCTCCCCACCCCATTAACCTGCTTTCCAGTTCCGTTCTCCTGTTCAGGACAACAAAAAAAGATCAGCTGGGAGGCAGCAGGGGTGGGTCCAGCCTATTTGCTGGTTCTCCAAACTACTCAAAATTTCCGTTACTGGTTTTTCAAAACCTGTCAGAACTGGATGAATATCACATCTGGTCAGCTATCAAGAGGTGTACCTTCTAGGTAAACTCAACCATTCTTTAACCATATAATCCTTAATGTTCCCATAATGGCTATAAAGCAATAGTTGGTGAGTAAAGAATATGAAAGAGACTTCTGAATTCCTTTTATTAGAGACACATATTAGAGATATGAGAAGATAATAGAAGCAAAATATCGAACAATGTCAGCAAGAAAATGGTGTGACATATAGTAGAAAACAGCTATAAAACTCAAATCCATGATCTTATTAACTAAACTTATAGAAGAGATTGAAACATAATTCTAGTGTATTTCATCAGAAGTTATTTGAATGATCAGTAGAGAACATAGTTCTGAATGAGCAGAAAAATCAAGTTGGTGTAGTAAGGATTTTTTTTTTCACCTGATGCTCAAATCTTACAAAGTCTTTCAGAGGAACTTTTAGACTTTCAGAGTTTAAAATTAACTTTTTAGAGGAAACTTGTGAGAATAAAATGTACAGGGTTGTCAGTACAAAATTGTCAGCCTATAAACTATTTTGCAGGATGGTGTCATAAGAGACCTACTGAAGAACAACGTGTTTCTTTTAAATTCTTCCTAATTTGAGCACAATCAGTAATCATTTTATAAGATTCTTAGACATGCTTGAGCTTCTGATATATGTATCTGATAAAATCACCTACCATTTTGCAATCAAAAATATGTATGTCTCATGTACATGTGGCTTGCCCCATTTTCAGATTTGTATTCCTGACTGCCCTACCAATCAAAAAGTCTGTTTTATGTCTCTCAAAAGGGAATTCACAATCCAATGTTTTTGCTGTTGATCCCTTAATTCCCTTTAAGCTAACATCTAGCCATTTATGAAGCAAATTTGTATTAATAATCAGAGAAAAAATCATTTTATTTTTATATTTCAGGAAAAATCATGAAACATTTCATTATATATGTACCAGATTTTGACTTAGCTTGCTTATAAACATTCAGGTAATTTTTATCTTGTAACAAATGTGCCATTAAGACACAGATATCTTGAAACAGAGAAAAGAATGGATACTACTGTGTGATGCTGTGGTTTTATCAGTAAGATCCCCCTCCAAAAATGAGTCTTGCATAAGAACAAATAGTAACATTTTTACCTCAGAGCCATATTTAAAGATCAGAGATGAACGACTCACTCACATCATTGTGGGAAGCAGTGAACAAATGTCATATGATTTAAAATGTAGCAAGAAAAAGCCTTTGTTTATGCTAAATACCCTCAGGGGAATGCCAAATAATTAGGAAAGGGTGCCATAGAGACTGGTCTCTGTAATGTACTAGATAAAGAGAGCATAATGAAAAGCTTGAGATGACTAATTCTGAAGTATCAAGAACATTCAAACATGGAAACTCAGAGTTGCTTGTCAAAGTTTCAAAAGCAGAATAAGTGTAACAAAAATTAATGGCTCAGATTATTGCAGACCAATAACCACATATATGGCTTTTTCTGCCTGTCTCATTCTTTCTTACCTTTGTTTTCCTTTTTTTAAAATCCAGTTTCAAATCTGTGACTTAGAAGTCATTTCTGTAATAATACTGTAACCTAAACCTAAATCTATAGAGTCATTTTTCACCCAGATAATATTAACAATGACTTGATGGTTCCCCTGGAGTGAGATTCCCAGTTTATTAAAAATGGACTAAGTTCTTCGCATAACTTAGATTTAGGATAGAATGCAATACTGTAAGCAGAATTTTGCTAATCTAATAGACTTTTCCCACTTCTGAGCATAAAGGCACAAGTGGAAGGAAAATTCCCATTTTTAGTTCCAGTTGCAGTTATGAGCGTGCTCTCTCTCTCTCCTTTCCCTCCTTTCCTCTCCTGCTCCCTCTCTCCCTCTCCCTCTCTCCTTCCCTCCCCACTCTCTGTCTTTCTCTTTCTCATATCTATCTACTCCAACAGACTCTGTGTGGCTTACAAAATCTAACACAGTTCTAAGTAACAGCCCCTGCAACTGCCCCTGCAATACATATAACTTCTCCCATCTGCTGTATTTCCTAGGTGGAATCAACCATGTTATACTCAGGGGTGGGATTGAAATTTTTTAGCAACCAGTTCTCTTCCTGGTTGCTGGGTGGGCATGGGCATGGGAGTGTGGCGTAGTCGGCTTCCTATACCATGGCGGAAAAACGTTTGCCTACCCAGGCTTTGAAGACTTTCCTTGACTCTCTGGGAGGGCAAAAATGTCCTCCCCCGGGCTCCGAAGACCCTCCAGAGGCCAGAAACAAATCCATTTCCAGACTTCCAGTACTTCTGGTAGGCCCATTTTCCCCCCTCCTCAGGCTCTGAAGGTTTTCCTTGAACTACTGGGAAGGTGAAAACAGCCTCTCCCTGGCTCTGGAGGCCCTCCGGAGGTCAGAAACAGTACATTTCTGGACTTCCAATAGGCCCATTTTTCACACTCCCAAAGCCTCTGCCCTGCACTTATCTGGCACGATGAAGGGGCTACGTGTAGACTCCTGGGAGAGGAGGGGAGGGGTGTGCAGGGTCAGCCAGTCCTTGTAACTAACAGTTAAGCAGATTAAAATTAACATCTGGTTTGCCCAAACTGGTCTGAACTGGCTGAATCCCACTCCTGGTTACACTCCCTTATTCTGCAATATGTGGATAATAATTTGGTACACTGGTGTGCTTTTTTTAAAAAGAAACAACATTGTCAACATTGAATATGGAGAAATGATACATAATTTCTTGGACTGCTGTAAGTTAATTTCCAAAGTTTTGTTTCATTACTGTATTATTAAGGGATAAGTTAGCATGGCTAACACTGGCCACAATTAAGCTTGAAGGGTAAAGAGAAAGATCAAGCATAGCAGAGATCAGGAGCAGACTTGTCTTGGCTCTTTGCTTTTAGCAAGATAGGTAGCATATAAATTTAATAAATACAAATAAATAAATACACAATTTAAGGGAGGGGAAGGGGACAAGCACATCTATCTCTTTCTTTTAACTCATACTCATTATCATCATTAGTTGGTATGATTAATTTTAAAAAAGTTTTGTGCATGTGTAAATGTGATATATGTGGGCAACTGATTATTTTGCCTCTTTATTAACTTCTATAAACTACATTATAAAATCAGAAATCTGGGCTCCTTAAGAATATAAAATCAATGCACTGCTTTTGAAACATAATCACAGGAAACTGCTTTGCTTCTTGATGCCTATAGTTTTGATTGTTCCATTTTCATGTTGAAAACTATCAGATGTTCCAGTTGTTTTATCAGATCATTTACATAATACATGTACTTTAGAAAATATTACCTGCAGCGGCAAATAGACTGCTAAGATTCTTCTAGACAGTGCATGAGCAAGTGTGCTGAACCACTGCAATAGGGCGGCTCAGAGAAATGTATTGCTTTCATTTATTTCCTTTTGATTACAAGGATATACATTTTAATCCATTCCAACAAAATCACATAAAATGTATTTGAACTGATAGCTCTATCATCACTACTTTTATTCTTTTAAAAAAAACTGAGGACCAAGATTGAAGCATCGAGATTTAAAATTCTTTCTTGTGCCAAGAAGATTGAATTTTCTAGATTAAGATTTATGAGTATCAGTAACATATAGTAGGGGGTCATCTGATATGGTGACCTCTATATTGTTCCTGTGAGAGAACACTGAAGTAGCTTAGAAGCAAAGAGATGGAAGATAGAGCACATGCCTTCACAACACACACACAATTAGGGTATTTTTTATTATGAGATGCTAATATTAGCATTTCATTAGGGACAATATCCTAATCCAGGATCACATAGTCTGTTACATACATAGTCATGCCATGTTCACAGAACTATGTAAAGCTAGCCACATTTCTTTCAAATGGCTCTCTCTGTACTAGAGGTGGTATTCAGCAGGTTCTGACCAGTTCTGGAGAACCTGTAGCAGAAATTTTGAGTAGTTCAGAGAACTGGTAAATACCACCTCTGACTGGCCGTGCCCCCATCTATTCACTGCCTCCCTAATCCCAGCTGAATAGGAGGGAATGGGGATTTTGCAGTATGCTTCCCCTGGAGTGGGGAGGGAATGGAGATTTTATAATATCTTTCCCCTATCATGCCCATCAAGCCCTGCCACACCCACGCAGCCATGCCCACAGAACTGGCAGTAAAAAAATGAATCATTCTATACTACAAAAATGCATAACTTGTAGTTTTATACTTTTTTTGTTATACTAACAGAAATCACACAAAAGCATTAAGCAGTTGATTATTAAACATGAAAATGAATAGTGAGAGGAATCAATTTTGTTTCCTCATTGAGAATATGAACTAATTATTGATTTTATTTGATTTTATTCAATTTATACTGATGCCCACTCAATGAGCAACTTTGGGCATATACCAAGTTAAAACATTTTTTTTTAAAAAAAACATCAACTATACAAAACATATCTCTCATGTCTAGGAGTGACATGATATCAGTGTTCCAATATCTCAGGGGTTGCCACAAAGAAGATGGAGACAAGCTATTCTCCAAAGCACCTGAAGACAGGACAAGAAGCAATGGATGGAAACTAATCAAGGAGAGAACCAACCTAGAACTTAGAAGAAATTTCATGACAGAGTAATTAATCAGTGGAACCACTTGCCTCCAGAAGTCCAGGGTGCTCCAACATTGGAGGTTTTTAAGAAGAGATTGGACAATCATTTGTCTGAAATGGTATAGGGTTTTCTGCTTGGGCAAGAGATTGAACAAGAAGACCTCCAAAGTCTTTTCCAATTTCACTATATTGTTAAAGAAGATGCTTTCAGAGATCACAAAGGCATCTTTAATTAGGGGTTTCAGCATTTCGCTTTTGTTTTTTGTCACAGGTACCAATTATCAAAGACAACAAAGGAAGCAACACTCTTCCCTTCTCATTCTTTTAAGTCTTATATGGTTATTCTTTTGGGGCACCAGACAAGAGAAAGCTACTTAAGGATATCTTCAATTGCTTATAATGTGAGTAAAAAAAAAATCCAACTTCTGATTTTTATAGGATAGCATTTTGAAGTCAACCATGGAAAAATATATTATTAGTAAAAAAAAAAAAAGTGGTTTACTCTTTTCCATTTTTTTCTAATACAGTTTTATATCTAAAATATATTCTTTAATTAATGAAGCATTTATTTATTTATGACTGTATGTATGCATACTGTATATGTACAGTATATAATCAACAATACCCAAACTCCCTGTCAATCAATATAATCTAATACAACATATCTAATATATAAGCCATAGCATGATGTGACCTCTTAGGTAATCTAAAATTGGAGTCTAAAAACCCACTACAGAAGAATAGTGTAATTTAGAGTAAAATAATTTAGATTGAATTTTCAGTTCAATTGGAATGGAAATATTTATTATCCCCACCAGTCTGGTGTCTATTTTCTCAGCACCTGAAGGCCAGACAAGGAATAATGGATGGAAACTGAACAAGGAGAGATTCAACCTAGAAATAAGGAGAAATTTTCTGACAGTGAGATCAACCAATGGAACAGCTTGCATTCAGAAGTTGTGGGAGTTTCATCACTGGAAGCTTTGAAGAAGAGACTGGACTACCATCTATTGAAAATGATGTAGGGTCTCCTGCTTGGGCAGAGGGTTGGACCAGGTGACCTACAAGATCCCTTCCAACTCTTTTAATCTGTAATCACCCTGTAAGAACTTAATTTGATCCCACAAACCTTATTAGGAAGTGTTCCCAAAATTAACTGATTATGTGGCATGTAGCCTAAAATAAAAATAACTGATTTTCTTCAGCGTTTTGCAAATTTCTGCAACAATCTTCATAATCAGATGAATCTGCCTCAAGACTAGTGTTTCTCAAAGGAGGGTCTGAGGACCCTGTGGATCCAACAACATTATCCAAAATTAGAGAAGTAGTCAAAATCAAAATTATTAGCCAGTTTATGTTGAAAAATAATATATTATTAAAATCCCATCAAACAATCACAAGAAGTATTAATGGCAACAAATGTGTCAATTTTATTTTTTTAAAAAAATATGGTAAATATTGAGAAATATGACGCATACAAAAAGAAAACTCTATTAGGGTCCTGATTTTTTTTTTTTTTTTTTTTGGTGGGAAGGATTCCCAAGAAAGAGAGAGAGAAAAAAGAAACACTGCTCTAAATTACCCCAGGACAGTCCATAAATTGCCTGTTCTGAACAGTTTGTTGACAATGCAATAACAGTGGTGAGGTAAATCCTTTCTGCCTCCTTCACCACAGATAGTAAGCACAATTAATGTGAGATTTATATCGTCTAACAATTTATTCATTCTCAGAAAAACAAAAACAAATAACAGCAACATTTTATGTCTACCAAAGCCAAATAATGTGCTTAAAAGTGATGGGGTCAGACCCTTTCCACTTCATATCTCCACACTGAGGCTAGTGCCTCAATAATATTATGGTTATATTGCCTGGATAATCTATCTAAGCAATCAAGAAAACCTTTTTATTCAGTGGTGGGATTCAAGTAATTTACAACCTGTTCACCCAGAGTCTGGTTGGCCATCGTGGAAGACATGGCCCTCCAGTTCTGCCACACATGCGAGATGAGCCTCCCCCCCTCATGATGGCCAACCTGACCCTGGATGTACTGGTTATTAAATTACTTCCAGTGCTGGAGAGGGGGAGGAAGGGAAGCACCGGGGTTGCCACTGCCTTTCATTGGGGCTCATGGAGGGAGATGGGGCTCCTCTTGCTGTCTCTTCTCCCTCCCTTGCTGGAAATTGAAGGGCTTCCTGCCCTTCACTTCAGCCACAAAGTACAGAAAAATTTAGCTACCGGTTCTACCAAACTGGTGGGAACTGGCTGACTCCCACAACTGCTTGTATTCCATCTTAACTAGGTCTGGGAGGTCACTCAGAGCCAGCTTGAACTATTCCAGGAAATGACCTATCCACAATAATAATATTGCTCTCATTATGCTGGTGTTAACAATGGTGATGAATGGAAATTATTTTCAGGTAAACAATGGTCTAATTTATGAATGTATGATAAGTCCAATTCCACCTGAATGAACTGTACTGCCAATGAAAGAAGCATTATCTGTAGAACTATAAAGTACGGCTATACAAATTGCAGTATTGGTGGCTTCTCCCATTCTAGAATTTGCCTTTAAGAAGCTTTATTACTTCCTATTATGCTTTTGGCGTTTTTCACATTTCCTCAGATGTTTTCCCTGAAAAGAAACACACATCCCAAAGAAATTATTTTGGTATTTAGCATTAGATAAAATTGTCAAGGAATGCTTTAATGGATGGAATTCAGAAGTAAATATGCAATTCCATCAGTGTGGAACAATGTCCTAAAATAGAGAACCAAGTAGCCAACTAGTAATCTAATTGGCAGCTTAATCCTCTGTCTTGTTTTCTACAGTTGGTAATGGTGAATAACAGAATAGCATCTACCATGAGTCTTCAATATTATGTGTGCTTTTATGTTCGGTCTTGCCAAGGTGTCTTTCCACACTTTTAATGTAATATGAAATTTGAAGCAAATGTTGAGCTCCTTCTTAGTTGAAACATCTGCACAAACATTAAGGGAAGCACACAAAATAGTTGCTATTACCACAACATTCTTAACAAAATATGAAGGAAGAAGTGCATCGAATTCAGTCCAAAATGAAATGCATTTACTGGAAGCTTGAGGGAAGCCCTAAATACTTTGACAGAAGGGTAAAACACCTCATATGTGTTAGACTTCAATAATACCTGTAATAACAGCAATTTAAGTAATTAAAGAAGCATATTGGTTTGCTGATATAATGGATGGAAGTATTGCTGCATTTGGATCTCCACATCAGCCATTAGCTGAAAGAAGAAGAAAAAACATAAGCTAAAGAATGATTGACAAGATTCCTTGGTGCAGAGGAGATTTATAATCAGCTTCAAAAGAACATTCAAATGTTCCCTTTCTACAGAAATGATTGAAGAATCTCCCATGATTTTAGAAGTTCCTCATGTATCACAATGCAGACTGAAGACTGGATCAGGATGTAGGATTATAACACTTAGCTATTACAATAGACCTAAAATCTATAAAATAAACACAGATACCACATAACACGTGGTTCTGTTTTAAAGCTTGCTGCTACTTTGCATGTGGCACTATTGTGGTTCGCCACACAAATACGTCCTTTATGAAATGTTAATGCAGCCAATTTATATGACACACCATAATGATTGGGAAGGAGAATTAATACTGGGGATACAACGAAATCCATTCCCTCTGCAGGATTTTTTTTAAAGATCATAATGAAAGTTGTGGTTAGTTTTGTTAAAATGCTGTATTTCTCAGTTCTCAATGTGATCATATTGCAAGTGGCTGTATTAGAATCATATGCAAAGCTCCAGAACATATTGGAAGGAAAAGATGAAGGACTATCCATATGCTTGTATATACAGTATATGAATATTTAAACACAAATTTTACCTGCACGTGAAAAAATATACTTAAAAACAGGACCATCAATATTTTACTTTGATTGAAATATACCTGCATGCACAGGCTGATCCATTGTTAGTGAGGCATTTGGTTAATAAATAAAGACATTTATTCATCTCCATTTTAAGAAAATGTATAAATATGCAGTCATTTTCTTGGCCACAGCTACTGCATGCTTGACAGTTATGGTCACCTCATACCAGACCTCACCTAGACCTGGGGCAAAGGCAAATCCAGTTTGATTGATTGGGACATTGTGTATTCATCATTAGTCCAGGCTCTGGCAGACAAGACCTGGCAGGTATCTTCTTGTATGCAGACGGCTTTCCTGGTGTGGTCTTAGCTTTTCTGGCAGCTTAGCCGTGAAATTTTATACATTTCTGCGGCAGGGATTAAGGCTATCAAGTCTCCAAGATTTCTCATCTCTCTGTCAGCATATGGCAATTCAACCCTGCTTAATGCCCCCCCCTCCTTCCACCCCCAGAAAGAAAGAAAAAGGAATGCAAAGGAGCCCTTATTGTCAGGCTTCTCATATCACAGGGTGGGCCCTGAGTCTATCAACTAGAGTTGTCTTTAAGACCAGAAGTAGCTGAAATAAACTGAATATAATACAAATTTCTGCAGAACCCCAAACCAACATTGGGACCCTAGCTTCTCTTTAGAGATGGAATAGCATTTCTTCTAGAAAAGAAAAAAAAAGCCACTGACAGCGAATCACTTCCACTGGGGTCAAGCTTAACTCAGGGTCACCAACCTTTCAGACCTCAGGGGCCACTAAATTCATAATTTTAAATCCCGCAGACCGCTAATATGATTTTTTAAAAAGACAAGTAGTGTTTAGTGCAATATAAAATGCAAATATTTTTTTCTGCAGACCACCAAAATTTTCTCACAGACCACCAGTGGTCCACAGACCATCAGCTGGTGACCGCTGGCTTAAGATATATTAGAAAATAAGAACTTTTAGGTTTCAAATCACATCAATGATGCTATGGAGAAGGAAACTTTATTGTCATAGGGACATAAGCCCAAATTTCTAATAACAGTGTGTTTCTCTGTACCAACATCACAAAGAAGAATAGCTCTTCATGATAAGGGAGGTACAAAGACTACATAAATTATGGTAATTGAAATGAAACCAATGATACCTTCTGTATCTTCTTCCTCTGAAGTACACTTAATGCCCAAGATGATCTTTATTATCACAGAGCTTTTGCTAAGAAAAATATGAGTCATAATAGGATGTAAGGATACAAAGGACTGTTACATGTGGGTTGCTTGGCTCTGTTTAGCGATGGCTGGAGAGGGATATGTGTCCTTTTATATATATATATATAATTACAGTGCATTAGGCATTACATTAATGATAGTGCACTAAGCAACAATTGGGAATGATATACAGTATAAACATGAGTAGTCCTGAAGTCCTTGAACCATTCAGTCAAAGGTGGGTAGCTTGTGATCCACAGGACACATGCAACCCCCAAACTGCTATTCTTTCAGTCCCTGGAATCTTTTGAAAAATATACTACTAGGAAAAAAAGTGTGTGATGCCCTGTCAGTTTTTTTTAAAAAAAATCGGAACACAACACTAGCATGAGCCATTAAACAGGCTTAACAATTAAGAGTTTTCAAGATTCCAGCACTACCCTTTTGCATGACTTGTCCTTGTCATGACAATGTCCTTCTGAAAAAATGTCTATTCCTGATTTATACCATGCAAGCAGTTTTGAAGATGTAGCATAAGGAGTAATTTACTGTGGGTATGGAAAACTACAATAATCACTTACAGTACTTGCTTATCTAACTAGTTAAGCCTAGAGAAGGCAGAATTTTTGAAGTCTGCGCCCCAAAGGCTAGATTTTTAACAAGTAAAAATGAAAAGTTAAAAACTGTGGTCAGTGTGTTGCAGATGGGAAGGTTTTTGTTTTAATGTTTTAAATGTCCACTGTCTGGAAGATCTAGAGAACGATATGTGTTTCTTCCCATAAAACTAAACCTCAAAGGTGAGAAGTTCAAGCATAGAGAAAGATGTCACTATATTACTCCAGATCTGTGCAAATCCAGTTCTACATCATGGCTAGGATATGATTAAATAATTTGCTAATACAGTTCTGTTTGGGCTATGCCACTTCAGACTGTTGGAAATATATTTGTATTTCAATGTTCTCAGTTTTCTTTCATGGTTAATCTCTATAGGGAATAATTTAAAAGGGTAAAGGTTATCCCTTTCCAGTTGTGTCTGACTCTATGCTCATCTCCATTTTGTAGCTGAGGCAGCCAGTATTGCCCGAAGATACGGTACTTCTGTAGCCATGACTATACTCCAAGGTGCACAAAATACTGTTACCTTCCCATCAAAGTGGTAGCTATTTATGTACTCACATTTGCATGCTTTCAAACTGATAGGTGGGCAACAGCTGGGGAAAGTAACAGGAGCTCACACTATTGCACGTTGCTTGGGTCTCAAACTTCTTCAGCATCTTTAACCACTGAGCCATTCCCTCTCTAGAGAATAATTTATTAGAACCTATTCATAAGATTGTTTTTACATTGTTTTTGAGTAAGGGATCAAGCAGCTAATACCTGCATTTTGCAAGTCACATTATCCAAAAGAAATCATCACATAATATGGATCCAACTAATTTGTGAGGTATTTTGTTTATTTGTTCTTGTGAATATTAATCCCCATTATTCCTTATATCTTCTGTAATAATCCATACTCAGTGTTGGGAGACTAACAAAATAATTTCTGTCATGCCTTGATTTAGAAGAGGTTGTCCCATATTAGGGACTTTCTTGGAAGCTTCACTTTACCTTGGTAGCCTATCTTTGTGGTAGCTATTGCACAACACCAGTTTATTATTCTCTCCTCACAAGAGTCACTTGACATTTTGAAAGTACTTTTTTCCCTTTTCAGAAAGAGACAATTCAACCTGTTATGAATAAAAAGACTTCCCACTGATTCCAGATGCACAGGAATCTCATACTGGAAGTAACAAGGCACATATTTTTGGAAGTGGAGAGGGCTATTTTTGTAGTAGTAAGAAAGTAACAAGTGATGTTTAGGATGCAACATTTATATTCAAAATATTAATCTGCAAAATACTTAGTCTTTCTGCAGCTTATAAATAGTTGGTGGTTTGTTTTTTAATCAAATAGGTTTACTGCTGTTTTAGGTTACTTTAAATGGATGATTTATCCATTTGAATATTGTCAAGCTTTGGCTAGAATGTAGGATATATTTTTGTCAGTATTGTCCAAAGGCTGGTGGTGACATAATTTTTGGAATATGGTGTCCTATAAGGCTCTATCATATCCTCTGGGCTATTTACTAAAGTATTTCTCACAAGGAACTTTAACAAAAAGTATTACCAAAATATGGAGCTGCACAAATCAAGTTCCTGATCTTATTGTGCACAGCTTTAATACTTGCAAGACCTTTTATATCCATAGAGTTCACATCACACTCTTTGGTCTTCGATGGGAAACTTTTTATAGGTTCTACTCTAGATAAATCTAACATAGACAGCAAACTATGCCTTTTCCATGTTGAGGTTTTCATTATGCAATAAATTACAGTTGCAGTTGAGATCCCCTCCTTTTTAGTAGTTTAGAAATGGCTTTAAAGGCTTTACCTTTCTAAATTCCCTACATACCACATCACTGTGCAACTAGACTTGTAACTTTGTGTAGGTTTATGAATGAAATAAGCATATAAAGTGTATGTATGTATGTATGTATATGTATGTATGTATATGTATGTATGTATATGTACGTATGTATATGTGTATGTATGTATGTATGTATGTATGTGTATGTATGTATATGTGTGTGTGTGTGTGTGTGTGTGTTGTATTTGTGCTGATAAATAAATAAAGGGAGACTAGTATAGATCTATTTCAACCTCTCTTCCTTATCAGCTAGGCCAGGGAAATAGGTATGTATTTGTGTTACAACCCATATATATATACAAATATAAAAAGGCAACATTAAAAATAAATATATATATATATGGTTTTCTGCCTGCATGGTCTTTTGTGACGAGCCGAAGGACAGAAAGAGGGAGTAGTGACCTTCCTCCCATATTTAGGCATACCAGGGGTTGTAACACAAATACATACCTATTTCCCTGGCTCAACTGATAAGGAGGCGAGCCTGTGGCTTAGTGGCTAAGACTCCTGCCTAAGATATAATACAGCCCAGGTTCAAATCCCAGCAAGGGTATGGCTAGCTGATGAGAGCTAATTAGCTCGAAATAGATCTATACTAGTCTCCCTTTATTTATTTATCAGTACAAATACAATGTGTGTGTGTGTGTGTGTGTGTGTGTGTGTGTGTGTGCGTGTGTGTGTGTATGTGTGTTACAACCCCTGGTATGCCCAAATATGGGAGGGAGCTCACTACTCCCCCTTTCCGTCCTTCGGCTCATTACAGAGGACCATCCAGGCAGAAAACCATATTTTTTATTTTTAATGTTGCCTTTTTATATTTGTGTTGTATTTGTGCTGATAAATAAATAAAGGGAGACTAGTATAGATCTATTTCAAGCTATTTAGCTCTCATACCCTTACTGGGATTCGAACCTGGGAACCTTTATTTATTTATCAGCACAAATACAACAAACAAACAAACAAACAAACAAACAAACACACACACACACACACACACATATATATATCTTGCCACCTGCTTCCAGTTTCTCTTTGTCAATTTCCGTTTTGTTGAATTTTAGATTATAAGTCTTTTTATTCAGTGCCATATCATACACGCTGATGATAATGAATGAATGAATGAACAAAAATAATTACTGTACCATCAAAAGAGTTTATATACAGACTCTTGCCTTAGCCTAACAACAGCTGGTGCTGAATTTCTTTCATGAAGTATTACCAAGATGTTCACATGTCCATCAGCTCTATCTGAATCAGAACTTTTTAATAAAGACATTAATAAATTATATTCTGCTAATTTTATAAATTTGAAATACAACAAGAGGATCAAGAAAAGAAAGAAATCCATTGCTGGACTGGAAGATATTACAGATATGCACTTATTCATATTCTATCTCTCTTCCTCTCCCTCCCTCCCTCCCTCTCCATGTATTTTTCCTATATATTTGCCATTTATATTATACTAGCTGGATACCATGCTTTGCTACGAAACCACGTGATCAGGCCAGCCCGCAGGCCAGATGAGTCACACTCTGGCCATGCCCATATAAGGCAACTGGAAGTTGAAACAGAGTTCCTTTCAGGTGGGGAGAGGGAGTAGAACGTCTAACTCCTTAGCATTGATGTGTGTTAATATAATACAGTATAAGGCATACTGATGATTGATGATCATTTCAAAAAATCCTTTCTTAGCGAGCACCTAGAAGTCAAGACAACCACGTGTGCCGAATTTCAACTTTGTAGGCTTTACCATTCTGGAGATTTTGTGATGAGTGAGTTGTAGTTGGCTTTTATATATATACATTGATATTTGCTAAACAATCAGTTTAATTATAGGTAAAAAAAGTATTAGAAGATTATAAAATAAATTTATGTGGGCTTTTTTTTAAAAAGTCTGATTAAATATAAAATATTGACATGTCTTCCCACTGATTAGATATTATAGGTATTTTTTTCTAAGTATGTATTTGTGTTTATATACACAAACCTATTTGGGAAAAATCTGTATAATACATATACAGAGACACAAATGCACAAAGACACCCCTCCCCACACCTATTATAGTGGTGTTTATGGCACTTTCATAATAAGGTGGGGGGGGAGAATACTTCATGCCACTTTTGGAAAACATATTAACAACCTTCTAGCCTCCAATGAAAGATTAAAAAATTGCTCATGTCATATGAAAGCCCCAACACTGGACGTCTTTAAAAAGATGTTGGATAGCCATCTGTCTGAAATGGTATAGTGTTTCCTGCCTAGGCAGAGGGTTGGACAAGAAGACCTCCAAGGTCCCTTCCAACTCTGCTATTGTATTATATGTATTTTCCAAATCAGGCATGAAGTATTTTTGGTACTTCTTATTATAGAACAAATCATCCTAATCTTTATCTTCTTTTTTAACTTTTTATTTAGCAATTGTGTACCTTCAGCCTACCTTCATTTCTACAAATCATTTACATTGCTATCCATAGATACTGTATGAGTGGCTGACCATGATGAAACCAAAACAATAAAATGTGCATCATGATGTTATGACACACATTTCACCTTTTGGTACTTGATCATGACACTGCATGCAATTAAGTGAGGGGCAGTTGTTAACTGTACAACAACATCGAAATCTTGCTATTTATAACTCTCCTGCAGATGCCTATGTTGCTACCTTGCAATTTCATTATTGTCTGTTTCTGTTCCTTATTTAACATATATTACCTTATTTCTTGAAGATATTCTGCTCAATATTCAGCATTATCTTATATATAGGCTATATAAAGTTACTTCATATTTTAAAAACTTATTGTTTATGTAAATGTCTGTTATATTGAGGTGTATGTCAACTATCTAGAAATATAAGAATAATGGAAATGAAAAATATATGCTTTTATGTTTGTTTGTTTGTTTTAAAAAAATGTTACACCAAAATTGGAGAGATGCCTATTCTCTATCACTATAGAACTTTTTTTTTATTTGTACTGGTGACTGAATTTCATGAGAGCATGATTCAATTTGAGTCTGTGAAACTTATATTTATTCAAGTTCTTCCAAATTGCTCCTAATTTTTTTTTCTTTTGCCAAAGAAATCTAATACTAAAACCTATTCCTGGTAGGTTTTATTAGTATTACAAAAATGTGTCTCATGCAATATTATATGATAATAGGCACAACCATTTTGTTTAATAACAAATAGTATAGGGTTTCCTGTCTAGGCAGGGGGTTGGACTAGAAGACTTCTAAGGTCTCTTCCAACTCTGTTATTCTATTCTAATAAATACAAGGAATTTCCTTTTGTAGAGTTCTTTAATTGCAGACACAACAAGTTATGCTACTTTCTTTTTTTAAATTCTGTATCTGTCTTAGAAATAGCATACCAATACAAATGTAGGAACTGTCCTATATAGAGAAACAAAGAGGGGAGGGAGTATCTCTCATCATTATTATCAATATCATCACCATCATGCTGATGTCACTGCTGTATGCAGGCTACTCTTCAAGAAAAGGACTAGACATCTTTAAATAGAGGTAATGTCTCTGCTGTTATTGGGTTTTTTAAAGTCATAGTTTGAGTTTACTTGACAGAGTCTAGAAATCTGATGCTCACATACTCAAAATATTGCCAAAATTTCAAACTGATGATCAACCAAGATCCATCTAATGCACAGAAGCTGAAATCAGACAACCTTGGCATATAATCCACTACTGAGTGCACTAGAGTTAAGAGGGTGAAAACAAAGAAGGGGCAAATGGCTTCTTGATCTACACACAAAAACTCATAAAGGAAAAAAGGAAAATATTGAAAATTGTGAATCTAATATTTACGTTCTTCCAAATGTCTTTTGATTTCTTTTGATCTTTCATTTCTTTGATCTTTTCATTTGCAAAAGATATATTAAATAACATAAAAATATGCAGACATCCTCTTGGGTCTTAAAAAAAACATTCACATTATGTCTTTAAAAAAAATCCATGCATTCTTTCTGACCAAGAATTTCAAAGATTGTCCTTGAAATTTAATTTGGGCAAATTCTGATGATCATATTCAAGAATCTTTCCTACAGATACTTTTAGTTGCACAGGTAAAGTTACATCCACATTTGCTCAGATAATCAACCAGTTCAAGAAAGAGATAAACAGTGTTATACATTTGATTAATAACTTTTATGCCAGTTTGCTTGTGGGTTACATCATGTGCTATAAATTATCTAGAAAGTACTGTAATGAAATCAATACCCAAACCACTAAAAGTATATATAAAGGACTTCAGTTGAATTTAGAAGTATGAAAAGTGCCATAAGAGACCAGCACTGCATACTCTATTAATTAATTGGAACTAGTAAATCTGTTTCAGGTTTTGTACTACTTATATTTGTTTAAGTTCAATTCATTCTGTTCTAGTCCCATACACAGCTTTTTTAAAAAAGTCTTCCTGAAACTGGACTCAGTTTTAGTACCATATTTCCCTTAAAATGACTTTTAAGTTTCCTTAATATATGTCCTCTGCTTAGTTCTGCCCAAATTAAGCATTTTTAATACAGAGTGCTAAAACACAAAAGATGTGAAAAACTGAAGAATAATTCTTTTGAAGTATTATATCATTTTAGAAAGTCTGCATTAAAAATTAAATTATCTTTCCCCCTTCCTCCATTTCCCCTGCCATTTTCTCCAATGACTGAAAATATCTTATACTTGACACAGGGAATTGGGGGTGGCTGGGTGTTATGTTCTAACAGAATTAAGGAAAATCTACAGGATTTAAGGCAGGGGAAGGACTAGATCATAGCAGGTGGAATTTAAAATGAGTATAAAAAGTTCCAGATACAAACCCAAGAATGTTTAATTCATAGGACTGAAGTGTGTATGTGTGAGTTTCTGTTGTTGTTGTTTTAATTTAAGGAACAAATCAAATGGACTGGCACAAAATTGAGATCATGTTGGCAATTGTACTCCTGGGGGGAAAATATTTGATGTAAAAATAGAGATTCCTAGAGTTTGAAGGGGCTGTCAAGTCTATCAAGTTTATCTTCTTCCTTAGGAGCCCCTATGGTGCAGTGGTTAGAATGCAGAATTGCAGGCTAAGTCTGCCCAGAGTCTGCAGTTTGAGCCTGAGGGGCTCCAAGTCAACTCAGCCTTCTATCCTTCCAAGGTCAGTAAAATGAGGATCCAGATTGTTGGGGGCAATATGCTGACATTGTAAACTGCCCAGAAAATGCTTTAAAGGGCTATGGGGTAGTATATAAATCTAAGTGTTATTGCTATTAGTGCAGAGATTCAAATTAAAGCATCTCAGATAGGTAGCTCATTAAGTTTCACCTGAATGTATGCAACAAAGGGATCCCAATCTTCTTTGCATTATTACTTGGAATGGTAGAAAACAGGATTATAGGTGAGGGTTTTTTTGGGGGGGGGGGGAAGGGGACGTTTCTCTGTAACATTCTTTCACGATTTGAAGAGAGTTATCAAATACACTTTGGGATTCTGTTTTCAAGCCTAATTTTATCTAGTGTAGGACCTTCGGTCTCTCATTCTTTCTCTCTTCTTAAAACTTTGTTCCATTCTCCTAATCATCATTTTTGTCCTCCTCTGAATTTATTCCAGTTTGCCTGTAATCCTCTTAAAGCTATGGTGAAAAAGGATTCTGTATTTGAAATTTTCTCCATGATTATGTATTTTGAAGTATTTCTTATTAAAAGATTTATTTAAACATACATACATACTTACATGCATACATACTATTTGTTCATTCAACAACCAACTCAATTTTTTTTTGGACAAGTGGGAATTAGGAAAGATAATTGCATTCTGATCTTCACATTAGCCTTGGAAATATAAATCACATTGATTTGCTTTGAAAGGAGGTCCCTCTTCAAAATACTCCCTCCTCAAATCACACTATTGAGTAATTTTCCTGGAACATTTTCAAATATGCTTCCCTTTGATATAAATAATATGCACAATAATTTATCTTAAACATCCCTAACTTTTCCTTTCCACAAATCATGCCTAAAGCATCTACCAACTGTAACAAAAAAATCAATAAAACAAGGTTCTCTAAATACCAGTAAAACTTATCAAAGAAATCCAAACAACAAGCAAGTAGAATTAAAGTATAACAGGGGAGATGATAAAATATTAATCAGACAATATTAATAGTCACAAGAGCAGTATGTCAGAGAGAATAGAAGCTAATCATCTTCTAGGGCAAATGCCCACCAACAAAGCAAAACTATAGACAATGATACAAAGTCATTAGTGGGAAAATGGGGAAGGGGGGGAGATACCAAATCAATAGAAACAGACTCCCCAAGCAGATCAACAAACAAAAAAGACAATTCAGCCATCAATATTATTTGTTTATTTCAACTTTCAAAAGCAAAGTACAACCATGAAGTTAGAATCTAAATTCTTTTGTTTTCCTTTTAAATTTCTTAGATATTTTTCCCAAGCAGGCAACATGAGGTATGTCTTGGGGGACTGTATGCTGGTGTTCAGATTTAAAAAGTTGCACATTCCTATTAGGTGTACACCAGCCCTCGGGATTGGTTAAAATAGCTTTCTGTCTCCCACTCATTCTTCTTGTATAAAATGCAGCGTCCTGTGCTTACCATATGCCAATTAAACATGGCTGCTTCTGTGAGAGGTGCAGCTGACAAAGGAATGAAGTCTTGATAAAGGAGGAGTGAAGTGTGCATATGTCTCACTGTTAAACATGATTAATATAAAGCCTACAATTTTAATTTATGATGATGGTTGTATATAATGTATGACTTTCTATAGACAAACCTAAGCATTACCTCTTTATCGGTATAAAGCAGGATTCTTAGCAATTTATTATAAGGAAGCAGCTTACTAATATACTGGCATTTTTATTGTTAAGGTCAGTACAATGATATAACTTGTTTCTGCTTTTCTTTTTGCTTATTGGGGTAAAAATCAGATGCTCATCACTTTACACTTAGCTTCTGATATTAGCAGGGTACTTGTTTTAGAGTCCATTTCCCGCTGGAGCTAAAATATCAGATTAATAAATAACAGGAGAAGAAGAATCAAGATCTGGCTCCATGCAGATTTTCCTATGTATTTCCATTTGTAAATCTAATCAAACACATTTACTAAAAGAGAAAGAGAGAATGGATCAGCTATGCTGCTATGGTATTGCTTGCCTGATAGACAGCATGCAACTCTAATTAGCACTGCTGTCTTTTCAAATATTATACAGCATAAAGTTATTGAGAGTAATTTCCTGAACGTTTGCACTGCTAGATTTCATGGTACTTTGATGTAAGATAGTATTTTGATACAATTGGGATATATGGAAGTAAAGCAACAATGTTATCTTATTTGTGTTTCTGTTTATTGTTTGGTCTAGTCTAGTATATTTTTTTCAATAATTTTATTAGAGATTCTATTACATAAGTAAAATTTATACAACTGTAAAATAAATGGATACATTAAAAAACCTAAAAAATAAAAGATAATAAAAGAAAGATAAAAATAGAAAAATAAAAAGGAAACCAATTTTATCCCCAGCACATATAATCAACATTAAAAACTAATCACTATCTCCTAAAATAAAATCAAACATGTTTTATATTTCCCCAGTTTCAATAAACTATTTCTAAAATCTCATCCATGTCTATTAATCAATAAAAATCCGGTAGGAGTTATCAGAAATTATAATATACGTTTTACAAATTATATCTGTTAGGCCAAATCTGAATCCATCTTTTCCTTTTTTCAAATTCCCCTTCCACTTTTGAAATAATCAAATAAAAAAACAATTAAAATATTACCAGAAATACCCATTTGTCATCTAGTCTTAGTCGAAAAGCCATTAATTCGCCCCTCCCCCCCAATAGCTGCCCATTATTTTAATCTTGGTCAAATAAATTAATTTTGTATTCTTTTTTTTATTTCTGCTAATTTTTTTTTAAATCCTCAAAAGAGTTCTAGAATTTGCCTTCTCATACTCTCTTCTCTCCAAGTTCTTTTCTTCATCTCTGTCAATCCCCCTTTATACCTCCTATGTAGAAATTCCAGCAAACCTTTCTTGTAATTCAACACAATAATCCAAATCACTCATGTGGTTTATAATATGTATTTCTTTTTACATTTTTGACTCAACATCTTTCATTTCAAAATCTGTCATTTTTTTCTCCTTCTTGTAAACAATGATTTTTAATTTCACCTGTAAATCAGTTTCAGTTTTATTCAATGGGACTTGAGTCACTGGAGTTATACCAGCTGAAGTTAATAAAGAGTTACATAGTTCAGAAACCTCCTGTTACCATACATCAAACATTTCTTTTAAACTAGCCATCGGGTGACCTCTAATATTTAATTTTCAAAGTGTTTTTATCAGTACAGAATGTAAAGACAATTTTTTCTCTTAAGAGACAATCCTTTCAATCAACAATGGAATCTTAAATCAAGTCCATCTGAGCCCCTAATTTGTGTAAAACTTTCAAAGCCAACAATAATCATCCTCTTACTGTATATTCCAAAAGATACAATCCTTTGAACTTATAGTTAAACTGTATTAATTAAAAAGGATTAAAGGACACACACTCAATGATTTCAATAAAACTTGCCTGTCCAAAGGTTCTTGATTTTTAAAGAAAGCCAAAGAATGCAAAAAATAACAAAGCAATTAAGGGCTATGCCAGTGGAATTTAAAGTCCATATAGGTGACATTAGTGGATATAAGCATTATGGAATCCCACAAGTCCCAGGCAACAGCAAGCATATTAAGAAACACACTTCCCACCATCCATATGCAAAAAAGCAGTTGTATGGCACACATGTGGGTAATCTGATGGTCTCCAAAGAGATTGAAGCCTAACACTTTTTTCACCACAAACTGTTCTTCTCTTTTAAATGAATGTTAGTTTACCGTTAGACTCACCAGAAACCCTTAGTCTAGTTAAGAATCCAGCTGATCAGCACCTCTGAGTTAACCATCTTGCAATGTTAAGCAGAGATGGATCTAATTAATACTTGGATGGGGGAAACAACTAGGAAACATCACTAATGTAGGTTAAAAGACCCTATCTTTTTTTCCCTACTCTAAACAACTCTTACATAATTTCCCCCCTCTTTTGTATAGATTTCAAAGTTTTGAGCTCCCTATTTGCTGTTTGTATTACTAGATCATTAAATTGGAAAGGTTTATTCAGGCAATCAAGTCTACCCCCTTGCTCTATGCAGGAATCTCCAAGCATCCACAACATATGACTTTAAGAAATCTAGGGAATCTACCATTGGTGCCACTAAAAGCAGTTCTTAGAGATTTTTCCTAACAGTAAACCAAAATCTCTGTAACTTAAATCCATTATTTCATGTCATATTCTCTGAGATAGTAGATATCACCTTTTTCTGTATGATATATAGGTTCTATCATAGCCATCCACCAAACTCCCACCCCATTCTTCTATGTTGCTTTAGCACAGTGCTTCTCAATTATTTTCTGTCATGCCCCCCCCCTAGGAAGAAGAAAACATTTCGCGCCCCCCCCCTGCGCGACTAAATAGTATCATTTGTCTATAAAATTGTTATAAGTACACCTCTGCATAACATAGCACACCGGTCTTTCCTCGTCTCCCACCGTAGTCACATGCTTTCTTTCCTCTTTCCCTCTTACTTGTCTATCCTTCCTTCCACCCTCCCTTCCTTCCTGCCTCCCTTCCAGTTCCCTCCTTCCTCTTTCCCCCTGCCTGCCTGCCTTCTTTCCCTCCTGCTTATCTATGCTTTCTTCCTTCCTTGCACCTCCCTCCCTTCTGCCTGCCTGCCTTCTTTCCTCTTTCCCTATCCTCCTATCCTTCCTTTCTCCCTCCCTCCTTCCCTGCCTCCCTTCCAGTTCCCTCCTTCCTCTTTCCTCCTGCCTGCCTGCCTTCTTTCCCTCCTGCTTATCTATGCTTCCTTCCTTCCTTGCACCTCCCTCCCTTCTGCCTGCCTGCCTTCTTTCCTCTTTCCCTATCCTCCTATCCTTCCTTTCTCCCTCCCTCCTTCCCTGCCTCCCTTCCAGTTCCATTCTTCCCTCCTTCCTTCTGCCTCCTTCCTGCCTGCTTGCCTTCTTTCCTCTTTCCCTCCGGCGTGTCTGCTTTTCTTTCCTTCCTTCCACCTCCCTTCTGCCCTTCTTCCCTCCCTCCCTGCCAGCAGCTCCTCCAGCATCCCAGCTGGAAGCAGCAGCACAACAGTCGCCGTTACCAGGGGCGAAGGGGTGGCGGTGGCAAGATCGGGCGACCGCCGCCCCTTTGTCCCTTCCCCAACAGCGGCTGTTGCGCTTCCGCTTCCAGACGGAATGCTGGCGGTGGAGCTGCTGGCGGGGAGGCGAGCTACGCGGTGGCGAAGACGGGCGGTCCCATGCTTCCCTCCCTCCCACCCCCGCCCGAGCAGGCTTCTTGCACAGCTCCAGCCCGCGGCTCCAATGAAAATCCACAGTCCGAAGTGCTGCCACTTCCAGGCGGGATATATTATGCCTCGCCCACGCCTTCACCGCCGTTGCACCCAGATGGAAAGGGAGCCTTCGCGCCCCCCTTTACGGAGCCTCGCGCCCCCCCAGGGGGGCACGCCCCACTATTTGAGAACCGCTGCTTTAGCATGACAATGAAGTATTTGTGGGATGGATTTAAAAAAACAATTAAATATAAAAAGACCAACTTAATTATAACAACCAGCCTTAAAATAGACAATGAAGAACTTGATAGGTATCTTCTACCTTTTAGAATTAACTATCAACAATAAAGGGAGCAGTAATAAATAGGCCAAATATTATCACTTGATAGGGTAGCAAAGAAGGTCTTGATAAAGGTATTTAGATGCTGGAATGTGTCTATACTTAAAAACATCAGAATTGTGCATGCTATAGTTTTCCTTACGATAGTCTAATGAATATAAAAGTTGGACTTTGAAAAAACAGGATAGAAAGAGTATTGACCCTTTTGAATATTGGTATTGGAGAAAGCTTTTGAGAATACCATGGATAGCCAAGAAAATAATAACAATAGTGACGTCTCGCCTGGACTACTGCAATGCTCTCTACATGGGGCTTCCCTTGGGACGCATCCGGAGACTGCAGCTAGTTCAGAACGCAGCCGCGCGGGTCATCATGGGGAGTACACGATACTCCCACGTAACACCCCTCCTGCGCGAGCTGCACTGGCTGCCTGTGGCCTTTCGGGTGCGTTTCAAGGTATTGATTACCATCTTTAAAGCGCTCCATGGCATAGGACCTAGTTATCTGCAGGATCGCATCCTACCACACACGTCCCTACGACCAATCCGCTCACACAGGGAGGGACTCCTCCTGGTGCCGTCCGCTAGGCAATGCCAGCGGGCGACATCTAGGAGTAGGTCCTTCTCTGTGATGGGCCCAACCCTCTGGAATGACCTCCCCCCCGACATCAGAACCACCACCGACCTCCGCTCCTTCCGTCAAAAATTAAAGACTCACCTGTTTCAATCAGCTGGCCTGGCACTCTCTTAGTTTTGCCTCCCGGGGATATATTTTAATTGGGTTTGGGTATTTTAACTGGGGATGTTTTTTAGGGTTTCCATAGTATATTTATTTCTTGTACAGTCTTATCTCCTCCATCTAAATGTTTAGTATTTAATTGTTTTATATTATTGTATTTTATCTGCATTTTATCTGACTGTACACCGCCCCGAGTCCCTTTTTGGGAGAGGGGGCGGTTTAGAAATCCAAATAAATAAATAAATAATAAATAATAACATACAATACTGACTTGATGGCATATAATCAATCAATCATAAAATCTCTCCTTCAACTGTCTTTTCATCAGAGTACATATTACCAGTTCATTCAGTTCCTTTCATAAACTTGTATTTCCAGCTTCTTGATAACTTTCACTGCCTATTCTCAAACATGTTCTAGTTTGCCTGAATTCTTGTTTAAATGGAGCACCAGGCACAGGACTCAGTTTACCAGGCCCAATGCAGAATAAAATGGATTGATTGCTTCTATGATTTAAAAACTGTACTTCAGTTGATAGAGCTTAAAGTATATATTTCAAGCAGGTTTTTTCTCCCCAGCTACATTGGAATGATGATTCACTTGCAGTTTGTAATCAGTTACTATTCCGAAGTTGTTTTTCAACAAGAGGAAGAAATACAAAAGAGAGAAAAGTAATGAAAACCCCTCTATATTCTAAGGAATTGTGTGCTCAGCTATACAAAGTGAAAAGGCCACCTGCTCAATTGCTGCTAATTGCAGGTGGTATGTCCTAAGAGTTGCTCTTTGTGCATCGTAACTGCTCAGTAAGTAGAGAATATTGGAAAAATATAAGGAAACAAATTTCCAGGGAGTAATTTCACCAATCAGGGGATGAAAGAAAATCTAGCGGGGTAGATTAAGGAAGAGTTCCAAATTGTCCCTGGGAAGAACAGAAAGTATCCTGAAGCTGTGGATATTTGATTTCATTCAGATCCTGTAAAAAGAACAATGCTTGAATGGAGGGAACAAGTTAAACTTGAACTTATAGTAGAGAAAAGCAAATGTGTCTCAGAAAGAATAACACAAGCCTGTTGAAATGTCCCTCATGGGTAAAAGTCAGCAGTTGAAGGATGTATTTAGTTGAAAAGGAATAGAAAAGTTAACAGGTAGGGAAAGTATCAAGAGCATAGCTTCTTGAATTCTTTCCAACCTTTTAACCAACATTAGCCATAGAGAGATATCTATATTTCTTTTGTATAGCAAAGTAATGTACATATGTGTGTCGTGGGAGGGCACTTTTCCCCAATATACTAATCAGATATATGCATTTGTGCAGTGTGTGTGTGAGTGAGAGGGAGGGGGGGAATCTAACAAGTAGGAGTGCACACTTCTTATTGGAGTTTGTATTTGTCTGCTTTCCCCTTTTATTGTGTCTTTATTTTTCTATGTGCAAATGTCTACCAGGAAATGCACAGCAAGCTGCATGTCAACAGGATGGAGGAGGCAGGGACTTAAAAATGGAGTAGTCAGCAACATCCTAGGTCTTTCACTGATTTTTCTTTCTATACCGTGTTTTCCCGAAAATAAGACAGGGTCTTATTTTCTTTTGACCCCCAAAATAAGCACTTGGCCATATTTTTGAAGAGGTCTTATTATTTTTGAGTGCAGGAGGTGGCGAGTGTGGTCACTTCATAGCTGCTGCTGTGTTGCAATATATTTGGGGAAACAGGGTAGAGATGTATCGGATTATTTTTTTTTTAAATGCCTATTTTAAAATTTTATCTATTTTTTACCGGTTTCTCCTACCATACAAGTTTCATCCCATTATGTTTAGCTTTCTGAGAGTTTATCAGGCTGGGAGTGTATTAACCCCCTTTATGTAGTTTCTTTGCAACATTCTGTTGGAAAGTATTAGAAAGGACATATAAAGAAGGTAAAAAGAGACAATTTGCCAACAGAGAATATAGACAGATAGCCTGAAACTACAGAGAGGATGTCAAGCCGAGGTTGGCATGACATGCTAAGAACAACAATAAAAGCTTCAAATACTTTCAAAAAAAGGAGAAAATCAGTATACCAACTGTTTAATGAAGAGGACAAAATTCAATCAGAACTGCTCAACTCCTGTTTTTGATTTGTATTTTCTAGGAAGAACATATATTCCAATGGTCAGTTCCAAGGAAACAATAAGAAAACAGCACTGGATCTGATGACTGATAAAAAAAAAACATGGTCAGAAAATACCTCTTTGCACTGAATAGGTCTAAATCTCCAGGTACCAGAAGTATTACATCCCAGGAAATTGTTTCCATGAGCCTGTAATAATCTTTCCTCTGGAATTCAGTGGTACCACTGAAATTCAAGACTTGATGGAGCTGATAAGATACTTTTGCAGACATAAGCAATCTTGTTATGGTGAACAGCAGTTTCCAAAAGGCTACAGATGTATGCATATTGGTATGGTCCAGTCCATTCTCAGACTTCTTGATAATTTTACAGATACAGACAAAACCTGCTCATCATCTGTCCAGTCTTTTGGGTCTTCCTTTGAAATATCTTGGGATCACGGAATGTAAAGGTTGCAGGCTCATCTAGGCCAATGCTGTGTTCGGTAGAGAAATTCACAACTATAGCAACTCCATCAAATGAACAACCACAATGTATTTAAGAATTTCCAGCAAAAGAGAGGTTATTATCTCTGAAGCAGTCTGTTCAATTGTTAAACAGTATTAACTGATAGATACTTTTTTTTCTGATATCCAGGTAAAATCTATTCTGCAATTTAAACCCATTATTTCTTGTCCTGTCTTTTGGAACTCTAAAAATTCTGTCTGTTTTCTACATATAAAAAATTTAAAGTTGAGAAATTTGAAGTTATCAATTGTTCTTGCAGTTTTTCTTTTCTACCATTGAACATTCCTTGAAAATTTTTCCTTTCAAACCTATTACCATCTTGATTGATGTGCTTCCTAAAACATGGTACCAATCCCCAGTTTAGTGTAGGAATTTAAATTAAAACAAACAACAGATGGCTGTCTAGAACATAGAATAATAAGGTTGGAAGGAACCTTGGAGTCTTTTAGTCCAACCCCCTGCTCAAGCAGGGGGGTTGGGATAATTTTGGATAAATGACTGTCCAGTTTCTTCTTGAAAACCTCCAGTGACCCACAATTTCTAGTTTCTATTTTATAGAAAATAAATAGAAACCAGAAGAAACACATAGTGGAATCCATAAAACCTTTGGGGGTAATTGGTTTTCTGTTGAAGATGTCTTATTGTTAAAAGGGCTTTTCTTGCACAAGTTGGAATCTTCTTTGACTTAAATTTATTATCCAAGTTATTCCAAATTCTTCACTCTGGAAAGAGAAATCCTGTGTAACATCCCTTCAGGTACCTGAAGAGTGTTTTCATATTAGTATTACTTGCTACATGAATGAAAAGCAATGTTTGTCTTACTACAGAAAGATTTGCTTAAGGGGACAAAACTGTTAAAGGTGTAAACCAATTCATGGAAGAATTGTTTAACAAATTTTAATCACTAATTGAAACTTCCATATTCCTAAGTGGCAAACACAGCATGGGAGAACTGTTGTTTTTGTGCCTTATTTGCAGGTTACCTATAGAGGTACTTGATTGCCAATCAAATATTCAACCTGACCAAATGGTCCAGAAGAACATTGACACTTGTAATTATTTTTCAGGAGAAAAGTTTGTAGTGAAGGGTTTAAAAAATGGATTTACCAGGACGCGTTTAATACTTAAAAGCATCTTTAACTAATATGCCCTTTAACTAAATGCAGACTTCTCTTTAACATTCAACTGTGCTGACCATCCAGAATGTGGGGGGAGTGGAAGTTGGAAACTTGTAGTTAAGCTTGCAAAAAAAATATTACAATTAAAAAAATGTATCAAAGGCAAGCAATTTTTTTATATAAATGCTAACATTTCCAGCTACTTAGTCTCTATGGAAATTGATTTCCTCCCTCCCTCCCTCCCTCCCCTTCTGGAGTGCCAATTGTGCTAGCTATCCAGTCTTAACTGTTAACAACCTGCATCTCCTGTCAGGGTACAGGTGGCATCCATGCAGGGACAGCAGCTGTAGAAGTCTCCCCACTTTGCCAGATTTGCTGAGAGAGAGGGACCCTCACTCTCTATGGTTTGTCCTTGGCCTTTCTCTGCTGAGGTCACCAGAAAATAGACAACAAAGGCTAATTGTGTTTCACGTCTGAAGCTGGCCTGCAGTTTAAATAACACTTAACAGATATGAAGTCTGGGAACTTTGTGGTGTTAGAACTCTCCCTCCTTCCCCATCTCCTTTTTAGCCCTGCCATTTCAGTGGGTTGTTTCATCAGGGGAAGCAATTATATAAGCTGATAGCAGCTTTTTTCGCTCAGCCTCTGGCAGGAAGCCAGGATCATGCTGCAGAGGTGCAGGGTGTGCAGCAAGTGGTTGCACCAAGTGACGCTCCGTAATGATATGATGTGGCTGTGTGATTAAGAACTGGCTTCCTGCCGAACCATTTCTGCCTGGGAAACAACAGCCGCTGTACTTCGGCTCCTTGCTGCTCAACAGCAGCACGTCATGGAAGGTGCTGTTTCCTGGATCTTGTGCTCACAAAAGGTGAAGACTTTGTTAGAGGGTGAAGTCCTTACCCGTATCACACTTAGTTTTCTGAACAATATTAGACCAAATCCCATCAAAGCCAGGAATCTGAAAGGTTTTGCCTTGAGAAAGCAAGCGAGCAGGCAAGCTTGGCTATGAGCCATCTGGTACCAATTATAGCTTGCAGTCATGCAACAATTTATTCTATAGCTTCACTAAAAATGATAGCCATTCCCCTGCATGAGTTTTTGTCCATCAGGCATAATAAACTTGTAAACCTTTCACCCACATTTCCCAGCTTCTGTGGATATACCGTGTCTTTATCTTGGCCTCCTTTTCCTAAGAAATTCAGAGAACAGCAGAGCTAATGCAATCTCTCATTTGTAAAGCAACCACCACTAGAAGACCTACTCAGTCTCAGTAGAGGAAAGGCTCCTTTCCTTTCTCAGGGTCTGCATTTATGGGGACCAAGGTCTCTGTAGTTGAGAAGCCTTTGGCAGTAGGGCAGAATAACCTCAGTTTTATGACAGGGAGTCTCATCTTACATTGGTGGCCTCACTGACATTTCCTGGAGGCAGCAGACAGAAATAACAGTGGTTTGAACAGCACCAGGAAACTGGATCTGAATCACCATTTTAATTTCCCAGAAACCCCAGAATGATGCCATATCTGGGACACTGTAGCAAATTCAAAGAAGACTCAGCCATCTGCTGTGGGGCAGGCATGAGTAGAACCATGGGCTGCTGTCCACTTCCCATGTGATGACATTAACGTGCTGTGCCTTTCATCCCAGATGTCCCCCTAAGGGCAATCCATCTTTAAAGAACAGGGAGGGCAGGGTAGGTCTTAGTGAAAACCACAACAGACGTTCTTTATTCATAATCCAAAGGCTGCAGCATTGTCACAGCTCCCCAGACAGTGGCCGACACACTCGGGAAATGGAAACTGGCACAAAATAGGGAGGGGGAGAAAGGAGGCAATTTTGCAAACAAATAGACACATGGTTATGTTGCTCCTTGTTAAGCCTTGCGTGTGTGTGTGTGTGTGTGTGTGTGTGTGTGTGTGTAATATTCTCCTTCTAAGTAAGCCTCTCAGTCTCTTCTAAGTCTCCATTCAAAACTCACTGTAACTTTGAAGCTTTTTCCCGGCATCTTGACAATTTGGGAATATAATGGGCTAACATGGCCAACCTCACTTCCAGACAGGAAGTTTTGGGATTCCAAAGCAGTGTCTCTGAACAATCAGCCCTACATCCCCTCTCCTCTCCTCTCCTCCTCACAGTGTTTAATTGTTGATCTTTCAGAAACGTTCGTATGGTGAGTTAATAAGATGCTATGGGAGTCAGCTGATAATCTTTTTCTTTCAGCTTACAGGATGCTTTAATAACATGCAAAAAAATCTACTATTCTTTCGAAGTATTCTTTTTCATGAAATGGGAACAGGAAATGCAGGTTTAGGGAGATATAAGATGATTGAATGGTTTACCATACAAACTGAGGTTCCAGGTGTTATCAAACCCATGTGCAGGGTAATGAAAGGATAAAAGTTATTTTACTGGCTAGCACATAAATATTATCTTTCTCTTTTTAAAATTTGTTTTTGATGCCAACTCCTTCGGTTTTGTTTTACATATTTTTACTGATACTATTGTGTTTCAACCAGAACCCCCCCCCCCACACACACAGGTGATTATACCCTTGAAAATAAATAAATTAGATCAAAAGACATAGGCAAAGACTAATCTAAAGATTAATTAGAAGCAGTCCCTTCCTTTGTATTCTCTGAATGTATGGAGTTCAGCTTCCAGAATTAACATCTATACTGTCAGGACAATTTGGGGGATTGATGAATGCCAAAGTTGGAGAAGGCTATACTAGAGTATACAACCCTGGTTGATAAATGAACAAACCAAGCACATAACAGGATCTATATTTACTGAAAGAAGTCTTCTCTGAAACTCAGGTTGAAGTGTACAGGCTGAGCATGGACATTCTCCAGTGAGTTGGAGAAATCAGGGAGAAAAAGCCCTGAGGATACTGAGACAGGATTGCTTTATCAGTAAACAATACAATGCCTTTATAGCAGTGCTTCTCAAATAGTGGGGCGGGCCCCCCAGGGGGGGTGCGAGGCTCCGTAAAGGGGGGCTCAGCTCAAATTATTTTATATATTTTTGTTTTGCAGGTTAAAGTTTTTTTTAATATTGTGTTCCTTTAAATCCTGTGCTCCTTTAAATCTTTTCTGCTACAGTTAATAAAGCTATTCTTTGTTGTAAATTGATCCACATTTCTTTCTTTTTTTATTCTCTTATACGTTAATAAGGATACAGTGTTATGCAGAGGTGTACTTATAACAATTTTATAGACAAATGATACTATTTACAGTCGTGCGGGGGGCGCGAAATGTTTTCTTCTTCCTAGGGGGGGCATGACAGAAAATAATTGAGAAGCACTGCTTTATAGAGAGAACTCAGCTGATTTATAGATCTTTTTATCCCTAAATAATGCAAGATTGGGACTTTAATATCTTTTCATTCCCCATGCTATAACTATTCCACAACCACATTAGCAGTTTCCCCTTGTGGACTTTTGGAATTTGGGTCATTGGAAGAGTTCACTGCTTAAGTGCCATATGATGAGACAGAAGGCAATGTAATAACCACTGGATTTGGGCAGAACCAACTCATTTCAATTAATTAATTAATTCATTCATTGTTACGTAGTAGAGGAGGTTTTCCTGTTCTACACATCAGTCATTATCTTAGAAGGGAACTAAGGGTATCTCAAAGATGAAAGAAAGATATGGCATCCAGAATTAATTGCTGTAGATCCAAGAATGGAGGCCTCCTGGGCCCCTTTGAGAGAATTTTTGTGTGTGCAGGATAAGGGTGGGATATAGAGCCCTGGGTCCACCCTGAGCTTTGCCATTGAGACTTTATGCTTCTGAATCAGAAGTTCCATCAATTCTCTTCCATAAATACAGGAGAAAAAGAAGTAACTCCCTGCCATGTGGCAGCTTCTTCCACACATTGGCCCTGACCTGTTCGATCCACCTAATCTGAGAGAATGCCGGCATCTCTTTGTGTGGCATTTTGAGTATTTCATTTCCAATAAATAAATTAAAAGCAAAAAAGAAAATTGATGCAACCTTAAGCTCGAGTCAAAAAAGGTTTTTAAAACAACCTAAATAGAGTATAAGGGAGACTACCTCTTGGTCACATAATCCTAATGAAGGTATTTCCTTGCCTGAAGCTACCTGTCCATTCATCTGCTGTCTGTCTCCTTGCTGGAGTGATAACTACAGGTATGTTACAACAAATTGGTATTAAGAATATTTCACCTCATACGTCAACATCCAGCACCACCTGCTGGTGAGAGCTTGTAGCCAGGCTGAATGAATTCTGCAAATCTATTCAGAAAAGGACAGAAACTTTTACAGAATTTGACTTCTTCATGAAAATAACTTAAGTGCTACTGTTAGAATGCATATCTTTCATACAAAGAAATTCTATGTTCAACTCCCACTTTCTCCAGTTGGAAAGAAAAACATTGATGAGTTGAAAATTGGAAGAAAGCTTTCAGAGGACACAACAATGAACTGTCTGGCGTAACCCAGTGATCCCAACATTTCTCAAAATCTCAACATTCATTTCAAACAATAAAGTTATGGCTTAAAAATATGAATGAACAATGTGTGGGTCATCAAAGATTGCCAAACGTCAGCTTCACAAAAGACACAGAAAAATGGCTGGTAATGACATCATCTGCCAATGACGGCAATGGCTGGCAATGACTAATGCCTTCTCAAAACTCTGGAACCTAAGGGAGATAGCCAAACAAGATTTTAGCAATTAGGGTGAAATGTCATTCCCCTGCATGTTTTTGTCCTTGCTAGTGACTAACCAAATTAAAATAAATTAACAAAACTAGCAAAATGATGCTAATATGCTTCATTTGCCTGACACCTAAAGCAGACATCTCAACTTTTTTTTTGAAGACAACTTGACAAATAATAGTCACTGTGATACATAAAGCAGTTTAAAAAAATCACTGACCTGGGTAACTAGACCAAAATTCTGAAATGATGTCAATTGTGCATTCAGATAATACAAGAATGAGATACTTTTTATCATGGAAAAAATGATTGAATGAAAGGTTTGAAAGTAATGGAAAAGATTGGAAGGTAAGGAGGGAACAGTGTTCGTCTTGCCTCTAGTCCATAGTTCATAAAATAACAGGCTTAAACAGCAAGAAAGGGAAAATGAATAGAATAACAGAGTTGGAAGGGATCGCGGAGGTCTTTTTGTCCAACTCTCTCCTAAGGCAGGAAACCATTTCAGACAAATGGTTGTCCAATCTCTTCTTAAAAACCTCTAGTGTTGGAGCATTCACAACATCTAGAGGCAAGATGTTCCAATGAATAATTGTTCTAAATGTCAGGAAATTTCTCCTTAATTTTAGGTTGTTTCTTTCCTTGATTATTATCCATATTTAGTACCAGAGTATAGTATTGTTTCAGTACTTATCAGGTTTTTACATCTAAACTCAACACACCAGTAAGGTTAAGCAACCTTTCTCTAATCTCTGTTGCCCTGTGATGTCAGCGAAGGACTGGCTGTCCACAAGGACAGTCTGATCAGTTACAAAAGGAAGACTTGATTATAGAGCTGTGTACAAGAAGTCTTCTGTATGAGCTGCAACCCTGGTAGTGCTAGGGGTTGTGTTGAAGCCTTTGCAAGTACAGCTCTGTATGAAAAGATTCAAAAAAGATGCAGATACTTATACTGCATATATGGACAGTCAGTTCACTGCTTCAATGCTATTCACTACAGATTTCTACAGGCCTGAACAAAAATAGTATGTTATTTAGACCCACAACCTGGATCATTTTAACAATGACTAATGAAATGTAAATGCAAACCATAGTTTAAATTTCATTTCATTGAAAATAACTATGGTGTAATTAAATTTACTAACAATCCATCGCTGATAAAGCAGAGGAAAACCAGATGAAGAAAGATCTGGATTCCTCTTTATAGTGAAGCATGAGGAAACGAGAGAGATATGAGCTACTTTTTGTGCCTATTCATTCATGTCACAATGAACTGTAACAGGTAATGCAGAGAAGACTCTGTCATTAGACAATGAAGCAGCTGCTTGAAGCTTCTGGCAGTGGACTGGGACATGTGGTGAACTGGGGCTGCCCTCTTTATTTGCTGTCTGGAGCAGTGTGTTTTATTGCATCTAAGACAGATGGCTTGTCTAGAACACTTTGTTGCCCTAGCTGGCCAAAGAGTGAAGGGAAGCTGCTGGGGAAAAGGTAGGTAAGAAAGAGAATAGAAAGTGGCATCAGAGCCTCTTAGTAAAAGTCCAGTCTCTGTCCATTTGTTTTGCTTTTGTTTTTAAGGAATTTTCCTAGATAATTCCCTGACATGGGACACCTAATATATGAATCCGTGAAATCAATTAGGAGTGAGTCTTTAAAACTTGAATTGTTCTTACCCATTGGTATGACTGTTTAATTGACTTACTTGAGTTCTTCTTTGAACACTCAGCTCCAAATCTCCTCCTGCAGTTCTATATAGGTACCTTATCTCAGCATATGACAGCATTTCACTAGTTCGTACATTCAGTTGCCCTTTCTCCTTCAACAGACTTTACATTTATATTTTCAAAGTGGCTTGATAAAGCATATGTCACTGGTGTAAGAAAAACAGGATATCTCACAGATATGGCATCCAGAATTAACTGCTGCAGATCCAAGGATGGGGGCTCCTGGCCCCCTCTGAGATAATTTTTGTGTGTTCAGGGTAAGAGTGGTCTTTAGAGCCCTGGGTCCAGCCTGAGCTTTGCCATTGAGACATTATGCCTCTGAATCAGAGGTTCCATCTAGCTAGCCATGACTAAGAGTCATTGCTGATCAATCCTCTTCCATAAATAAGCCTAATTACAGGAGAAAAAGAAGTAACTCCCTGCCCTGTGGCAGCTTCCTCCACACATTGGCCCTGACCTGTTCGATCCACCTAATCTGAGAGAATGCTGGCATCCTAACAAAGGTGGCAGCCACACAGAATATATCACCTGGTGATTGAAGTCAGCTGGCAGGCCGGAATTTCCCCAAGGCTCAGTGTGTTAGCCCTGAAGTGCCAAGTACGCAGAAGCCTTGGAAGGTGGGAGGGGATAAGGGAATCTTTGGCATTAGTTCGATTTCCTCCCACTCCCAACAGCTCAGGGCTAAAGGCCTTGGGAAAGAAGGGGAAAAGCTCCTTGGTGCAGGTGTTTCTTAAACGGGGAGCAAAGGAACACTCTCTTTGTTGGCTGCGGCAAAGGAAGGCCTTCTGCTTCTCCTTCACCTCTTTTCACACAAAAATAGGGGCCCTCCTGTCTCTTTGGCATTATACCTATGAAAGAGAGGTGTTAATCACAATCAGATAAATGAAGCAAGAGAGGAGGAGGAGAAGAAGCTCCAGCCTACCCTTGTGCCTCAGTAATTACTGTTGAATGGCTTCTGGTCTGTTCACCTCTGTGCCAAGTCAGTAATGTATCCCCATTTGGTCGATTCGAGATCTCCAGCAACACCTGTGGGAAAGGCTTTAATTAATCCTCAGTTACTGTTGTAATTGCACTATCCTAAGGGAAAGACCTAGTGGCCAGGAATATGCTTTTTAACATATACTGTAAACAACATTTGTCCTCAGGAGGGTTCAGTAAATACTGTGGCTTTGACCCTTTCAGTGCTGAATGCTTAAAATAATGTGTTTTGTTAAACTGCTAGGAGCTGTAGAGTGAGTAATTCTTCTCATACCCTGTTGGCAGTTGAAACCTTTCTTGGCAATCTGTGCATAGATGAGAAGACTATTTTAACTTGCCCATTTAGCCTTAATTTTAATTATGCTTACTCTTAAAAAAAAAACACCTCCATATTTCAATAGAACTTGTTCACAAGTAAGTGAGCAGACCCAGGGGTGGCACTTAAGCAATCTTTTGCTCTTGGACAACTTGATTTCATTTTCAAACAGTCACACATAAAACAATAAAAAAAAAACGGCCAGGGTGTGTGTGTGTGTTCTGTCTCCCACATTTATGTTTATTTTTGGACTTATTTACAAAGCATCACTTTGCTTTTATGATTGGTTTGGTGAGTACTGAACATCTCCAGATACATGGAGGTTTCCCAGCAGGATAACCTTGATTTACAGCTGGAAAGGAAGAGAAATGAAAAACAGAGGAATAGGAATGATGTGGTGGGAAATTGAACGTTAATATTTTTTGTGGTTGTTGTAGATTGTGCAAATCTAAAAATAAATCATACCCTAAATAACTTGCAATAAAAGAGACACATTTTTTTTCCTTTGGGGCATTTATTTCCTTATATATTATTTGGATTCCATTATATTTGGCTTCTTGAAAATCACCTTTGGAGAAAAAATATTACCATTAACCCAGGGATGGGCTGCTACAGGTACGCCTGAGTTCGGGAGAAACTGTAGCTAACATTATAACCAGTTCGGAGAACCTCTAACTCCCATCCCTGGCTGGCCCCACCCACCATGCCCTGCCCCTGCTACCCCACCATGCCCCTCCCAGGAATCTTCATGTGGCCTGTTTTGTAGGGCCCATGTGGAGGCTCAGGGAGGGGGCAAAACAGGCCACCAGAAGGCCTCTGGCAGCCAGGCTGGAGGAAAGCCTCCAGAGCCTGGGGAAAGTGAAAATACCCCCCCCCCCAGTGTGGTGCTGGAGGCCAACTAGACCACACCCACCATAGCCACACCCACCCAGTAACCAAGCAGAGAAGTTGTTCCTGAAATTTTTGAAGCCCACCCCTGCATTAACCATATTAATGTACACAATCAATCTGGAAAACTATTTGGTAATTCAGCAATAACTTGGAAAGAATACCTAGTAATTACACAAACCCAAAAAGTATGACAAATGCTCGTTTTAAGCAATGGAAAAATAGATGTTATAGACTTCCAGTTTTCAAGCTGTTTAATTCTATTCTTCCTTATGGAACAACAGAAAATCAATGCTGCTCCATCATACTGTATGGCATACTCCTTATTCTGCCAGTAAATTGATATTAAAATATATTTGCTTGCTAGTGACCCATACTCTGAAGTATCACAGTTACATGACTCTTCAGAATGGCAACTCGTTGAGTATTAAACATTCTATCCTATTCAGAAATACCTTTGGAATTTGTCTATCTCTTCTGGTTATTTATTCTTTCTCTTTCCACAAAAGTATTGTTGCTTAATGGGAAAGATGTACTCTACAATATTCTAAAACTTTCCCCAGGAGAATTTGCCATCTCAAAGCTCCCTGAGATTCAGAATTCAACAGTAATTCTAAGCTTTTGTATGGAGGTAGATACTGCAAACTACAAGGACCTGTAATCTTGTGGATCCAATAATAAAATAATTTCCCCATTTCTGCTAAAGAATATATTTTGGGGAAGGTGATTAGAAGATTTCCGAGCCTTGTTATGATGCAGGGATATTTGGATGTATTTTTTAAAATGCCTTATTTTGCTGACCAATGGGGACTGGTGGGGTAGAAAATACAGCAAGGTGCAAAGGGATCACAATCAGCAAAAGCAATGAAAGAAAACAATTGTTTTACCCAACTGAGTTAACCAGCAAAAGCAGTTGCAGGAGGGAGCAGTGGTTGTATTCAAACATCTAGTCACTTAAGAAGACAGCTTAATGATGATCCTTGTGAATAAGTACATTGGGCAAGATATAATACCCATGCAGAGACATGAACTATTTTTGGACATGACCCAAATTTCCTCCCCCCTTTCCCCCCTCCCAACAGCTCTTTCAGAAAAGAGGACATATTTCAACCTATTGAAATTACATATTTCCTTTTCTTTAGTAGAATATAGCAACCCACAGTTTTTAGGTACTTTTAAACTTGACACATGTAGTGATCCAGGGCTTATCTTAGACCACATCTGATCCTATTGAATATTTTATGCAAATTAAAAATGAATCACTGGCTTTGGATGGTGAGCCCGGAGCTGGTTCTCAGAAAGATTGGTGAGTGCACAGTCTTGCTATCTTTTGGAGCAGGTCTTGATCAGAGATTTTGAGGAAAGAGTGAGAAGCACCTGGGTAATTAAGAAATCACCCCTAGGGAGATGAGAGAAGTATGAGATGCAGTTTTTCTCAACCTGAACATCCTCCAAAATATGTGAATTTCAATTCACAGGATTCCCAAGTACAGGTAGTCCTCAACGTACCACAGTTCTTTTAGTGACCATTCAAAGTTACAATGGCACTGAAAAAAGTGACACACACTTATGATCTTTGCAGCATCCCCAGGGTCATGTGCCAGTGTAGATATATTCATGAAATGGAATAGGGCTTAGGAACAAGGTCACCCAATGGGAGCTGAAACAGTTTGGAGCCTGGGCGTGGCTTAGCTCTGCAGCTCTGAGTCTGTGCTGAGCTCAAAACTAGTCTGCTGCGGTGAACTGAAACTGAAACTGTTCTCTCTGCCTGTGTTTTGCTTATATTTACTACCACGTTGGAAAACCTGCTTTTGGTATTGTATATTTACTTTGTGTGTTATATTACATATAAAGAGAAGTTAATTAATCCTGCTGAATCAGTTACCTGTGTGTGTTTTCTGAATGTAATTGTTGCAACAAACTCTGACATCATGTGATCAAAATTCAGATGCTTGGCAACTAATTCATATTTATGATGTTTCCAGTGTCACAGGGTCATATGGACAGCTTTTGTGTCCTTCTGACAAGCAAAGTCAATGGGGAAGTCAGATTCACTTAACAAGTGTTAATAACTTACCAACTGCAATGATTACTTAACAACTGTGGCAAGAAAGGTGGTAAAATGGAGCAAAACTCACTTAACAACTGTTTCCCTTAGCAACATAATTTTTGGGTTCAGTTGCGGTGGTAAGTCAGAGGACTACCTGTAATATAATCATAGCTGAGAATTATGGGTGTTGAAGTGCATATATATGGTAGTCTTCAGTGTAAGAAAAGCTGTAGTGGAATAGCAATTCTTGCTCTATATAGATTTTAAAAATTGAATCCTGCTAAATCTACTATTTCATGGTTCTAAGCAAATATTTATATAAGTAACTTAACTTTATTGGATTTCTAGACCGCCCCTCTCTCAAAAGAGACTCGGGACGGTGTACAGTCATATTAAAATAGTTAATATACATGTTATACAATAAATAAATTAAACATAGGACTGGAGGAGGTAGTAGAAGTTCCCTGTACAATTTAGTTAAGTTAGATTAAAATTTGTTAAAAAATTTAAAAAAGTTAAAAACATTAACCTTAAAAGCTATCCCAAATAAAATATCCGCCAGGAGGTAAGAGTAGAACTATAAGTGGGCCAGGCCGGCTAGTCGGAACAGGTGAGTCTTAAGTTTTTGTCGGAAGGAGCGGAAGTCGGTAGTGGTTCTAATATCGGGGGGAGGTCATCCCAGAGGGTTGGGCCCATCACAGAGAAGGCTCTACTCCTAGGCGCCGCCCGTTGGCATTGCTTGGTGGATGGCACCCGGAGGAGTCCCTCCCTGTGTGAGCGAATTGGTCGCAGGGATGTATGTGGTAGAATGCGATCCCGCAAGTCCACCCCCCACCCCCCGATCTGTAGATTTCAACACCCAATGTTCAGTAATGACTAGCTGGTGGAGAGATTGGGAGTTGCAGTCCACACACCTGAAGGACACTCCGATTATGAAAACTTGATTTAGGCTAAAGTACTACTTTCTATTCAAATGTTCAATGCTGAGGAATAATTGTTATTCACTCAACTACAGCTGCATTTATATTTTCTTGACTAATTCTGTTCAATTGCAATTAATTTGTAAAAAGATAGAGCAAGTACAGTATTTCTAACAGTAAGGGCCTGAAAATATTAGACTGTTAATTTTTTTAGAAAACACATGAAGCATTAAAAAGGGAGATAGTAATTGATACCCTCTTAAGTTGTTGTTGCTTTGTCTGTAGTGAATTATCTGGAACATCTTAAGTGCAAGTAAAATGGGGATCCTTCAAGTCTGAGTCACTTTATTTCAACAGAATGTTAACCATATTTCAATTTGCACTTGAATTAATGGGGAACTACAAAGCTTTGGAAGTCTTAAAGAGCATGTTTCGCCTATTATAACACATTTTATTAATCAGTGTCTTTCATTAAGAGAGACCCTTCAGCTAAACTGTCATATGTCTATCAGAGGGGGCCAGGGAAAGGATCTTTGCACACATAGTAATTGCAAAGAAAGGTGGCTCATCAAGCACATTTAGAGATTCTCCTGAATAGTTCAGAAAATATGTTTTTGGTTGGGACACTAAAATTAAGGTTAAAAGGTAAAGGTAAAGGTTCCCCTCACACATATATGCTACATTCCCGACTCTAGGGGGCGGTGCTCATTTCAGTTTCAAAGCCGAAGAGCCAGCATTGTCCAAAGATGTCTCTGTGGTCATGTGGCCAGCATGACTAAACACCAAATGCACCCGGAATGCTGTTACCTTCCCACCAAAGGTGGTTCTTATTTCTCTACTTGCATTTTTAGTGCTTTCTAACTGCTAGGTTGGCAGAAGCTGGAACAAATAACAGGAGCTCACTCCGTTATGTGGCACTAGGGATTCGAACCACTGAACTGCTGACCTTCTGATTGACAGTGTCTTAGCCACTGAGCCACTGCATCCCTAAAAAAGAACCATTATTAACCATAAGGCACAAGAGAGAGTGAATGTTAACTATAGTGATGGAGCCATCACAAGGTTTCACTGGTCTCCTGGAACCCCCAGTCCTGATGACATAGCCAGATCTTGAGAGACTTCTAGAAGGTTCACAAGAATGGAGCTAACCACTTTGGGGGTGCGGGGGAGAATGTTTCATAAGGTGGGGGCCACAACAGAGAAGAGCCATCTGCTGGCACCCACAAGATGTATATCTCTAGTAGATGGGAACTGCAGGATGCCTTCTCTACCACATCTGATGCAGGTATAATTAGGAAGAGATGCTCCCTTGGATAACCTGGCCCTATGTCATGAAGGGTTTTAAAGGTTAAAACCAGCACCTTGAATTGAACCAGAAGCAGATTGGCAACTAATGAAGTTCACAGAGCAGAGGTATAGCATGCTGTTCTGAAACACACACAACTGTTTGAGTTGCTGCATTCTACACCAGCTGAAACTTCCAGACACTCTTCAAGGTTAGCCCCATTCAAGTGCATTACAGTAATCTAATTGGGAGGTGACTAGGACATGAGTAAATGTGAGCAGAGACTCCCAGGGAAAAGGCACAGCCCCCTTTGCCAGCATGCCCCCTTTGGCTGCCACAGCTAATGTTCGGGCCAATCCACTCTCCCAAAAGCCACAGTGGGCTGGAAGGGTGGGGATGGGGCTGCACTCTAGAGGGCCAGCCCTTTCCCAGTGCAGGGCATCGCCCACCCACAGCAGAAGCCAAAGGGTTGGTGGGGTGCCAACCAAAATGGGGCCAGGGTCAACAAGAAAATTACTTCAAAATAGCTAAGTATAACAAGGCTGTTTCTAATATTTTCATTCATTCTCAAGTGTCATGCCCAGATATCACAACCAAATGATTACTTTCTATCATTGAGAAAACTCTTTATTCATTGCCTAAAACTTCATGTCCTTTTTGTACAGATTCTAGTCAAGCTTCAACATCTTTTTGGCAAGAGTGTGGCCAACTAGGTATTTCCCCGTCCTATGCTGGGAATCTGATGGATCATTTTCTAAGTTAAGGGGCTTTGTGGCTGTTGCATTTCATGAAGCTGTGCCAAGGTCCCCCTAGCCATGTTTACCACTTTCTCTTTGAGCAAGAGCCACAAGTCCAGGAATATCCCTATATGGGATATCAGGTCTTTCCAAGACAGCAGACTCTCAGCCAACTCATCTTTGATGAAATAGTCCAGATTCAAAAAGTGGTTCGGAATGCATGTGGGCACATTTTTTGCTTCAGTAGGCACCTCCTTAAACTCATACTGTTTTCCATGTTGACTTAATAGAACTTTAAAGAATTAGCAATGGTAAATGGAAGTTGCCTCCATATAGTCTTTCTTAATCTAGATCACTGAACAAGAGATGCAAATATCTCTTCTCTATATACAGTTTAGCTTAAAGCTTTCAGTTTTGATATGCCTTCCAGCAATCCGTTCTTTTTTGATAAGTACTTTCCTTAAACAGTATTCACTTTTTTGTTTGTTTGTTTATCTCTCTTAATTTATAATTGTGACTTTGGTTTTGACTGGCTGTTGCTTTATTGCAATTTTATATAAATAATAACCCTCATTTTTGGGGTTCTTCTGGGGAAAAAATGAAATGTGGCAGAGAAAACATTTAATAAATCATATAATTAAATTTAAATAGGAAATGTGTACTTAATGCTGCATTACTGTCAACAGATCTTTAAATGTGACTGGATTATCAGCCAGTATTCATGAAAATCAGTAGTTACTAAGGATTTGAAGGTCTCCAAGACAGAGATGTAAAATAAACTTCATTCAGAGTTGATTTGAATGATCCAGCTATATTATTATTATTTTCATTCAGATATTATAGTGTCAAGAATAACAAATTAAATTACATTATTATTCTACTTATCCTATCCAGATATTTCATCAGAAACACAATTGAACAATTTAATTTTTCTGCAGTCTTCAACCAAAGCGTTCAACTGTGTCCATGTCAAATATATACCTTTTGTCAACCATCTGCAATTAGCTGAACTCAAATGGACTGCATTTGACAAATAAAAGTTCAACATGTGCTCTATGACAACATTTCCCACTAAATTCCCAATTTAGCTTTCCGCCAAGGCTGCCAGCTAAAGCTTTCTTGGTTTTGGCAGCCTTGCTAGCAAAATTTGCGTGGTAAAGACAGAAAATTGAAACCCAAGTCCAGCCCTGCCAATCCACCACACACCCAAAAGAGCTTAGCTTCCAGCATCTGATCACTATTTTGAAGGGGCAGCTAAGAGGCTACATACAAAAGAGATTTGTGTGCCAAACTGCAGTCCAGATTTTGGGATGGAAATGGAAGTATTACTTCAATGTAGTTGTACATTTATTTGGATTGGCTTTGACTGTATATAAAGAATACCAAAGGTACAATTTTCAGTGATACTCTTGAAAAATCAGAATACCCTTGAAAACTATTCAGAAACTGCAGAAACTCCAAATATAGTGACCACATTCTTGAGTTTCCTAAAACTAAATAGTCGAAAACCAGATTGATCTGGCTGCTCAGATCAAATTTTGCCCTTACTGAAAACTCTTTTTAAACTTCACTATTTTTCTATGCATAATCCAAGGTGGGGGTTTGGCAGAAAGCAAACAAACATTGCATAAGTCAATTTTAACATTTCTCCCTTTATGTGAAAGGAAGAAACTATGTGAATTTTCCTTAGAACAGTATTCTACAGAGCTTCTTATTACTGGCAGAGATTAATTTAGCCTTCGTGTAAAAACCATGACTTAAGAAAAGACATTTCCCAAGAGAATTCTCAGAGTACAAACCTTCTGAGGATTTAAGTCTATCACATTCTCCACTAGATTTGATGGCTAGTGACTTCTGGAATGAACTACATTTATGTACAGTATATTGCATGCCTGGAACATACAGTCTAAATACTGAATGTCAGATAAATTATTGTAGTAACTTTTGAAAATAATATCAAAATGATTTGATATTAATGCACAGGTGCAGTATATGTGGTACTTTCCTCAATAGTAATAACTATGAGAGGGAGTCCTAGTGGACAACCATTTAAATATGAGCCAGCAGTGTGTAGCAGCTGCCAAAAAAGCCAACACAGTTCTAGGCTGCATAAACAGAGGGATAGAATCAAGATCATGTGAAGTGTTAATACCACTTTAACATGCCTTGGTAAGGCCACACTTGGAATACTGCATTCAGTTTTGGTCACCAGGATGTAGAAAAGATGTGGAGACTCTAGAAAGAGAAGAGCAACAAAGATGATTAGGGGACTGGAGGCTCAAACATATGAAGAATGGTTGCAGGAACTGGATATGTCTAGTTTAATGAAAAGGAGGACTAGGAGAGACGTGAAAGCAGTGTTCCAATATCTCAGGGGCTGCCACAAAGAAGAGGGAATCAAACTATTCTCCAAAGCACCTGAGGGTAGAACAAGAAACAATGGGTGGAAACTAATCAAGGAGAGAAACAACTTAGAACTAAGGAGAAATTTCCCGACAGAACAATTAATCAGTAGAACAACTTGCCTCCAGAATTTGTGAATGCTCCAATACTGGAAGTTTTTAAGAAGATGTTGGATATCCATTTGCCTGAAATGATGTAGGGTTTCCTGCCTAAGCCAGTGGGTTGGACTAGAAGACCTTCAAGGTCCCTTCCAACTCTGTTATTCTATTCTATTTCACTATAATGATGCTCAAGCCTCATTTACAAAAAAATAGAATCATTGAGGTTTTGGTTAAAAATACTGTAGACAGTCTATTTAGGATTTGGCAGGAGGTGGTGAGGTCTAAACGCAAAGAAGTAAAGCCAGGAAGTAAATGATTAGGATAGTGGGACAGTAAATAGACAAAAAGGAGGAAAAAGTTAAGAAAAATCCAGAAATAAGAGAATGACATAGGATATTTATGTATCTTCAGGCTATGCAAGCATGACCACTGGAAAATTCTGGCAGTTGAAGTCCACACATCTTAAACTGGAGACTAGTGAGCTAGTTTCTCTCTGCTTGGGAAGAGAAGAAAAGGAAAGCCATATATTATTTCCGAAGGTAAGTCATCCTATCTTATTCCTGAATTTTTGAATGTTATTTGAGAAGCATGGAGTTCTGCCCTCCCACTGGCTAGTCTGGTGAAGTAGGCCTAATACTTAACTATTCCAAAATAAGAAGGCTACAAATAGATTGGAATGCTGAACATCTTAGTTTGTGTTTGGGGCTGTATCTTTCCATGATAATGTGATGAGGAACTGGGGTCTATTAAGGTAGAAAGGCAGAGATAAGGGGAGTTGAAGCCACAGATGGACAGTGAATGGCCCCTCCCATAGGGAATAAAGAGGAGGAAAGGGAAGAGGCGTTTGCAGGAGGCAATTAGTTCAATTCATTAGGGTGAAGATCTGTTCCTGATTTCTTGCCAAACATTGCCTGCTAGAGAATGGCATTTTGAAGATATCGGCCTCGCAGCTCTCCAAGCCTGATAAAGGTTAAACCCTAACACTTTAAACTAAATAAAAACTTCCCAAAAGTTTCATGCTTTTGGGAAGCCTAGGTCAGAACACCAACAACCTGGCTCCTCATTTTACCAAGCTAGAAAGGATGGAAGACTGAGTCAACCTTGAGCTAGTGACGATCGAACTTCTGGCAGTCGGCAGAATTAGCCTGTAATACTTCATTCTAATCACTACACCACCACAACTCTCTAATGTTGCTATGTGTTTCTTAATAGTGTTTTTCCCACCAGAGCTCGGTGCTGACCATTTATGCTTTACTTCAAACAAAGGGTTTCCTGCCTAGGCAGGGGGTTGGACTAGAAGTCCTCCAAGGTCCCTTCCAACTCTGCTATTGTATTGTATTGTAAAGGTTCTGCATAATCTTGTTTGAGAAAAATATATCAAGATTCTATCTTTATTTATGAGCTGAGGCAAAAGGATCACTTGTGATCAAGTATACGATCATGGTGCTTTCCCAAAAAAAATTTTTTTCAAACTTTGCATGTGTTTGGTATCCAAAGTTTTTAAAAATTCTTCAGCGTAGCAGAGAAAAGAAAGAGTTATGAAACTGACATTCTGAGTTCAGGGTAATGATGTTACAATATGTCATAATTAATAGATTCAAAATGTTGGTTTCTCCAATTTGGAACAGTTTATTGTGTTCCAAGTCTAAAGTTATTCTCTATTTCAGAGTACAAAAAAAAAGATCTCAACTTTGTACGATTTGCATTCATAAGGCTATTTATAGAATAACATTTTAAAATGTTAATTGCTTATATCTCAGCAATTCATACTTCTTTTACAACCTTTGCTCACTAAATTTCAATGCCTCTCCCGGGCCTCAAAAATGCTATATATGTGCAAAGGATAGTGTCTGATATCTACAACATGGCGTGCTATGGGTTCAGAGGGGACTGTGGTATAAACATCGCCAAATTGGAACAGTGCAGCAGAGGCATGCTACTTTTTCTAAACAGTGGTAAAGACAGGATCGCAAACGGTAGGGCATGAACAAACACTTCTCAAAGAATCTTAAACTTCAACAAGTTATGAGAATAAGAGATACTGATCTTCACCCTCCTATGATGATGGCTGCCTAATGTAGTTGCAATTTTCAATGTTTATCATTAAAGACTTCTCTAAAGAGGAGGAATTATCTTTTGCTTAACCTCTTAATGTCAAAGGAAACAAAGCAATCATACTTATATATTTTTGGAATTTGACAACACACTAATTGTTGCTTGTTAGATTAATATCTCTTTTTTTCCAGGGGCTTTTAATGGAATCTCTTCTCCTCACTACTCATGTGAGGTAGATAAAGCTGACAGAAAATGATCGGCTCAAAGTGAACTTTGTTTGAGAATGGATCTGAACCTGGTCCTAGTCCAATATCTCAGCTGAGTATGATGCTGATAATTTTTATCAATATGAATAAGATTATATTGATATCTTTTAACATACTATGTTCAAGAGCTAGTAAACTTCTTAGATGGTGGTAAAGAGCAAAAATAAATTTCATTTTCTATTCCTGGCTATGCTTTTGTTCTTCTTAGATTTCTTACTTGCTCCTACTTAGATATCTACTTATTTAAACCCAAATTGGCAGCTGAATTAAAGAGACAAACTGGAATAAAATGCAAAACAATATACTTCTGTTTCCAATGTGTGTGTTGCACATATCCTGAAATTTACATGGAGGATAAAAACTGTGATAGCCTGGCCATAGTCCTAAAACTTATTGGGTGGCCTTGGGAAGAAGTCACTCTTTCACAGCCCCTTGTCACATACAGGTCTGAAGATAAATGAAATAGGATTATAAAGCTTTTTGTCTCTGAGAGGGCCAATAAAAATGATAAATACTCATGCTCATTATTCTTTCAGAATCCTTAAGTTCTCATCCGACCTTTGGCTATTAATTGATTGAAGGATAATTCACATTGCTTTCCTAGATCTACTGAAAAGTATGTCTTGGATCATCAGTCAGTAAAAAGCATGCATTTTGTGATAATTGACGAGAACATAATTCAGTAACCATGTGAGGACCAAACTAAATGTGATGATAAGGTGTTCCCTCATGCCCTTTTGAAAATAAGGGAATGCATTTAAAAAAAAGAGAGCGTAAGGATACCTAACGTGCAAAACTATAGAGAGAAAACCAGACATCTAAATTATTTATTAAAGATAATTCAGTTTAATTAATTTAAGGGATGGATACTTTCTGTATTTCTTAGTCCACCTGATTGCCTGTGCTCTTCCTTGTGGATCTTGACCTTTCAACTGGACATGGAATGCAAATCTTTGAAATTTGGCTGGCAACTGTAATCCATTGGACTTTGATTTTAGAGGCATATCCTTACCTAGCAGAGAAATGAGTTTAACACTGATTGGGGGGGGGGGAGTATTGGAGCAGAAGCAACTTTTGACTACCCTTTGACTTGTGGAAAGCTAGCAGAGAGCATTAGAAATGTCCCTCCCTCCCTCCCTCATTCCATTCTCAGCAAGCAGGTAAGTAGCTACTGCCAGGCAAAGGAGGGAGTGCATGAGTGCCAACACAATGGAAGCTCACAGAGACTGGCAGAGAGTGTGCAGATGGGGCAGATTTACCTGAACTTTCAACCTTCCCCGCAAGGTTTTCTCCCACTGACCTTTTTCCTGTAAGTTTCCATGGCAGGATAGCAGTGAAGATGAACAAGAGCAGCACAACAATGTTGCAACTTCAACAACTTTTCCAAGTTTTATTCCTATGGGCGTCATGTGGCCCAGCACTCTGTAAGTGACCCATTTGACTTACCTTGGTTCAATAACTGTTTTCCTATACCCAGTGATGGCTAACCTTTTTGTTGTCACATGCCAAAAGTGTGTGTGTGTGCATGCACCAGCATGTCTGTGTTCCCGCACCAATAATGCATGTGCAAACTGTGTCCTGACCCCTGTGCATGTGGACGCAACCCCCCGCTTGTGCCCCAACCCTGTGTATGCATGCATGACCCCTCCACGCATGTGCCCCTTGAACATGAGCCCTGCTCCCCCTCACCCATTTTTTGCTTCCAGGTTGGTGCAGGAGGCTTTCCAGGCCCAAAATGGGACATGGGTCTTTCCTGGTGCCCCTGCACCCTGTTTTGGCTTCCAGATTGGTGCAGGAGGTCTTCCAGACCCGAAATGGAGTGTGGGGGCATTGCGCGAGGCACAAAATACAATGCGAGCACCCCCTGTGCATATGCCCCACCCCCCACATGTGTGCGTGTGTCCCCCACATGTGCCTCATCCCTGCGCATGCAGGGCAGAGACCCAAAGACTAGCTGGCCTGTGCATGCATGCGTGGTGGAACTGGGCTGGGGTGACATCTGGCATGCCCGCAGAGAGGGCTCTGGTGCCACCTGTGGCATGCGTGCCATAGGTTCACCATCATGACCTTCCATTTTTGTCAATTCCTGTAAACTACCTGTAATTTTCTACAGGTGGGAAGAGTGAGTTTCCCTTGACTTTCCTGCTAACATCTTAATGAAAAATGCATATCTGACATTAATGTTAGTTCTACCACAGAAAGGCATGGCATATTAAATGCAGGAATTTCATCAATAGTTGTTAATTTCATCAAAGAGTAATTAAAACCCTAAGCTTGAATCCAAAATGGCACTGTGGTACCCTAGCTAAACTGTTTACAAAAACCAAGAAAAATCCACTACCTCACAAAGACTTTTCCTCTTTGCGTGACATACTGCTTACCAAAATAATAGATAGATCACTGTTTCTCAAAGGAATTATGACTGCTTCCCAACCATAGATGTAACTTTCACTTGATTCTGTCTCCCCTCCCCTATGCCTCATATTCACACAATTTAAACTTTAAAAGATCCCAGCCTTCTTTACAAGTTCTGATATTGCTTTGATTTTATTTCCTGGCAATCTGTTGCACAGAGAGACAGACACACATACACACACAAAATAAAAATCTAGTAACAGCAAATTATTAACCAGGTGGTTCATAGATTCAGCTAATAAAATTGCCAATTCCAGTCGCATATTAAAATAATGCTTCTAATTGCATATTTCAATGTCCCATCCAGAGGGAAGAGGCAATAATCCAATCAAATCATCTAGGAAAAGCAGTATGTTACAATATGTTTGTGTATGTATATGTGTATGTGTACATGTATATGTGTACATACACACACACACACACACCCATTAAAAAAAGAAAATAAATTGGATTAGAGACCTACAAGAATTATTTACACACTGTCAAGCAAGACATCGTATGTTTCAAAATACTATCCCAATTATTTTTATTTTTTAATGTTACTTCTTACAAGTCACACTAACTTTATCTGATGTGAATGGATTTGTATGGCAATATGTAATACAATCTTTTGAAAAGTGCATCTCTGATGTGCATTGTTGTTATGTGCCTACATGGCATTCCAGTTGGGGCATATGGTTGGGCTATATGCATTCATAAGGTAGCAATCAGACTAATTAGACTGTGCCTTTAATAAATATGTATTTGAAAAATATTTTCTGGTATTTGCATATACATTTGGTTCAGTGGAGGAGCAAGTACATGACAAAAAATCATGAATCTGTCCATGCATTTGGGCAATTTTCTTGGAAAAATTAGGTGTTAATTTTTAGAAACAATTATCATCCTGACCTTGATGATTAAGTATGATAATTAAAAGACGTTGTGAGTAATATGTTTTATATCACAAACATTCCTTTCTGATCTAGTCACTGAAAAAATACCATTTTAGTGCAGCAAGGAGTATTTTTTCAATATGATTAGCAAGCCATCTGTTGACATTTTAGTGCAATCTTTTGAAAGTCCCCAGCTTACTGCTTCTGCTTTAGCAAAGACAGAACCTAAAATAGTAATGCCTTTTGCAGTTCCATCAGAAGAAGGTGATTTGGAAAGGGCACATGTTTGAGAACAATTAAGAAGATATTTAGAGGATTTGCAAATTGTTCCTAATGAAACCAGAAGGTAAGGGGACTTCACCAAGGTTGGTGTCTCTATTTGATCCCTTGGGCTACTTAAAGAAGATCTTTAAAAGTAAATGAAGCTTTGTTGCTAGCTTTGAATGGGATTGCTGGTCAAATTTTGACCAACATGAAATGCAAAATGCATTTGGGGAATTCTTGCTAAATGAAGTAACTTAGGAATTCAGAAGAAACATATAAGTAGATAATATATTATGCTAAATCAAACTCTTCCACACTAACATTGACTATTCTAAATGTCAATAGTTTTCTGTCAATTTTCCATTCCAAACAGTTCCATTCATGGAGACAGTCAAAACATCAGCATTCCAGATTTGAACTTGGATGTCAGTGCTTGGACTCTTGTTGTATTACATCAAATTTGGGGAGGTGAACTGACTCCAAGAGTGAATTTCTTTTTTGCAAGAATGATAGTAGCATCTACTTTGAAACAACCAGTAATCAGGCTATTCCTGAAGAAAACCTAAGCTAGATCCAGAAGTAGCCACTAAATATAGGTTGATTGCCTCATTCCTTGGTAAATTAACAATAATTTGCAGTCACTTTTAAGATAATGTTCATTGTCGATTTCAATCCATTTAGGCTTGCATACTGGTGCTGTACTACAGCAATTCTTCTTCTAATTGAATAATTACATAAGGCTGAAGGATTATTGCACATGGATATTATTCAGTGTGAATCCACAAACTCTATTTTATTCCCTATGCTGATTAGCATTTATATGAAGCTAATGGTGTAAATCATTTAGTAATTTGGACAGAGATCTCACCAACGTGTGGGTGACATACATTACTACTCCTTTTCTTCTTAAAGCAGTTGGTGTTCCAACTAGTCCTGAGTACAATAATAATTCACATAAGGGCCAAGACATTCATATTCAATCTAAATAAAAACAATAAATTTTGTTAATAGGGTTACCAGGCAGTTGATCAACAATTCAACCAGTTTTGGTGAAGAGTACATTCTTTTACAATAATATCAATTACATTAGTATTTTGTCATAAGGCACAGATGGCTTATGCCAAATCATAATAAGAAGATGAACAGAGATATATTTCCTATATTTATTCATATTTTGTTCATCTCCTAGTTGAAGGAAATTAATGAATACATTTACCACGACTTAATTTTTTTAACTGAAACACAAGGTTCTTATGATAGCATCTCATCACTACGTAGCTGAGCTACTGAAAAACACTCTTTTTAAGTCTAACCAGAAACTTCAAACTGGCCCCAAATAAAGTGGCTTAGGTGCTGAGCACATAATATCTGTATTCTGGCTGCTGCATTGGCTCCCTCCTTGCTTCTGAGTTCAGTGTTAACCTTTAAAACATAAATAACCTTGGTACTAAGAATGTCAAATCACCTTGAGCTGGATTTGACCTGGCCAATATGGGGAAACCTGCTAAAAAATCCAGAGAGTGAAGGAGATGAAGGCTCACAAATAAATTTGCACCTCACAAATTTGACCTGCCTGAACACTGTTAGTGGACAGAATATGTGTTATTTTGTTTCAGAGTCTGTAATCAAAATGCAACATATGTAAGGTTCTAATCACAATTTGTAATTCTGATTACAAATTTGGAAATATATTCGGTAATTGAAGATCAAAATAAAGTAAGGTGACAAAGCGAGGAAAAAGTTGTAGCAATAGGAATATTGGGGAACCTAAAGTATTTCTTAAATATATTTTCTGAAATGTTTAACCTAAATACATTTTAAAGTTTTATCTAAAGCTGGGGTGCCCCCCCCTTTCCATTCAATCATGTCCAATTCTTGGAGTCTGCTTGAACAAGTCACTGTTGTTTCCTTGGCAAGGTTTTTCAGAAGTGGTTTGCCTTTGCCTCCTTCCTAAGGCTGAGGGAAGGTGATTGATTCAAAGCAATCCAGCCAGTTTTGTGCCTGAGGCAGGACTAAAACTCACATTCTCCCAGTCCCTAACCTGCTGCCTTAACCACTGCACCAAACTGGCTCTCACAAAGGTATGAATATCTAGGAATGAATCCAAGAGACTAAAAACAAAATTTGAGTTAATTTGGATGAGCAGTCAAGTATGTGCTTAAATGCCCAGCAATTTTCTGATTATTTGATTTATTACAGTACAGCATTGTTTTGATCATGTCATGTAAAAGGCATTTCAGGAGTTAAAATGCCTACTGTTATCAAGAACACACAGATCCCATATCAGACACAGCAATCCCAGTTGCTTCTGCTCTTGGTTGCTCCCTCTTTCATGTAAAAGTGGGGTTCCAGGATCCTAATTTACCTGAAGATCCCATTTATTTTCAATACTATAGAATTTTATTTATGCATGTGCATGTATTGGGGAAAGGGGACAGGGTGGGGGATAAAGCTCTTGCTACAAATATTTGGTGGAAGCAGCATGTTTAAAAATGCATTTGCTGATTTCCTCATAAATTGCCCCAAGCGTTTTGATGTCTGATATTGTCCAAGAGAGTCCTAAAGGCTTATTATGGCTTGAGGGCTAATTTCATCTCCTCAAGCCAGCCCATTAGCATTCAACCGTCACGCCTGGTGGAGAAAATTGTCCCTCGAGCTTTCCATCATGGTCCTGCAGACATCTGCTGATTCAGAATGTTCACTTTTACTCACCTAAGTGGGCAAGCATATGATTGGTAATTTGAAAGCTAAATGCTGCCTATCTCGTCTAAATATCAGTCCATTTCTCCCCCTCTCTGTTTCTTCATTCTTTCTAAACAGCTTCAGTGCAGAAGAAGCTGCTCCTTTGATGCCACAGTTTGCTTGATTGAAGTGGGCTAGACAATTGCATCCTTTCAAAGTTCTCTTATATTTACAAACCAGAATGGCAGAAGGCAACATCAAAGAAAAGTTCTTCTCTTGCTTACGCAAAAGGCGGCAGAAAGCAAGCACTAAAGACACCCAAGCCCACCCACGCACCCCTACAGCAAAGCTGTTCTCTCTTACCTTCCCAGCATTGGTAGGATCTGATTTTATTTCTCTGACCAAGTTAACGAGCATTGATTATCTTTGACTAATTCATGTTTACTTATTCCTGATCACTCCTGTAATTGAAGTCATCTGGGTGACATAGGATTGAAACAAATCTTAGCTGGTCTGGGTCAAAGGAGGTGAAAAGACTTTGAAAAAGATGAGTTATTCCAACCATTACAGTTTTAACTCTTCGTGAGTTTCACTTTGATGACTCAAACCACGAACCTGGACATAAATTTGGATGACGAAATTCTTTAAAAAGCAGCTGTAAACATATTATTGAGCACCAGACATCATATCCCAGTGATACGATATACAATAATACAATAGCAGAGTTGGAAGGGACCTTGGAGGTCTTCTAGTCCAACCCCCTGCCTAGGCAGGAAACCTTACATCGTTTCAGACAAATGGCTATCCAACATCTTCTTAAAGACTTCCAGTGTTGGGGCATTCACAACTTCTGGAGGCAAGTTGTTCAACTGATTAATTGTTCTAACTGTCAGGAAATTTCTTCTCAGTTCTAAGTTGCTTCTCTCCTTGATTAGTTTCTACCCTTTGCTTCTTGTTCTGCCCTGTTCTGCCTTGGAGAATAGTTTGGCTCCCTTTTCTTTGTGGCAACCCCTGAGATATTGAAACATTGCTATCATGTCCTAGTCCTTCTTTTTATATCGGATATCTGATATCAGATAATCTGATTTGATAAACTGAGTTCCAAGACACACTGAGGAAATTTCAAAAGGAGCCAAATTTGAAGGTTCCAGAGATGTGGGATAAGCAAACGAAAGAAATATGTAATTTCAAAGTTTATTCTGATGTTTTCAGGGAATGGAGTCACACACTCGTATATTGTAACAAAAATATTTGGTGTTTTTCTAAAGATATTTGCGATATTGAACGATACCTTCATTTTTAGCAACATTTGGTGAAGGCTTCAAAAGTGTTTGCTTTGAAATAAGCATTGGATCTCACTCTGAACTGACCTTGTTACATAGCCAAAACTGTTTACTGACAAACATTATGACATCATTCTTTGTGCTATGCAAGACCCAACTATTTGTATTTGCTGATGCAAAAAAAAAGTATATAAAGACTGTTTTGAGAAAACAATGGATTAGAATTGCATCTGCTATGAAAAACAGTATCAGTCAATTTTGAAATTTTTTCCCCCCTTGAAATTAAAATTTCTAGCATGGAGATATAGAAATGCTTTGAAAATAATAAGCCCAGGCAAATTAACTCTGAACTTCAAACCAACTTGAATTTGTCTCAATATCAAGAGTCTCTAGTTTTCCATCCTAATATTTTCTGAATTTTCTGAATGCTATAGAGATGGAAGAAAAAAATATGGCAAGAAAAATGGGGCAATGGAATTATTAGTGATATTTTGCAGTCTCCCTGAAAAAAAATGGAGGTTTGTGAATATGCCCATAACATTTAATGTACAGCAAATATTGTGAGGAAAAAAAATAAGAATAAATTATATGCTTTGTCTACCATTCCCTGGTAACCAGTCTGTCTTACTTCCTCAGAAGTAAGTGGAAGGAAGAATGGAAAAAAGGGAGGGAGGGAGGGAGGGAGGGAAGGAGACACAACAACAAATATTGTGAGAAAAGAAATTAAGAATAAATCATCTGATCTGTCTGCCATTCCCTGGTAACCAGTCTGTCTTACTTCCTCACAGAGGAAGGAAGGAAGGAAGGAAGGAAGGAAGGAAGGAAGGAAGGAAGGAAGGAAGGAAGGAAGGAAGGAAGGAAGGAAGGAAGGAAGGCAGGCAGGCCCTTGGGGTCTTTCAGAGCATTACTGGGTGGTGGGGGGAAGTAACGAGCTGAGGTCATGCAGTGGTTAGAGTGCAGTACTGCAGGCTACTTCAGCTGACTGCTAGCTGCAGTTTGGCAGTTCAAATCTCACCAGCTCAAGGTTGACTCAGTCTTCCATCTTTCCGAGGTGGGTAAAATGAAGACCCAAATTATTGGGGGCAATATGTTAACTCTGTGAACAACTTAGAGAGGGCTGTAAAAGCACTATGAAGTGGTATATAAGTCTAAGTGCTATTGCTATTGCTTTCTCTCTTAGTATATTTACATTAAGAAAGTGATTGATGCATATACATATTCTGAATCAAAAAATAAAAAAGAATTATCTATTGTCTAGCTTTGAATTGAAAATTTAAATGTGAACATTTGATATATTTGTTAGAAAATGCCCATGAATATACAAAAATGTGTGCTTTTTAGTTTGGTAACTAGCTTTACAATTTAGTAATTTTATCTTGCACAAATCAATAAATTGATGAAATTGATTAAGGATTATCTATCATATCTATATCTATCATCTATATTATTTAGCAATGATCATACTCTGCCTGTGCACTAAGAGAATTTTAGAAGAACAAATCTCATTGAACTCTTTTTATGTGGTCTTTTAGCATAGGTCAAAAGTAATGCACTGTAACTAGGAAACCACTTTAAATGCTTTTCATATTCATTGTCGAGGAAAACTCTTCTCTGATTAATAGAGCCATTTCAAATCTTGAAGGACTGACTTGCACTGCTTTTTTCTAAAAGAATTTGCAATTAAATAAGGAGTGAGACCGGACAGAAGAGACAAAGGATTTCTCTATGCCCACAGTTTCTGTCTTTCAGAATATTGTACTGGACTATATTCTGCTTGCACTGAAATAATCCAGTTTCTGAATCCAGAAAATCCATAACCTACTGAGACAGCATTGTGTTTAACTATCTAAGGGTTAGTTCTATTGATATTGATTCACAAATAAAATGAAATGTATAGATATGAACTGTGGTGGCACAGTGGTTAGAATGCAGTATTGCAGGCTAATTCTGCTAACTGCCAGCAGTTCAAATCTCACTGACTCAAGTTTGACTCAGGCTTCCATCCTTTCAAGGTTAGTAGAATGAGGATCCAGATTGTTGGGAGCAATATGCTGATTCTGTAAACTGCTTAGACAGGGCTGTAAAGCACTGTGAAGTGGTATATAAGTCTAAGCTAGGTGACCAAATCCCTAAATTTTCTGTATCTCAGTTTTAAAGACCTTCTCCCTTTTCAGTTTTTCTCTCTCTACCCCTTCCCTAATTTTAAATTGGCTAGAAGTCTGACTTTAATAGGATTGAGTGAGAAGACAGAAATAGCACTAGAAGCACCGAAGAAACAAATTTCGAAATTTCGAATAGGGCCACTGCATCCATTTTTCTGAAAGAAAAGAATTGATCTTTGGCTTCTCTTTTCTATGAAGTATTTCTATTGAAAGTAGTCACTATAAGGGCATTCCAGAAGAGCTTCAAATCCACTGGTTGATGGCATCACTGAGTACCTTACTGTATATTATTGGGATCTGGAATGTTGAAAAAACCCCAGTGATGCACTGATGATTGCCAATGCTACCCACCAATCAGCTTTCTTCCTGTATCAATCTGAAGCCATCTCCAATAATTCTCTATCCATTGCTATTGAACCTTAAGAACTAGTGCCTGGTTCCCGTTGTTTTCATTATTCTTCCTCATTAGAGATGGGGAGAACTTCATTCAGTTTACATTTTTAAGCAAACAGCTTATTTTGTGTTCTCCGAATAAATGCAAGGATGACAGCACGTAAATCTTATGGACTACATATTTCTATGAATTTTGTAATGTAGTTCTCAGTTCCAATAATGCATGTAAAATACATATCTTGAGGAAATTGCATACAAAATGGTTATTTTAGGAAAAATTGTGTTAAAATGGTTTCATAGGGGAAATGAATATGAAAATAAATGAGTATTTGAATTCACAGATTGATATAGAAATAGGGCTTTTATTATTTTAAAAAATGTAAAACTGCCAGGGACCAGAAATAGACTGAATTATCCTTCTACGGATTGGGTGTATGTCTTTCATACATTAAGATTGCACATAAGAACTGTTTTATTTTTTACTAATGCTAGATAAGCTTTTTAGCTGAAGTGTAAGAAAAAAATATATGAACAATAGGGACTGGTATTGCCTCTGCATTCTTCATCTTGCAAAGACACAGCTAGGCATGCAGGAATCCCTGATAACAGCTTTCATGAGGGAAAATTGCTCTCATAAGACAATTAGAAGAGGTGCATCGGAGTTTTGCTGCAGAACCATCAAGTCCAAAGTGGTGGTAAATGTAGATGAGATTACTGGTGTAAAGTCAGAGTAGGAATATTTAGGGCAGCATCTTTAGCCGGCTAAAAACAGCAAGCTTCTAACCCAGCTTTAATTTAAGGCACAGTAAGAATGATTATGCCTCTAAGCTCTCTTCAAAGTTTCAAAGGGTCACATTTCTCAGGCTGCTACAATCTCTCTCCGTTATCTCTTCCTAGTTCTGGGTATCTCTGAGCTCTATTTTTCCAAACCCACTGCTTAGACAAAGGAAGAAGGAAGTGGTAGCATGCAACAGAAGCAGCTGGGGACGAAATGACATCGTCATGAGCACTCCCTCCCCATGACATATATCCAATTTCTGATGTATTGAAAGATTGCAAATACTAGGGATAAAGAACATGCATTCTAAAATAGAGTAATGTATCAGAATTATTGTGCACTAGCTGAATATCCATGCTTCATGGCAAAAGTATGTGATCAGGCTATGCAGGAGAAATTCAGTTCACAATCCATTGGCTCAATGGTGGTGAGTGATTGAAACACATAAGGCAGTATCACTCCCGCCGCCTTGAGTCTAGAAGCAGTTCCAAAGGTGGAAGGCATAGAAATTTTGGTGAGGTATCGACATTTAGTATTGTAAGGAGCCCCAGACCACTCCTGAATGAAGGAGTGGAATGCCTGCCAGCTTGAGGTAACGGAATGTGAGGCAACTGGCAGTTGGAACAGAGTTCTTTTCAGGTGGGGAAGGGGAGTAGAACTCCTTAGGATCAGAGTACATTAATTACTGTATAAGAAATACTAATGATCTGATGGTGATTTCAAAAAAATCCTTTCTTAGTGAGCACCTAGAAGCCAAGAGAAACATATGGGCCAAATTTTAAGTTTGTAGGCTTTATGGTTCTGGAGATTTCGTGATGAGTGACTGGTATTTGCCTGTCTGTCTGTCCTGTCTGTCTGTCTGTCTGTCTGTCTTCCTGTTTATTTCACCTTAAAATATGGCACTAACAGGACAAACTTCTTGTTTCACAAGTGGCATAAATAACTAATGTCAGTATTGAAAATTTCCTGCAAAAAGAGGTTAATGGCTTAGAAACCACAAATAATTCCTCAACAGCTTACAATCACCGTGGAAATTCAGAAATCCAGAAATAGCATCTGGGCCAGATAGATGAAATAGATCACACTTGGGTTGACTAAACTTCCAAGCACATTCTGAGGATAATCAAACTCACTTTTTTTTTTGGGGGGGGGGGGGGAGAATTGCATTTCATGAGTTAAAGGATCAATATCATATCTCCAATCCAATATTTTCCATATTGAAAATATGAAAGTGTTGCCTGAATGAAGCCAGTATTTACCAGCATTTTAATTCTGAAGTTCCTTATTCTAGCAACAGGCCAAATAAGGATAAATGGAGGGAAATGTGGAAGATTAAATTCATGTTCCCAATAGGTAATTCTAATTTTTGCAATGAAAATATTGTCTCATGCCCTTGCTGAGATCTGTAATTATTCTATAAACCTGTTTACATTGACTTTCTCAGCTTTTCCCTCCTTTCCTAGCACTATTGCCTAGTGCAATGCGCTAAAATTTTCTTTTTGAAGAATAAAGCATGTCATGCTCATATTTAGCACAGATCAAAAGACTTATAGTATCTAGAGATATGATGTTACAGTTCTTGAACCACTTAACTTTAGCCAATTGTTGCTTTATTTCTTTTAGTTCACTTTTGTTTGCTTGCTTGTTTATTCCTTCAAGTCAGTATTGACTTCTAATGACTACCCTACAAGAGGGACGGTGGGGGGGGGGGGTTCTTGGCAAAGTTTTTAGAAAAGATTTTTCCTTGATTGCTTCCTAGAGTTGAGAGAGAGCAATTGACTCAAGGTCCTCAGGTGGGACTAGAACTCATAGTCTCCCAGTTTCGAACATCACACCACTCTGTGTTGTTTAAGCTTATATGCGTAGAGAATCTTCATCATCATCTAAAGACATTTATAATAATTTGATCTCAAATAAATGCTATGTTAATACTTTCCCATCATATTTGAAAACTTAGCATAGATAGTCCTCAACTTATGACCACAATTGAGCCCAAAATTTCTGTTGCTAAAGGAGACATTTGTTACATGAGTTTTGCCCCATTTTACGACCTTTCTTGCCACCATTGTTAAATGAATCATTGCAGTTGTTAAAATAGTAATACCGTTGTTAAGTGAATCTGGCTTCCCCATTGACTTTGCTTGTCAGAAAGTCGAAAAAGCCAATCCCATGACTACCATGACATTGAAACTGTCATAAATATGAGCCAGCTGCTAAGCATCTGAATTTTGATCAGATTACTATGAGGATGCTGCGGTGGTCATAAGTGTAAAAAACAGTCATAAGTCACTTCGTTTGGTGCCATTGCAGTGACGTGCGGTGAGGTTTATGTCTGGTGAGGCACTGACGTCATCACAATCTTTTTATTAAAATGTCTTTTTAATACAGGGGTTTTAATAAAAGGATCCATGCTGTTTTGTCCCGTCCTTGCACGTTTCGAAGGGGTGGCGGGCAAGAGTGTATCGCCGAGGACCATATGCAGTGACGACCAGTGGCCAACAACAACAAAAAAGAGAGATTGGGGGGGTGGGAGCAAGGAGCCAAGGATTTCCTTGTTGTGTTTTCCACAAGGGAGGACAGTCCCTCCGAGGGGGGTGGGAGGAGAGAGAGAGAGAGAGAGATGATGATGATGATGACAATTAAGTATCAAAAACCTTTTGAGTTTGACAATATAATACCTTATCCAAAATTATAAATAATCTTATTTTCAGATGCATTTTTTTGCCATCTGTTATTTTCTTTTTAAAAAATCAGACTTGCTTCCAATTTGTGCCTTCTGGCAAAGTGCAGTTTTCTTGGCAAGAGATCTAGCTTGCCATTGCTTTCGTCATAGGTGTGAGAAAGTTAATTTCTTTCTGTCTTTCTTTTCTCTTCCTTTCTTTCCCCCTGATTTATTTCCCTCTCTTTTCTCTCTCTCTCATTCTCTCCCTTCAGCTCTCTTTCATTTCTCTCTCCCTCTCCCCCTTCTCTCTCTAATTTGTTTCCCTCTCTTTTCCCTCTCTCCCGTTCTATCCTTCCAGCTCTCTTTCATTTCTCTCTATCTATCTCTCTTTCTCCCCTTTTCTCTTTCATCTCTTTCTTGCGCATGGAAGCAAAATACCCCAGGATCATGGTGGTGGGGACAGCAACTCCTTCCACTGTGCTGTGGAGAAGAGCCACGCTGTGCAGGAGACTCCTTAGCGCTAGACTCAGCACAGCGTGAGCTGCGGTCCCATTCCCCTCCTTCCTGAGCCAACATGAAGGGGACCACGGCTCACACTGACCTGAGTCTAGCGTTGAGGAGTCTCCTGCACAGTGTGGCTCTTCTCCACAGTGCAGTGGAAGGAGTTGCTGTCCCCGCCACCATGATTCTGGGGTATTTTGCATGCACGTGCAAGAAAGAAATGAAAGAAATGAAATGTCACTGTATCGCAAGCGAGAAGGGAAGAAAAAGGGAAGAATTGAGTCACAGGAAGAACAAGCGCCCTCTACTATGAGGCAGGAGAACTGCGTGCCTCACCTACCTTGGGATTTTTTAGGCTTTTAACCCTCGCTTAACTCTGCTCGAGCGATCATAAAACACCTAAAAAGTCAGACTAGATGAAGCATGCAGTTCTCTTGCCTCATAGTAGAGGATACTTTTTTATAGGCTTTTTTAAACAGTTAAGCAGAGTCATCCACGGTGAGGCAGCAACTAGCTCAGCTTTTTCCTTTTACATTTTTTTTCTTTTCATGATGAGAACGGTGAGGCTGTGCCTCCCCTGCCTCTCCTGACTGCAGGTCACTGGGCCATTGTAACTTTGAATGGTCACTAAATGAACTGTTGTAAGTCAAGGAATATCTGTATATTATTTCTCTCCTATATCTAAAGAAGCACTTTTTCAGCATTTGTTCTTTTTGTGTCTTAGCTTTCTGACACCCACCCATACTCACTGCTCATTGGAACAATTGTTCTTTTATTATCCCCTAAGATATTTTGGACTTCTTATCATTCTTGAGCTTCTTATTTTGTTGTCTCCTACTGCCATAGAAACCGTTTAGTATTCTGGGATTTGTTAAAATCAAAGGGTTTTTTCCCAAAAAAATATGCATGCATGCAGCTTGAGGTTTGTTTTTCTTAAATCAAGAACTTCAGAATTATCTAGTTTCCCCCAATGTTTCGACTATATCCATTATCTCCCATTTACGTTTAAGGCTGTTTTTTGAGGTCCTTATTTTAAGGCTTTTATCTCACCCACAACAGGTTTAATTTAAAACCATCATGATTACTTTTGGCCAAGCACTTTTTTTACCAGTCCTTCTGGATTGCAACTCATCCCAGGCCAGTAGTCTATTGTTCAGTTCATGTTCCCCCAAAGTGTATCTCTCCCACTGACAATAACTTAGTGGTTATTATTAGCTATTAATTTGGAGTCTGTCTGTCTGTCTTCCTTCCTTCCTTCCTTCCTTCCTTCCTTCCTTCCTTCCTTCCTTCCTTCCTTCCTTCCTTCCTTCCTTCCACTCTATTTCCTGTCTTCTTGCCTTACTGCCTTCACCTGTAGAAGATTGGCTAGCAAGGCTAGATGATAAAACTACTTGAGCTCCTAGTTCTTAAGGTTTTTCTCCTAAACTTCAAAGTCCATAATGTAATTATAGTTATTCTCTATATCAGGGGTGTCAAACTCATGTCGTCACAGTGTCATCACGTGATGTATTGTGACTCCCCCCCTTCAGTAAACTGGGCATGAGCATGGCCAGCATATGACACATCTGGCCCATGGGCCGCGAGTTTGACAGCCATGCTCTATATATTATCTGTCCCTGCATAATTTGCAAGAAGGTACAATTGTCACTGGAGGTAAATACAAGAAGTTAATCGGTTCCTCATTGCTTCTCAAACTTCATAAAACAGTGAATCTGGTAGGCAGATATTTGTTTCAGTTACTCATAATACTGAGTACTAATTACTATGATTTTTCTCTTTGTCTTTCTGCAAGAATCTAGTCTTGTAGATCTTATCTCCTCTAGTCTTTAGGTACTATACTTCTTTTCTAGAAGGCATAGAGACTTTTTCTTTCTCTTTTTTTGTGGGGTGTGTGTGTGCATAAGCTCTGAAAGTTCTTCCTTCCTTCCTTCCTTCCTTCCTTCCTTCCTTCCTTCCTTCCTTCCTTCCTTTCTTTTTTATTAAATATTTATGTGTAACTTCTATTTTTCATTCTATATTAAACTTCCTTTTATGTTCGTTTTATGAAGAATTGCTTCCTCTGTCACCATCTATTGGTGCAGAAATGTTTAACGTGGGTTAGAACAGAAAAGGACAGAATAACAGAGTTAGAAGGGACCCTGTAGGTCACTTAGTCCAACCCGTCACCCAAGCAGGGGACTCTATATCATTACTGGCAGATGGCAGTCCAGTCTCTTTTTGAAAGCTTCCAGTGATGAATCTCTCACAACCTCTGAAGGCAAGATGTTCCATTGGTTGAGTGCTGTCACTGTCAGAAAATTTCTCCTTATTTCAAATTGGAGAGAGAGTGGGGGAACAAACAATAAACAAACAAACAAATAATCTGCTTTTTCCTCATCTGGTTGCTTTTGAACAGG
>NC_138548.1:43161833-43439186 GCF_964273705.1 Natrix helvetica
TTCTCTTTTCTAATAATAAATTTTATCTCACCAATTCGATACAATTTCTCTCCCGCTTTCCTTCAGTTCTGGAGTTGTCCCAACTTTCAGCAGCTTCAATGGCTGCTTCTCTGTGACTGGAAAAAAGGGCTTCTCCTGGATCTACCAGGGACTTTGCAATGTCCCTGGGATCAGCAGGATGTGCCCTTCTCTATCACCATCTCTACAAGATAGTTTAAGTCCAAAATGACCATCCAGCGGCAGAGATATTGATGGCCATCTTGGAGCTCCAAGATCGCACATCGTACCATTGCGACGTGAGCTCTGCCTCCTCCCAACCTGTCTACTTCTGTCAGCCCTTCAAGGTAGACCAGATTAGAAAATGAAAGTTATTAATGCTACTAATTTTTTTAACTTTTAACAGAATCTTGTAAGTCTCAATATGTGTCTCCTCTCCCCTTTCATCTGAGAACTAGTCCAGTCTCAGATGCTTTCTCCAATTACATTGCTGCTTTGGACTCAAGATTCTTTTATCTAACTGTTACCTAGGCTGCAACTCTTCCTTCTGACTCTTATATATTCTCACAGCCCGTTACAACCATCAGAACATTACAATAAGCCAGTCTTCCTCGGACTTGGTATCCTTCAGGCATTATGAGATTTGAACTAGGCTGTCAGGGAAGTACACTCCTAAAGCAAGGCAGTGGGAGTGAGATTCAGAAGGTCACAATAAATTGGTTGGGGGCAGCTAAGGTTGTCTCCCAGCACCTCTGCTTTTCTTTTCTTTTTCTTTTCCAAAAGAAAACAATTGTGTCTCCTAGAGACCAATGAAGCTGATTCTTCCTTGTTTGTATAGGCTTTTTTGTTTTTCTTTTAAAATGTTTAGCTGTATTGATGACTAGAAAAAGCATCTGTGTGTATTTTGAGTGGCCCCATTTTGTTTTCACACTGATATCTGTATTAAATCTGTATTATATACTGATTATGATGATTTTGAGATTTTTTGGGTGGGTTCTGATTGTTATTATTTTTTATTAATAAATATATACATATAAGTCTGGTTCCTTTTGTGGAAGCTAAGTACCTACATCCACCCAAATGGATTACAAGAAATGGAATTTTCTGAAATTCATTATTTCCCAGAATGTCTTTCTTTTTTTAAAAAAAAAACCCTTCATTATCAGATATTTGAAAAAGAATAGTATATATTTGAAACAATTTCAAAGAGGTTTTTGCATTAAAGTACATTGACAGTTTATTTGTTTTAAGAGTGTTTTAGAAAAATGTACATAAAAGTCTACAAATATTTGATTAGGAAGCTGCCTATAATAGCTCCACATTTTGCAAAACGATATGATAAAAAGAATGCATACAAACACATATGTGGAAAAAGATCAAGAAATCAATATCTATTTCAGCTATCGATAGTTGAAAAATTGTGGTTACATGGGCTGCATTTATGCTGATTCATAGGTTCATCCCTACTTGAGATATACCTTCGCTGCCTTTAGTTTGTCTTTTGGACTAGCTATCATATTCCCAAACAGCCAAAAGCAATTTCTAAAAGCAAAAGTTTTGTTGCTACTAAAATATCATGTTTAGGGAAGATACTCAGATCTTTAAGATAGACTCTGCTCAGTTAGTCCTTGTTTATTGACTCGAGAGTGTCTCTTTATTTCCAACTGAACTGAAAAGCATCATTAAGTGAATGGAAAAATAACACATAATAGCTCCACTTCTTTTTCTCTGTGTAATTTTAGTAGCTTTAAGTAGAATGGCTTACACAGAATGCAATGCACTGAAAACACATTTTCCATCTTCATTTATGCCGGACCATCCTTCTTTTTCCTAGGAAGGATTGCAGGCTATCCAGTACTCTATAATCAAAAATGGGATTTGTCATGTATTGAATAAAACTATTCCCCTATTAAGTAAACAGCACTTCTATCACTTGCCTTTTCTGAATACAATTGTGGAGCAAACATTAAACTCCACAGTTAAAATATACTTTGAATTCTGTCTCAGCTTGGTAATACAAATACATAGTTTAGCATTAATTAAAAAAAAAATAAGCAAAACTAGGCCACTCATATTTTCTTTCTAGAAAATAGGGTCTGATTTTGGAGATTCATGTTCCACCTTACACTGGATATGTTTTCAGTTGTTTGCTACTTTCACCTTGAGGAAACGTTAAGCTGCTAATGTAGCTAAATGAATCAAATGCATACAAATGGAACTTTTGGTGTTGTGAAAGTTATTTTCAATGCATAATATGAAAACAAGTATATAGGTCATGATACCTTATGAACTGCTAGTTCATTCTTTGTTAACAACTACATTTTCACATGAATGCCATGTGAAGGTGTCATTTTATAAATACACATAAATACACACAATTCAGTTTCTTCTAGACTGATACAGCTGCATTGACAGCTTTCAGTGTGGTGATACTGAATCCCCATTTGGTATACAGCCATTCCTGCCAATGGGCTTTAGAAGATGTTGGAGATGTGGTTCTCCACCTATACATTTGTTGCATATTTTGAATCTAGTGGAAATAGAGAGCGAGGAGAGGGAGAGAGAGGGAGGGAGCGAGAGAGTGCAAAGATTGTCTCCTTGTTCCCTTCTTTGTATCTACTCTGCTTTCCCTGACTGGAAGACATAGGACAGTGATGGCGAACCTTTTTTCCCAAAAGCGCGCACACGTGCCCACACCCATAATTAGCATAAGCAACTTGGAGAAGGATCTCCTCCTATATTTGCTACTGGTTTTAGTGGGATGGGGGACACCCTTTTCTAAAGATCAGTGTATTATATACTTTCACATCTGCTAATGAAATAATGCAGAGAAACAATTTGCAATTGTCTGAATATTTTAAATCACAATTTGATTTGTTTAATAATTTCTGAAGATCCATGGGGCAAGAGTCTGCTCCATAGCAACTGTCTTCCCTGCCTAGAGCTTTCTCACCAAAATGTGATTAAAAGTGCCCTTTTGGAAGTCCCCGTGCTACAGATACACTATAGATATTACCTGTCAATTTTTTCCAGACATTGGGGTCAGACAGTGGCCAGACACGCAAATAACAGTCAAATTATGCAGGAAGTTGTCAAAAGAGTCCTAGCACAGGCAGGGCCAACCTTTGAACTCTCTCCATGTCAAAGGGCTGGTTCAAGTTACTTTATAGTAATCTATCACCATGGAAACCCTTTTGAGTGAACCAATTCGTAGTAGATTTTCCTTCTAAAGCTTGTCTTCTAGTTATGAAATGAATTGTGAATGCATAGTTGAAAGTGTAATTTGATGAGATCTTTGTTTACAGAGGAAAGGAAAGGAAAGGTCTATTCGCACCCTCAAACAGCAGCTGCTGACCTTCTCTTTGAGTGCAGCATATTCAATACAAGATATGAAAAGCACTTTGCATAGAGTTCCATATCAATAAGCAATGTCCATGCAATAAGAACATGCACCCAATTCTTTATACAGGGTTTGTATTCACACAGTCTTAATTCTACTCTAAACTATCTGAATCACGTTCTATTTTATTATACTACTTGCTTGAACTTATGCCACATTCTAAACTATATAACCATATTCTTGGGTTTGCCTAACAAATTAGAGAATTCCTAGCAGATAGGATTAAGCCAAGCTGAATCTCTCCCTCTTGCTCTCCCCCACCATCTCTCTGTAAAATCCCTTCCCACCCCTATGAGTGGTCTGTGTTTTCCTCAATTTCAGGTCCTCCACCAGAGACCTGGGAATTTAAGAGTTCTGCCCAGAATCATACCTGTTCCTAACACTGCACTCCTCTGGAAAGAGAACTCCCGATCCTGTTCCTCGGATCAGTTGAAACCATTCTCCCAGTTTAGGAGGCACAGTAGCAAAAAAACCCAGTGCTCCCACTACCAGTGGGATCTCTTTGGCCTTTACTTTTCACATCCTGCAAGTTCACCCTTCTCCAGTTTCTTATACTCCTTCCTGATGTCCAGATGTGCAGATCTTCCTGTACACAATGCCAGCTATTTGATTGTGTTGTTCAGGACATGACGTTCTTGCCTGAATCTTATACTTTGCCACTATTTTTGGACTCTTTTTGCAGCCCCTCTGAATAGTGTGCACCTTCAGTCCTGTTTAATATGATAGACTCCCTGCTTTTATGGATTTGGCACTTAGTGACTGTTTTGCTGCTATGATCAATGCCTTAGTGCTGTATTTTAGTCCAGTCTTTTCCAGTAACTAGTAGGATTTCCCAATGTCAGCCACTTCAGCTATATGCCAATGCCATGTAAGGTCTTGTCTTGCCATAGTACTTCCTCTGCTGTCTCAGGCATTGTCTCAGCAACTCATCTTTGATTTATTCCTGCACACTTTGACTTTCATCCACGGCAGTGGCTGTTTCACTCACCAGACTGCATCAGCCTTCTTTCTGGCTGGTGTAAAATCTCTGGGTGTTGAACTTGGGGGCGGAAGGAATCTCTGTGCATCATAAGGAATTTGCAGGTCTTCATATCAGCAGCCTCTATGTCTTCCTTTGGCCAGCTCATTATACCAGCAGGGTGTCTGATGAGTGGCAGAGCATACATATTGATGGGGTGGATCTTGTTCTTCCTATTGAGTTGACTCTTCAAGACCTTATCCTTTGGTGGTACGTGGATGTTGCTGTCTTCTTCTCTCCCATGTGTATAGGATACTAAGGTACCTATAGCTAATATAGATATCTGCTATGTGGCCCAGTGGTAGTTCCATGCCATCAGTCTTAACTGCCTTTACTGTCTTTATCCAACCATGCTTCTCCCGTCTGAATGACATTCCAATGCCCTCACTGTAGATTCATGAAAGGTGCATCGGTGAGAATGATGCTAGCTATGTAGAAGAGAGAGCTAAAGGCAGTCCCGCTCTTGAACCTGTTTCTGTATTGAGTTTTTGTGATTATCTGATGAGGGGGTTCAAGTTTATGCAGAACATCAGCAAGGATAGTGTGTTAACCTTGATGTATGCCATACTTGATGGCCCCTTAGCTGTTAGCTGTCTGTGTTATTTTCCAAAGTTCCATTGAGTTCTTGGGAAACATCTTTAGTGTCCTGTTGACATTGCATAGTACCAGGCTTTCTAAGATCAATGCATATGTGGCATTGAGTTGTAGGCTTTCCTGTAAACAATCCAGGTGGTGCTCAGATTGATCTGTCTATGAGCAACTGGAGTTTTGAGCATCTGGTGTAGTTTCCAATGCTCTTCTGAGCTGTGATAATGTACTGGCCCATAGAGACCGATAGATTGGTGGTTATAATGCCTGATAGAACTTTTCATGTGTGGTCAGGTAGGTTATTGGCTGTTAGTTGGACTGAGTTATTCCTTTGTAAGGGTCTTTCATGATCAGCACTGCCCTTCCTTGTGTTAGCCAGTCTGGGTGGGACCCTAATACTAGCAGCTGGTGCACATGAATCACTTTTGGTCTTCTCTCCATCCATCATTTCCATATCCCCTCTCATAAGATCTACCACAATAGTATGATTCCATCAATTCCAAGTTCCGTTGCCTTGATACACAAAGACACACACATACAATTTCAACTTGGCTTGCAATATAACCTGGGATAGTGAATATATGCATTATAAACTGTTTCTTCTTCAAGTTTAAATATTATGAGCCCAGAAGGAAAGCTTCTCTTCTGATGGTCCAGAAACTTTGTCTTCCCCTAAAATGCCACAGGTAAAAAAAAAGTGTTTTGGCTTGGTATGGAAAAAAACTATAGTTACCAGAATAGGTCAACTGCAGAATGAAATGAAAGATATTCAACTATCCCTAACCACAAAGCCAGTTCTGATTATGGCTGTATTTTATGCTGATACATTGAGTAAATCAACACTATTGTTTTGTTTTGTAAATGCCTTAAAATCAAGAAAGAGAATAATTTTACCATTTGTAGACTTATTGTTTTGTTTTGGTTTAAAAAGAGATGAAATCAAAAAGAAAATAATAGACTGCATAGTTCAGATCCAAGTCATGCATATTTACAATGTCCAGGAGAAAGCAGTTGCCAATCTCCAACAGTTATTACATTTACAGTAAAATTAGGCCCAATTTAGCTTTTATCTTAATTTCCTCCCCTTACCTCCCCCCCATTGCTTTGTTGAAATAAGTCTGGGAAGGAAGGAAGGAAGGAAGGAAGGAAGGAAGGAAGGAAGGAAGGAAGGAAGGAAGGAAGGAAGGAAGGAAGGAAGGAAGGAAGGAAATCAGCTTTTTAGGAGACTGCAACAATCTGTGGGGAGTTTTTTTCTCACTTTATTTTTTTAAGAGAAATTCTAATTTTTCCCTGATATTTAAGCTAATAATTTATTAACATTGTCTAATGTTAATAAAAATTATACTGCTGTAAAAAAGAATGGATTCCAATTCTATTCCATCTAATCCTAGCAAAATAAAACAGTATAGTCTGATCTTTCTGACCTTTTGCAACATGTTGCTATTATTTTATTCGTTGTGAACAAAATCAGGATTACAAATATGATTGAGTAATACACAGGAATTCAAAGCTGGATGTTAGACATTCTGAAAACCTGGGGGACTGATCTGTCAGTTTTGCACGATTCCAGATTGACTATTTTATATTTCAAGTTCTTGTCATCCTACTCAAGAAGAAATTTGCACTTATTTTCAAAAAGAAAAAAGAAAACTGAGCAAAATATTCACTCATCTCAAGACCCTTTAATCACATTCATAGTACTAATTTGACAGATTTTTCCATTAGCAGGCTAAAACCTTAAATAGAATTAGCATGAACAATGATATTAAGCCAGAACAACTTTCTCTGTAGCAGTGTTTTTCAACTTTGACAACTTTAGGATTTGTGGACTTCCAAACCACTGCATTGTTTAACATTATATATTGTTCACTATATTATTCTCTTCAGGTAAGTGAATTGAAAAATACCAGTTTTGCTTACATAAATGCTACTTCCTTCTATTTATCATCCATATCCAGCTCAACCTTTTATTGATATTTGAGAAGGGTGGGCAATTGGAAGCGAGCTAGTCCTACTATTCTACTGACGTGTCGGGTCTTTTTTGAGCAAATATGCACTAATCTTTTCCTTCCTAATTTCCTTTTCCAGAAACATTCTGAAGTTTCTTTTGCATCTGCCAAGGTTTTGCTCCTTTCATCTTAGTGGGACTGCTGTGCTAACATCAGTGTGAAATAAGCAGAAAAGAAGTGCTTGTTTATGCACAGTGGTTGATTCCCATTTTGGCAAGTGACACATACTGGAACAGGCCTTGTTTAAAGTATTCTGAAGAGTGTAGTCAAGCACTAAAAAACTTTGGGTGTTGTCATTTGCTACTTTCTCTCAAATCAGAGATGTAGCTAGATCACCAAAATATTAAGAAGATTTCACATTCTTTTTGAAATAGATGCAAGATAGGAAAGAGAAATCTTCAGAACGAGATCTTTCAATGTGGACTGAGTTTGGGAAGTGGTAATGTCCAGAGGATACTAAGTTGAAACAGGATGTAACTGTTAAATGGAGTTTGAAATGCAACAGCATAAATTATCTGCTACTTCCAAAGGCCTGATAGCTTACACAAGAGTCCTCCATATGTAGCAAAAAATGCTTATTGCCAGATTCCTCTACACTTGCCAAACACCCTGTGCTATCTTATTTAAAGGATTGTTTTGATTTAAATAAGTAGGAAAACATGTAGAATATGGCTTGTGGTATTCTTTCCAACCTCTTTACCAGCAGTGGCCATATGTATTAGAGACAACTGCATTTTATTCTATACTAGCCAATAACCTGGCATTGCCTGGGTATTTATTTATAGGGAAAATGCCTGAACCAAACAGAATTTCTAATGTTGTATTTCCCCTCTTACTAGAGGGAGCCCCCTTGTGAAGTACTGTAAAGCAGTTACCATGGCAACTCCACTGTGCTGTACAGCAGAAGCCATTTTATGGCACAATAGGCTGCATTTTTACAGAAAACACACCGCGAGGGGTGTTAGGGATGTCTTAACCCCATAGTATTTTTCTACAGAGAGTAAGTCATCTGTGTACCAAGTTTGGTTGAAATTACTCAAGGCATTCCATAGTTATGCTGGAACATATATACATACAGCCATTTTTATATAGAAAGAGAAGATACGTAGATAACAAAGAATCTTGCTTTCTGTTTACTTTCCTGTTGTATTTCTTTGGGTCTGCATCTATGTGTACACCAGAAAGCATGGAGCAGACTCCATGGTCACATGACCAGAGCGAGAGTTCTTAGAGTGGAACTGTCAACATATCTGAGATATCTCACAAAGAGAAATGTTTCTATTGTTTCCAAAGCCACTGATCTGATCCAACTCATTTTCTAACAAACACAGAACAAATCTGGTCCAATATTGCTTTGTTTTAGGAGAAATTCTATGCTGATGAACAGATGGATAGACCAGCAGGCAGATAGACAAAGTATAGATCCCTTTACATAAAAGGGTAAAGAAATAATGCAGAGAACAACGGCTTTACAGTGGCAATAGGACGTGTTTGGATTTTTTTCTCTGTAGTAAAATGACATATGTATGATTTCTTTCCAGGGATTATGTATACAAGTTATATACATGATTCCTCCTAGTTATATGCATACATGTGGCCCATATGTGAGGATCTAAGGATGGGGACATATGGCAGTATGCATTTCTATTGTCCCCTCATTTACATTTCTGTCTATATGTGTGCACTGGGAAACACAGGATGGAGTCTATATGGTCCAGTCTATCCAATGTGACAAAAGGGATAAGGGAGGAATCTTAGAATGAGGAGTCAGCAAAATTCCAAGCCGTTGCTCAACTACTTCACAACCAGAATTCATTTTTGGACTTTATCTGGGATGTTTTTCTGTAGCCCCAATCTGGATCCATGATCACATTCAATATTTCTTTTGTTGACTTCTCATACTGCACCAAATTTAATCCAATTCTGTTGAGCGCTTTTCTGTAGGTGGATACAAAAGAGATGGAATATGCCTTCTTTACAAATCACACTGGGAAAGAAAGACTAAAATGGGGGAAAGTTAGCATGTTGCAAAACAAACATTAGTCTAGACATAACCTGTAATTTCTAGCAACATTTCTGGACTCCACACAGACCTCAGTCTTTCCTAGAAAATAAAGCAATTGGTAGCTGCAGCCCAGAACTTTTTTTCTCCTTCTGCTAAATGCCTGGTTTTGGGTGTGTATATGTATACATGTTTGTATGTATGTACACACACACATGTATTCGGGTCTTTTCCCGGGTAAGGTTGAGATTAACCTTACCAACCTTACACGGGAAAAGACCCGAATACAACAAAACCAGCATACTTACACCCGTGAAAATCTACGAAAACAAACGTGTGTGTGTGTGTCTGTGTGTGTGTGTTATATTTGTACTGATAAATAAATAAAGGGAGAATATATATATATATATATATATATATATATATATATATATATATATATATATATATATATATATATATATATATATATATAATATTTTAAAAGGATGATAGTACAAATTAATATAAAGTAAGAAAAAGAAAATTTAAAAAAAGAAATCAAAGAGAAAGCTAAAAGTTCAAGAAAAAAAATCTGAAAGAAAAATTGAAAAGAAAGAAAAATGATTCAAAGAAGTGGCTTCCAATGTTTATAGCAGGTGTAACTACAGTTACAAATTTACTTTTTACTCTGTGGTTACAACTTATGCCTTTCCTTGATCTTAAATCTATCCTATCTAATCATCAAACTATAAATCACAAGTTCATTTTTTAATCTCTTACGCAAGATGTCCATAAGAGGTTTCCCGTCAACTGTGAGCACAAATATTGTCTGTTCTCTGATCAAAGAAATCTATTTAGCAATCTCAGCAAGTTCCAACATCTTCACCAACCATTCCTCTATTGTGGGTCGTGCCAAATTGTTCCATATTTGTACATACAATATGCAGTTATCATATAACAAAAATAAAGTTGGCTTTTTTTCCAATGGTCCGTCCATTAGTCCCAAAATAAAAACCTCTGGTCGCAGTTGTATATTAATTTTTAAAATCCTCTGAATCACTCTGTGCATTTGAATCCAAACTTTTCTAGCTTTTTACATGTGTATCGAACATGATAAAATGTGTCTTTCATGTTTCCAACACAACCTTTCAGACACACATTTTCCTATTGTACATTATAACCAGTATTTTAGCCCACTTTATAATACATGCATTCATTTGTCTTTTTTTTTCAAATTCAATAAAAGTTTATATACATTTTAGAAATTACAGTAAACTATGGCAACAATTCTGTCTATAACCTGCTGTCAAAATGTTGTATTACCATTCTGGCCCCCAAAGGCCCAAGGCCTCTACTTTTTATTGTTCTGTGTAAGGTAGGGATCACTTCATCATGGAAACCCAGGGTGGTTGGGATAAGAGAAATTATCTTAATAGCATCTGTTTAATTAATATAGAAAATGAGATCAAAAAGAAGGTTTATAAAGTGGTTTATAATACCACTTTATAATGCCTTAGTAAGGCCACACTTGGAATACTGCATTCAGTTCTGGTTGCCACGATGTAAAAAAGATGTGGAGACTCTAGAAAGAGTGCAGAGAAGAGCAACAAAGATGATTAGGGGACTGGAAACTAAAACATATGAAGAACGGTTGCAGGAACTGGGTATGTTTAGCTTAAGAGAAAGAAGGACTAGGGGAGACATGATAGCAGTGTTCCAATATCTCAGGGGTTGCCACAAAGAAGAGGGAGCCAAACTATTCTCCAAGGCACCTGTGGACAGAACAAGAAGCAATGGGTGGAAACTAATCAAGGAGAGAAGCAACTTAGAACTGAGGAGAAACTTCCTGACAGTTAGAACAATTAATCAGTGGAACAGCTTGCCTCCAGAAGTTGTGAATGCCCCAACACTGGAAGTCTTTAAGAAGATGTTGGATAGCTATTTGTCTGAAACGGTATAGGGTTTCCTGCCTAGGCAGGGGGTTGGACTAGAAGACCTCCAAGGTCCCTTCTAACTCTACTATTGTATTGTATTGTATTAAGGTGGATTTGGGATCCAATGCAGGATATCTTTTCTCACCTTAGTGTGTTCATGTCCTATATTTTTTTAAGTGTGTCTATGGGGAGTTGGTAGGTACACATAGCATACTTTTTGGCTGGGGAGAAGTGTCAAATGAAGCTTTGTCTCGAACACCTGCAAGCATTATCTTTTGAAAAGCTGGTTGTCTTGAAACCATATCCATGCTGATTAAAATCAGGCAGAAAGCCCAATTCCCAAAGTACTAATTTAACAGCTTGAAAAATGGAAACAGGCTGAACTGAAGGTGTATGAGTGGAGGGGTAAACAGCATTTCAAAATGAAGCGAAATGAAGCACTAAAGTCATAAAGTATGTCCAACTCTCTTTTTTAGTGAGGATCATTATTGATCTACATTAAATAAAACAGAAGTATTGTAAATTTCAGCCCACTTTTACATGAGAGCTATGATAAGGAAATCAATATAAAGGAAGGCCTTGTAAAAGATATTCAGGAGCCATGATGTACCTATACTTACAATCTTGGAGGCAGGAATGGATAAGAAAGTTGGGTTTTGAAAAACCAGGAAAGAATCCTGGATAACTTCTGTTGATCTTTTTTTTTAACTTTAGTGTTGAAGAAGAATCCTGTGAATAATATGGATAGTCAAGAAACCAACAAATGGATAATGAAAAAAAAACCAGTTCAAAGTTCCCAAACTAGGTTTGAGTTATGATATTTTGGATACATTATGTGAAGACCAGCAATCTTGGGAAATCCATAATGCTGGGAAAGGTGGAATAAAAGAGAATGACCATGAGCAAGATGGAACACATGGACTCAAAGGCAGTGGAAGCACCACTGGAAGAACTGAAGGGCCAGGTTGAGTACAGATCATCCTGGATAACTTCTATTTATATAATCGCTAACAGCCAAAACTTATCTGATGGCACATAATCAATCAGTGATAAGGGGATGTTCAATTTAATGTTTTGAATTTTATATATCTTTTCACCTAGTCACCTAAGACTAAATGTTTTCTTTTTATTTGTGCTATGGCATCTGCTTGCATTATAATAAAAATAAAGTATCTAAAGTTATGGTTCTGAAGGAAATATTCAACATCCAACCACAATTTATTCCTTGAGCAAAAAATATATGGTTTTACCAAATGCTGGTGAAGGTTTTTAACCGTATAGTCAAGGATATGGTTTTTCCAGTTGCAATGTAGGGCTGTGAAAGTAGGACCATAAGAAAGGATGAGGGCCAAAGAATTGAGGCCTTTGAACTATGGTGCTGGAGAACACTCCTACAAGTCCCTTGGACTGCAAGGCGATCAAACCAGTCAGTCCTAGAGGAGATGAACCCTGACTGCTCTTTAGAAGTCCAGATCCTGAAGATGAAACTCAAATACTTGGCCACCTAATGAGAAGGAAGGACTCACTGGAGAAGAGCCTAATGCTGGGAAAGATTGAGGGCAAAAGAAGGGGACGACAGAGAATGAGGTGGCTGGGTGGAGTCCCTGAAGCAGTAGGAGTGAGCTTGAATGGACTCCAGAGGATGGTAGAGGACAGGAAAGCCTGGAGGAATGTGGTCCATGGGGTCACAATGGGTCGGACATGACTTCACAACTAACAACAACAAAAGTTTAGACTATAAGCATGACTTGGCCCAAGGTATTTTTGTTTCTTATTCTTATAGTCTAATTTTCCTTCTCCTTGTTCCACAGACACCAACATTACCCTGCACAGGGTGATTTCTTTTTAGTTTATAGTTTAGTTTTAACTGTTGCTGTTTTACGTTGTGTTTGAAAACAATTTTGAAAGTACAGTGCTCTAAGCATTCCACAAACTCCCCACGTGTTCATACTGTATCTCCAGTTGCCTCCCTATCAGGCATTTGCCAGTCTGTCACAAATGATTGGAAATCAGGAATGTTGTCTCTCTTCTTAGAATCTAAATGTCTTCAGACCTATCTTTCCCATCTTATTTCCTTCTACAGCTCTGGCTTTTTAATGTTTTAAGTTACTTTGTAAACAACCAGTTTTCATGAACCAGACCAGACCAACTAGGTAACATCCCAATGATTTTTTTTTACTACAGAGGAAAGAATTTCCCCAAGACAAGTGGCACCACAAAAAAGTCCATGTATGTGCACTACCAGAGAGCAATTTTTAATTTGCAGGAGGGGCAGCTAGATTTTCCATAAAATTACAGCTGTTCAAAGGTATGATATAAATGAAACCATTCTTTATGCTCATATCTTCCTGAGTTACTTGAGGCTTTATTAATAAAAAACAAACAAACAAAAACAAACAAACAAACAAACAAGGAAAGGGATGAAAACACATGGAGTAGGGATTCATTATCAAGGTGGCATCTTTATAAAAATTGTATTTCATGTGCAAGAACATGCCATGATCTTCAATTAAAAAAATTAGGGCTAAACCAGATATTTATTGGGTTGAGCTCTGTTTACAAAGAGAAATATGAATATGCAGACAGGATATTCCAAAACACTTTTTTTAAAAAAAAACCCTATTGTAAAACATAATTGTAAGCTCCATATGAGGAGGGAGGGGGAGGGAGGGGGAGAGAGAGATTGCATGACCTCTGCAACCAGACATGCTGAGGCTGGACAATATTGAAGACAGAAACAGAAAGGTTTAGGATAAAAGGTTTTGTGATAGCAATCTGTGTCTCTCATGCCCTCAGCACAATGGCTTAAATATCTCCTCCTTGGACAAACAGATCAATATGCCCTTTTTAACATCTTCAATGAGAGCTCATTAATGCTCTCCTGGTGTCCCCTTTACTGCCCTAATGACCTGTAGGGAGCAGAAGAAGTGTGATAATTATCACAGGCATAACACTTCAGATCATTCTTCAGAACAATGTGAATTGTTTCTGTATAATTATTGCAAGCCAGAGTGCAAACTAATTGAAGAATATGTTATAATGTATTTGGGCACATGAGATGCAATAGGTTAAATGCTAAATTATCAGGATAGGGGTTTTTATCTGTCCTCCTTCACTTCACATAATTCACTGCATATTTTTTTTTTTTGGCCAGTCTTTAGGTTTGGATAACCACACCTCCTTTTCCTTCTTCCCAGTGATGGGTTTCAAATTTTTTTAGAACCTCTTCTGTAAGTGTGGCCTGTTTTGTGGGAGTGGCTTGGCAATTAAGAGACTGGGTTGGAGTGGCTTGGCAGTCATGTGACTGGGTGGGTGCGGCCAACTTGTAAAATGTGGTGAAACTCACTTAACAATGCTTTTGCTTAGCAACCAAAATGTTGGTTCAGAAACTCTGGCATTTGAAGCACACAAGTCAAAGCTGTCAAGTTACAAGATCCTTGCAGCCCTAAACCTTTAGAAAAAAAACCCAGGGGTGTTCAAACTTGGCAGACTTGTGGACTTCAACTCCCAGAATTCCTCCTCTAGTCATATTGGTTCAGGAACTCTGGCATTGAAGTGTGCAAGTCTTAAAGCTGTCAACTTCAAGACCCTTGCACTCCTAACCCTTTCGAAAAATATCCCCAGGGGTGTTCAAACTTGACAGGTTTTAGACTTTAAAGTATAAATAGGACTCTTAGAAGCAGGCAGGGTGATTGGTGAGCCAGCCAATTAGTGAGCGGCTGGTGGGGCAAGCATGGTGCGGACGGGTGGAGGGAGGGAGCTGGAACCAGTTCTAAATGGCACGGTAGATTTGTAGAAGCTCTTCTATAGAAGAGGTTAGAACTGGCAGGAACCCACCTCTGCTTCTTCCCCTTCTTTTAATCAAACTGTCATTTTATAATACAATCAAGAAATGTTCAGTCCCCATTGCTATTAGCTTTTCCCAGCTTGGGAATTGCTCGGGGATTGGAACACCCGTAATTCTCAGAATGTTTGGCCAGTTGTCATGAAGATTAAAAATTCAAGGAATAGCAATATAAACTCAATACTTCTTATGGATTTGAATTTGTGTACGCTTGTCTAGTGACCAGCATGCTTACCTGAGTCATTCTTGGAGATTCTCTATTAACCTGTTACCTGCAGTATAGGACTTCATCAATAGAAAAGATGCATAGAAGCCCAAAGTTCTAGAAATAATATTTCCATCCATCAAATACAGGCCTACTTACTTTAGCAGGATATAGGCAGTTAAAACCCAGTGTGTTGGTGGGGAAGGGGAAATGGGAAGTTTCATTGCTTCTGTTGGAAGTTAAAACTTACCCCTCTCCTAGAAAAATGAAATATTTTAGAATATACAAAAAAGGCAGAATATTTCTCCTAAAAGAGAAGTAGAAACTTAGAGAAGAAACTCAGGCCCCACCTTCGTTAATGGGCCATTAAGGTCTGGACCAGTCCATTCTACATAACAAAGATCTACCCCATTTCATTGACCTTCATTACACCATCCACCAAGTTTCAACTAAATGTAACACTTAGACAACATAGAATGCTAGCTCTGACCTCTGACAGCAACCAATCAGGATACTCTTCCTGTGCCCCAAGAAATTCAAAGCCCAGAGAGGGTATAAAACCCATGGACTTTCAGCGCCTCTTCCCTTTTCTGCTCAGGAACTCAAGTCATGTAATCCTGTCCACCATTAAACCATCTTTCCAAACAGCCTCCATGTTTCCAGAGTCTTTTCTCCCACTTGAACCCAGGTGGACATTTCTTCCAACACTTCATTTCCTACTAAACGAGAGGGCATTTAATCATAAATCTTTCTCATTTAGGTTATATTTACTGTATAGAACTGGAGCAGTTATATTTATTTGTGCATTTACTGACATAGACTTATAGGCCATTAGTAATTTTCATTGTGACTGGGGGTAGAGGGTCAACAATATCAACATGGCAAGCATTATTGGACAATTGAAGCCCTGTACATTTTTAACATGCAATCTATATATTATATGGATGTGAAAAGAAGGAAGCTTTTGTTTGCTTGGTTATGCCCATCATTTTCACATCATTAATCCTGCTAATCTGCTGGAGATGTCCCTGGTACAGTTATGTTTTGAATATAACACATGGAACTGTTATTTGTCTATAAGTCTTCCCTATGACCAGTAACATTACTTAGCTGTTTTCATAAGGATAATGTTTGTGGTGTTTTCCAGCCTCATTCCATATTGTTAACTACCACTAAAAATGGGAGAGGAATTTGTACAAATCGGAGGCTCAGTAACAATTCAAATTTCCCAGGTTTGTTATATTGCTTATGAATCAAAGATCTTTAAGTAATAGAAAACTTAAAGTATATACACAAAACGAATATATTGGACAGAAGAGTGAATGAAAATCTCAAATTTTAAGTTTTCTTATGAACAAAAAACCCAGAGAAATTAAAAATGACTGGTTCTGGCAGGAGAGTACAGAGAAGATACATACAATCATTATAATCCAGGCTCTGTAATCCACCCTAGAAGTAATATCTGCTAAAACCTTCTGGAATGAACAAAAAATGGCTTTACATTTGGAGTTGCAATTATGCCCTGGAGTCTGGTAGAACTAAATTTGGATATTTAGCTCCCATTGAATCCATGGCTGTATGCATGTTACAATCTAGTTAGCATTCAATACACACACACACACACACACAGAAAGAGAGAGAGAGAGAGAGACAGACAGACAGACAGACAGACAGACAGACAGACAGACATTAAAAGTATAAAAGAAGAAATGGAGGATGGAACTTTTTATTCAATTAACCAAAGGGTCTTCCATATTTCTTTTTTATAAACATTATGCATACCCAGTGGCAGATTAAGTCTCACTGGTGCTCTAAGCACTGACAAATCTTGGTGCTCCTCTCCTTTGTATGTATTGTACAAATCTTCATTGGTTTTTTCCCCCTTTCTCAACTTTGTGGTGCTCCCTTGGAGCCTGGTGCCCTAACCACATGCTTAGTCTGCTTAATGGTTAATACACCCCTGTGCCCACCACATTTCAATGTGAGGTTTTTCACAATAAAGGCTGCATGCTGCTAGCCATGTGTGAAGTTCCATGGTTAGTCTACTATGCTATCTATTCTAAGCCCTGGACTGCTCTGAGCATTTGAACGTGGGGTGGGTGGATTGGGACAACCCCTTTTTTAAAAATGGAACCAACTCATAGAAATGGAATCTTTCTGCCTCCTAAACAACCTGCCAAATTTTCTACAGATTTTTATTAATACTTTATGGATGATATTATCTTGACATTGAGTATGTAGTGTTTGGAACATCCCAATCAAACAGCTTTCTCCACCAGCAATTCATCACAGAGAAGTGCAAAGCAAGAAGGAGCAAAAGTGACACTTTCCTTTAAGGAACAAAAAGAGGCAGTACTCTATTTTAGTCAGTTTTTTAGTTCTCATTTTTAGTGCAAGAATTTAATTATATGTATTTCCCCCATTTCTTATATTCTGACATATTAATTAAGGATGCTCTAATTCAATTCCTGTGGAACTATTGGCCTATTCTGTAAAAACATTTTACTGTTTTTGTACAAATATAAAAATGAGTAGATAGATAAAGGCAACCCTTACATGTTGCTGCTCCTCCCTGTCATGGAAACAGAAGACTAATTATTTTATAAATAAAGTGATAGTTTCCCTCATCAGTACGGCAGCTTATTAAATATCTTTTTATGTTCAATACCTCTAATATTGTATTTAAATACAGGCTGATTTATGTGTATTGAACTATTAAAGACCAGAGACTTCCTTACAAAGTATCTTCCAAATATTTTGGAGAATCCTCTGGAGGATAAAACAAGCTATTAATTTGAGAAACAAAAAAAATGTGAGTAAGAAATACGATACAACTCTCTGCTTATCTCCCAACTCTGTTCTAAAAGTGTTCTCTGTCCCCCGGAAAGATGTTGAGGCCACATGAATGTCTTAAAAAAAGGAAGAAGTGCCTCTTTTTTGACCAGCTTGAGGGAAGAAATCCTATTTGTTGTCTTTTAGGGGTACATAGAAAGAGTTGCATGTAGACATCCAAAAATGTGAACTGATGGTGTTAGAGCTGGACCAGAGATGGGTTGCTACTGGTTTGCACCAGTTTGGGTCATTTTATAATGTTCTGCGCATGCACAGAACAATTAACATGCATCTGTGCATGTGCAAGCAATGCCCAGTGGGTGCGCATGGGCATGGACGTGCGGCCGTGAAGCGAACCGGTAGTAATGCCAGGAGCAACCTACCCATGAGCTGGACTTAGGGTCAAAGTCAATCTGACAGTAGTTTTACCATCGTCTGTGAGGGCACCAGACCACCTACTATATACAGGGGAAAAAAAGCTGTAATCATCATTCTAATTTTTTTCAAGTGTTTCTAGGACTGAGATTTATAATTCAATTCAATTCAATATCTAGAAAAAGCCCATTTCCTTCAGCAAAACAAGAGAGATGCTTTAGCGTTTAGCAGCTGAAGGACATGTTACTCTGTGAAGTTGTTTTCAAGGGGCACTTTGAACAAATCATTATCAGAACAAAGTCCCCATTCCAAGACTGCCTACTTGTGCTATCCCCACTCTAACAACTGTAGGACAATAACCCATGTACACATAAAGTACATTGTCAAAGCGATGTTATTGGTCCAGGAAGGAGAATAAATGATAGTTTGAGACGTAAGGAAAAAATGGTATAAACCAGCAACAACATAGATTAAATAATTTATTTTTTGTCAAAAACCTTTTAAATGTCAGCCACAAAGCAATTAACGCAAAGCACATGTAATTGACACCATTATATATATTCTTTCCTCATCTGTCTCTGTGATCATTGTCTCTCATGTATTGATATCTAAACTGTAAGCCCTTTGGAGTAAGGAGTCATCTACTTACTTTTAGAGAAGGTTGAGATTCATGGATGGTAGTAGTAATGATAATGAAGATGTTATCCAGAACAGTCTACTTACTTTTAATAAGGCAAATCTTCCTTCAAGTATTTTTGAAAAAAAAATGTCTCTTCAATCAGAATGATATTCAAACAAAACATGGTTTACTCCAATAGCTTTGTGAGTATGTGTGCATGTGTCTATGTATTAGATTAGATTAACAGAGTTGGAAGGGACCTTATAGGCTATGTAGTCCAACCCCCTGCCCAAGCAGAAGACCCTACACCATTTCTGACAAATGTCAATCCAATCTCTTCCTGAAAGCCTCCAACGATGAAGCTCCCACAACTACCAGAGGCAAGCTGTTTCATTGGTTGATTGTTCTCACTGCCAGAAAATTTCTCCTTATTTCTAGGTTGAATCGCTCCTTGGTCAGTTTCCATCCATTATTCCTTGTCTGGTCTTCAGGTGCCTTGGAAAATAGCTTGATCCCTTCCTCTTTGTGGCAGCCCCTCAAATATTGGAATGCTATCATGTCTCCTCTGGTCCTTCTCTTCACTAGATTAGCCATGCCCAGTTCCTGTAACCATTCTTCATATGTTTTAGTCTCCAGTCGCCTAATCATCCTGGTTGCTCTTCGCTGTGCTTTTTCTAGAAATCCAACATCTTTTTTTATAGTGTGGTGACCAAAACTGGATCCAGTATTCTAAGTGTGGTTTTCCTAGGGCTTTATAGCGTGGTATTAGTACCTCACTTGATTTTGATTATATCCCTCTGTTAATGCAATTTAGGATTGCAGTGGCTTTCTTGGCTGCCGCTGCACACTGCTAGCTCATATTTAGCTGGTTGGCCACTAAGAATATCCAAGATCTCTCCCCCAGCTTCTGCTATGAAGCCTGGTTTCACCCAATCTATATGCAGTTTGTCTTGCCTAAGTATAAGACTACATTTCTCTATATTAAATTTCATGTGATGTGCATCATGTGTTCTCTCTCTCTCCCTCCCTCCCTCCCTCCCGCCCCCCCTCTCTCTGTGTAACAAAAGTGGCACCTCCATACTACTTCTGCTTCTACTGCTGAATTCTAATTGGAGTATTGTGGCAGAAAGCAATGCAAACAAGCCCCTTTCACATATCTTATACCTTTTTTTGTGTTAGAAAGCTTTGAACCAGCTAGTCTCATAAGTAATTTCCATAATCTTCAGCCTCTCCTCCTTTTCTGTCAATTCCTTAGACAGGCATTATTTATTTATTTATTTATTTATTTATTTATTTATTTATTTATTTATTTATTTATTTGTTTGTTTGTTTGTTTGTTTGTTTGTTTGTTTATTTGTTTGTTGGTTGGTTGGTTTTTATTTATTTTTTTATTTATTTTTATTATTTATTTAGCCTAAATTAAGCATAAGCTGGCAATAGATGATTCCAAAAGTATTGGTAAAAGGGGGATTAAAGAGGCAAGAACAACTTTCCACCCCACTGGTTTTGTGTTACTATTAAGAAGGATGGATTAACATCAGGTTTCTGCTATCTGCTTCCTTACTGATATTGCTTAATTATCCAGATAAGTGATCAGATTCCAAGCACGCACAGCCGCATAAATTTGAAGGACATTATTGCTTTATATATATAATGTGTTTATTAGTTTAAGCATCATAAAACAATAGTAAAGTGCTCATTAAAGTTAAATTTAAAGCACTTTCCAGCTGCTCAGTTTGAGTTTGTTACTCTCTGGAAAGAGAGTAAGGCACTAGAAAAGGACTTCCTGTTTATATCAGACACCCCCCCTCCCGGGCTTTTTTCTCAGCCCCTTTCTTCACTCATTCATCTTCTTCCACCTTTGTTTCTTAGGCCTCCATTTCAGACACCTATCCTCGGCTTAAGAATATTGTTATCTTGTCTTCCTTGAATTGCATCAGAGCAGAGGTGGGTTGCTCCCAGTTTGGCCCAGATCGGGTGAAGCGGTAGTAGCACTGGTGGGAAGCTCTGCCCACCCTCCCGGACACTTCTGTGCATGCACAAAAACTTCCACAAGTGCACCCAAACCAGTAATAAAAAAAATGGCAACCCACCAGTGCATCAAAGGCAGGAACATCTGATGCACCCGTGCAAGGAAGGACTAGGTATTTCCACTCTGCTTCTTGAAATCTCAAAACTACTGTGTGGTAATATTCTCTGATTGCAGGCTTATCCTACTTCTGCATGTGCATCTAAAATTCTCATACCTTTTGTGCGTCAGAAGCTGAATCTGTTTGAAATCATATTTGCAAAAGGGTCCCCATTGTTAATTCATTTAATATAAATATTTTTATATAACACACACACACACACAAATATGTTCTTTATAAGTTTGTGTGTGGGTGTATGTTATTTAGTCTAATAATAAATAATAGTAACAACACAGAGAAATTATGACAGAAAGAGAGAAAACATATTGATGAAAATAACTGCTATTGCTCAGGGAGCCTTCCCACTTACAGCTTCATGCCAGCTAAAGGCCACTTGTATAACATATGGCTCTACTATTGAGAGTAAACCCCTGCTCCCCATTTCACTCCAACCATCTACACTACTTACAAAGATTTAAATGGGAGTTTTACTCAGGAACAACTACTCTTATATTGGGGATCCATGGAAAGCAGACATACTCAAGTGCCTCTGGCAGGAATATAATAAAAATACATTCCTGCTTCTGTAACAGTACCAAGAAAGAAAGAAAAACTGAAGGAAGGCACAGAAGGGGTCAAAGTGCACTTCTTGGAAGTTCAATAATGTTCACATGATATATTGAGAAAGGAAAGAGCATTATATTTCACATTACCTTCAAAGACTAAATAAATGAGAGGCAGTAGAGAAAATTATTTGTTTGGGAAGTAGTTTTATCTTCTTGTTGCTCCTAAAGTTACCTCTATATGCATATATCTGTAAAAGCTTTATGTCTGAAAAATATGTGCAGTTTTTCTTGTTCTTTTATCAGCTATCTATCTATCCATCCATCCATCCATCCATCCATCCATCCATCCACCCACCCACCCACCCACCCACCCACCATCCATCCATCCATCCATCCATCCATCCATCCATCCATCCATCCATCCATCCATCCACCTACCTCTTCCATCTATCTATCTATCTATCTATCTATCTATCTATCTATCTATCTATCCATCCATCCATCCATCCATCCATCCATCCACCACCCACCCACCATCCATCCATCCATCCATCTATCCATCCACCTACCTCTTCCATCTATCTATCTATCTATCTATCTATCTATCTATCTATCTATCTATCTATCTATCTATCTATCTATCTATCTACCTACCTACCTACCTACCTACCTACCTACCTACCTACCTACCTACCTATCTATCTACCTACCTACCTACCTATCTATCTATCATTTATCTATATCAATCTCACATCTGTCTCCAACTCAAGCTATGAGTTTCCTTCTACTGCTCTGATCTTTTTTTACAGTGGTAGCAACCAAAGTTGGGTTTCACATAATTTTACCACTGGTTCGCCATGCACCAAAACTGTGAGCGTGCGTGTGCCTTCCATGCATGCATTTTGCTTGCGCGTGGGGATTCCATGCATGTGCACGGCTTGCATGCATGTGCATGGTTTGGAAAACAAGGCTAAATAGGATGGCATAGCGCCGTGGTGGGTGGGCAGGCCCACCTGGAGGTTGCCACTATCGGTTCACCAGAACCCGCTGAATACCACCACTGGTAGCAGCACTTTATTTTTTTCCCCCACTTGCAGAGAGTCTAATCACTATTTTAAGTTCTTTTATTACCTTCCCTTGTTTTTTCCTTTATTAGCTGTACTCACAGCTTAGCAGAGGGGTATCTATTATCATCTAGCTATGCTTTTCCTACTATTGAACATATTATATCTAGCATCATGGTTGGTAAATCTTTGAAGAACTGTGGACAAGGAGGATTTGTGGTGATATCACTGGAAGGAGCACAAATCATTCTTTACTTAAATCTGCTCCCCGGGTTTGTAGGTACCAAACTTGTTTAATATGTCAGAGTGTGTTGTCGCGATTCCCCTTATCTGCCATGCAAATTGATACAAATCAATCCAACCTGTACATTTTTATTTGTGTCTGCTGTACATACTGCTGTTTTATCAATATAAAGAAAGAGATACATTTATTTAATTGTTAAGATTAGATATTTCCCAACCACAATAATTACAGCACTTTGCAAATTCAACTTTTTTTTTTAAATTCTTCAAGCAAACAATATCACCTGGGGCTGAGATCAGGCCAGTATCCATGACCTAACTAAGGTCAGCCAATGCCTTTCTTCCCCCAAAAGCACGCTTCAGAAACCTTGAGGTTGCAGCTGTATCTAATTAATTTAATTTTTTCCACTTTAGTGTCAGTGTAGCATAACAAAGGCTGTGGAGTCATGTGTGCTACAAAACTTCTTTTACAGCTGATGACCATATTTTAGAAGGAATAATACATGTGAGCCATTTTCTAAAAAGTTAAATATAGATTTAAACAGATGACATTTGAAATATAAATAAGGGAAGACATAAATAAAGAGGGGACGGTTGCCAAACATAGCTGAAGTCCTCAGTATGAAAATGTCTAGTTCACAGGGATAGGTTTGGGCATCCAGTTGGCTTATCTTTTGAGATGTGCTCCAACACTTAAGTAACATGAAGGCAGTTTGGCAGCTCATGTTCCCATTAGCAATGGTACACATATTAACAAAATATTATAAACCACCCTCAATGATCAACAGCATTAATTCTTAAGTAATGCACGTGAATAACATGATGTGCAGACATTTCTGGTAAATTCACACAAGGCCTTAACATTTCAAATAAGTTTCTGAAGTAGATATTTCTCTTAGAGAAAAAAAATTAAAGTTGATAAGATGTAATAATGACAAAGATGTTCATGAAAGCACAAGAAATGCATTCCCTACAATAGAAATGCAGTACGATATTGACAGGTTGATTGATTGATCAGTCTTTGGGTGGTTACACATTTGTTGTGGAATATAATTTTAAACAACCCCCCCCAAAAAAAAGAATAAAAGAAACAACATATTTTATGTTGAAACAAGGGAGTAATTTGAATTTGTAATTGTTTCACATATTAACCTTGCAATGATGAAATTTACAGATATGGTAAAGCCTCTCTAAATTTCATTTGTGAAAATGAACTGTGGTGTTGTCCTTCTTAAATACTCTTGTTCCCTCAGTCTTGAGACTCGTCAATATGACTTGTTAATCTCCATCATTTTGTTCCACTACAGTAGCAACCCCACTTCTCATTGGCTGAAGTGCCTGTCACATCACTCCCCTCCAACAACTGACCACTTCCCAGAAGAACTATTTCTCAGCATCTGGGCTATTGGGCTTTTTGCATTTTAATTTATTTATTATAACTTTGCAGTTGATTCAACAATAGGCCATTATGTCAATGAACTGTACTCAACCCTAAAGGTACACACTGCATTCAAACTTTACATCTCTCCATAGGCATCCTTTCTGTTTTTGCACAGACTGTGTGAAGCATGTTCCCCATGCTTTCTCTTTTTCCTGCCTATAATATGGCAGAACTTCTCTTCCTTTTCCTTAACTCACTTACAAAGTAAGTTAACTTTGTAACCAATTTAACTTGCAAAGTAATGTCTATGCTATTTTGCTTCCATGAAACTGTACTATCCGTATTTCTTTGCTATACAGTTTCTGTTCTGACCCCCCTCCGTCCGGTAATGAACGCCGCCACTGGCTTGACTGTTTGCCACTTTTTAATCACAAAGATTGCAATTCTGTTGGCTACAATCTCAGACAAGAATCACATGCAAGAATAGTTGGCAGCAACCCAAATCAAACAGAACATAATACAAGACAGACCAGACAGACGTTCCTCAATACTGTTACGAGCGGTTGAGTCCTGCAAAACCTTCCTCTCAAAGTCCCATCTTATATACGCTCTTGGGAGGGGTCATGCCCCAACCACCTGAGCTTCATTATCTTTTAGGAGCTTGTCTCCGGAGCACCTGTTGCCTTCGTTTCTCTGCCCTCCTCAATCTTGCGTCAGGGACAAACTCCCTCCAATCTTCCCCACTGCTCCATGCCTCAGGTGCCTCCTGGTGGCCAACCAGCCTCTCTGGTCCCTGCTCTGCATCTGAACCTTGCCCAGGGTCCTCCACCTCCTCCATAGCCGACTCATAGGGTTCATCGCTATCTGAGTCGCTCAGTATCTGCAAAGGATCCTGCTGGGTCACAAGTTTCCATGGACCCAGAGAGAAATTTAGGAAAGAAAACTACAGCTACAGAGCTGTAGAAAATATAAAAAGGTTTCCTTTAGTGTTAAAGGACACAACGAAGAATAGGAGAGAGAGGCATCCAGGAAAGCAAAAGAAAACCATGCAGAGGGAGCAATGCTTAAAAGGAAAAGACAACATGAACAGACTGGTCCATTCATGATCCAGCCAACAAGGTTTGCTTTCTTTGCTTAAATGGAAAGAGCAAGAAGAAGGGAACTAGCCAGTCAGGTCTTATAGTCTGGGCTGAGTATTGTCCCAGCTTCATGTTTACCTATTACAACCTGGACTGGAACTATGCAAGTTAACTTACAAAACAGGTAGGACAGCACAGGAGGCACAAAGCTTAGACTTCAGTGTGGAATTATCCTGAATGTACTTTTATCTAAGAAATCATTAAATGATGGTCTGTCCACTATAAGGGGATGGGTTGCTAGGACAGTCGTTAGGACACTGAGTCTTAGACTGTTAAAGGTCTATAGCTCGGCAATTTGAGATCCAAGTGCCACAAGATGGAGTGAGCTCCCCTCACTTGCCCTGCTCTTGTCAGCTTAGCAGTTCAAAAGTTTGCAAATGCAAGTAGATGAATAGGTACCACAAATAATCATAAGGGAAGTAACAGCATTCTGTGTTTTACTGTATGCTATGTGCTGCAGCATGGTGTCATGCCAGCCACATGGCTGCAAAAATGTCTTTGGACAACTCCAGCAATTTGATTTAAGAAATGGAGATGAGCCAGGTCTGCTCTGCCCATCTAGTTTTTGGCATAGTTCATACTTCAAAACAACTGAAATATATATATATTTAAAAAAACTTCCTTTGGTCTTGTGTCTCTCTTCCCTTTGGTGAAAAATTATTTGGTCACATTTCAAAATATCTTCCCTTTTTTGTACCCTGCTACTCTTTCCTTATGTCTCCAAACTCTTAATGGAATCTTGATCTATTTTATTTCTCCTTCTTGAGGGACACATTATTAACACAAATCCTTCACTTTGAACAAAGCCATCTTTTGATTGGTGTGAGCTCCATTAACTTTCTACATTCTGCTTCCCCACCTTCTCCTGCAGCATCTTCCAGCAGTGTTAACACATCTCAATTTATGAGCCTCATGTAGCAAGGGTCAACGTATTAATATGTTAATAATGCAATGCTTTGCCAATTATGCTGGGAGGGGGGTTATGTAGAGCCTCAATTAATTATGTTATAATATTTTGATGGCAGACTGATTGCTAGCTTTGCATAGCTGTAATGCTAAATGTTTAGAAGATGATAGACTGGGATGCCTTAATGGCCTCATGATTAGATTTGAGGAAAAGGCTGATACGAACAGAGATACTAATTTATGGACTTTGTTGCAATACATTATGTTTGGGATCAGCAGATAGCAGGTTTTAAGACTCTCCCTATTTTAAGAAATGCCTGTTTTCAGAAAGGGCTAGTTATGATAAAAGAACCTGTCTTTTATATCAGCAGCAGTTGTGATGAGGTAGGCCTCTGGATTGGGATTTGAATCTGATTCTGGACCAGACCAGTTCAACCTCCTGACTTTAGTAGAGAAATAACCAGACAGTTTATCTGTACATTCTAATGGGATTATTTGAGAGTTCAACATTTGTCACTATTAGCATTATTGTATCTGTAATTATGGAGGTTATTAATACACTTCTGGTAGCCCACAGAATAAAGCTCTGTGCACAAGGAGATGGTGGGAAAGCAGAATGTAGAAAAGAGACAGCATCTCTTTCCCAATCAAATCTGAGGCCTAGTTCTGGAACAGTAGTGTTCCAATTGGGTTTTTATGAATGTGAGATGCAAACTGTATAAATATTTATAAGCCACTCAAACTAAGGAATTTCTTGCTCCCATTGTAGAAAAACACCCTGAAATGTAAGATCTGACATTCATTCCTTAGGGAGTATCATTTTAAAAAACACCCTAATAAAAAAAAAACAGAACTGTTGAGTTCAAATAAGACATTTTAAAGATTTATTATTTTATTTACAATTGCATAATTAGCAAATGAAGACAAGGTAAATGATGAAAACCATGCTTTGTATAGTGTTTTAAAAGCTGCAGAAATAATATATTTTAAATCTTTGTGTTTACTTCTGTGTGGGGGGAGCAATTAGTCAATTGTCACTAGCAAACCTGGCCAAAAATGGGTTCGGGGGAGGGAGAAATATTTCAGATAGATGTCATTATTCTAAGTTATTGACCTGACTGGGTATTTCAAAAACTGAGATAGCTATTGGTTGAAGCTAACCATATTATTTTAATTTCAGTGGAATTTTATGGATTGATCATGTCTCATCAAATATTAACTTTTTTATTGCAGTTTTTCTTCTGACCTAAGCAGGAAACCCCATTGGGTTGCAATCATTATCTGAAACAGGACAATACCTACATTTTTTCCTAATTTATTTCAGTTTTGATTGATTGATTATATGACATCAAGTCAGTAACAACCAGACTGATTGATCTTCCTTATGATGATCTGTCCCCAATCTCGTCCTTCAAGTCTTTCATTAATGCATCCATAGCCATTATAATTAAGTCCATTAAATTAGCTGCTGTCCATCTTCTTCTCTTTTCTTCCACTTCTATCAGAAGTTTATACCTCAAGAGAACTGAGTCTTCATGTAATATTTTAGACAGAAGGGATATTCCAGAATCTATATTTGGGTGAGTGTATTAAACAATGTGCTATATCCTTAGTATTTTTTAATTAATTAGTAGGCTCTTAAACTGCTGCTGATTATAATTGGTATTTGAATATACATTACACTGTGTATAAGGGATGTGGTGGCTCAGTGGTTAAGATGCTGAGCTTGTCAATCAGAAGGTCAGCAGTTTAGTGGTTCGAATCCCTAGCGCCATGTAATGGAATGAGCTTCCGTTACTTGTCTCAGCTTCTGCCAAACTAGCAGTTCCAAAGCACTAAAATTGCAAGTAGAAAAATAGGAATCACCTTTGATGGGAAGGTAACTGCATTCAGTGTGCATTTGGTGTTTAGTCATGCCAGCCACATGACCACGGAGATGACTTAGGATAGCGCTGGCTCTTCAGCTTTGAAATGGAGATGAGCACCACCCCCTAGAGTTGGGAATGACTAGCACATATGTGCAAGGGGAACCTTTACCTTTTAACACTGTGTATATGTTAAAATGCCGTATCTTTCTTTTCATTAAGATAGTAATCCACTACTAAAGACCTTACTTGGAGAGCACTGTATAATTTCTAAGGTGTTTTTACATGTCAGTTTTAGGAATATCTCTTGAGGAACAAATTAAAATAATATAAACAAGTAGAAGAAAGAAAAAAAACACTTTCATCTTTTTCCAATTGTATCTGTAGAATAATCAAATTATGCTACAGACAAATAGCACTCTCTGGAGAAGACTCTAATGCTGAAAAAGGTGGGAGGAAAGAGAAGAAAACAACCACAAACACGATAGATGGACTCAGTTTACATTAGTGAGATTCAATGGAAACACTAAAGGACCAAATTAGGAACAGACTGTCAAGGAGATACTCTATCTATGTGGTTGCTAAAATTAGTACTGACTTGATGGCATATAATCAATCAATAAAGTAGAAATAATTATGAATGAATATTGGTGCTGTTGTATTCCAGACAGTGACTTTAACCCAGTGGGGGTTTCTTTTCAAGCTGGGGAGGAAAGTTGTAGCAGAAGTTTAAATCCAGGATTGGATTTTAGCTGGGTTCTAAATGAAATTACACTAACATGCACTCATGTCTGACACTGGGTATTCTTGCATTTATTCCATAAAATACCGAAGAGCCCCAAAATTGTATAAGAATACACTATCTTTCATTATAGCATGCTTTTTGCAATGGTCTTCACCCTGTTTGGCTTTTCCTACTTCAGAAAGACATCATGATAAAACTTCTGTTTGAGAGCTTTTTTCAGTTAGTTAATCCAACTGTGGCAAAATCTTAGGCCAATGATGGTGAACCTTTTTGGCACTGAGTGCCAAAACTGGAACATGTGCACAAGCGTGCACCCCAGAATGCTGGAAACCCGAAGACCAGCTGTGCACCGGCCAGTTGGTCGTCGGGTTTCAGGTGCTCTGGCATGCATCAAGACCAACTGGCCAGTGTGCATGCACATGCTGGAAACCAGAAGAGCAGCTGGCAAAGGTACATGTGCCCACAGAGAGGACTCTGTGTGCCACCTCTGGCACGCATGTCATAGGTTCACCATCACGGTCTTAGGTCATGTCAGGTGCATTCATTTCAACTTGAAGCTGGTTGTTGCATCTGTGGGGACAAGAAAAAATGAAAAAAAAAGAAACAGTGGCTTCTAAAAAGATAACTCTTTCTGGCTCCTTCTCTTCTCCTTAGGGCATGTACTGGTATTTAAAAACCAGACAACCTGGGAAATGTACAAATGATATGCCCAAGTTTCCCAAACACAGGTGGTTCTATTATTAGCAGCACTCCAAAAAGGAGTAAGCTGGGGGAAGAGAGTCCCTCCCTTTCCCCCTGCTGCTGTCATTCATTGTAATTCAGATGAGTAAGAAAGAGAAGGAGAAGGGGTTTCTTTTCAATTCAAATTATAACTTAAATCAGAGACAGGCTATTGATGGAGTAGAAGCTGGTCGCAGTAATATTAAATTAATATTATGATCTATATAATTCCAGGATCTATGAGACCACAGTTTATTTTATTTATTTATTTATTTTTATTTATGAATCAAACGTATATAGCTGCTCATGCTCTCCAAAGGGGACTTTTTAAAGCTATCACTTGTTGTGGAAACTATTTTTGCAGAAAACATTTTTAAAAGCCTTGTTTATGTCCATATAGATTTCTGGAAAATAGCATAGTATTACAACATTCCAGCTAGTTTGCAATAGATAGGAACAATAAATTAAGTTATAAATTAAGAACAAATTCTGTGCAAATCTGTGGGTCTAGTTAGGAAAAGGACCTGTGGAATTTTACACTTGAAGTTGGATTTTTTGGGGTTGATTCATTGAAATCAGAAGAGGAAGGCTCTCTAATGTCTTCTTGTATTCCTTACTAATACTAATTAAAATTAATACTGATTTTCTTTCCCCTGCAATACAAAGAGATACAGGTCAGGTTTAGATATAGGTTTACACAGAAAATTGCTATTCTTCCATTGCAGAAATTGGCTGTAGTATCTATAATACCACAGATACTTGTGGGATTCCTGTCATTTTTGCCATTTGTTGGCCAAGTTATAAAAACACTATTGTGCCTTCATTCATAATCCCAGAATACATTTGAACTGCAGTAAGAGAGGTGAAATAAATTAAAAGACACTTGCTCCTGGGGAGGAAAGCTATGGCAAATCTAGACAGCATACTAAAAAGCAGAGACATCATCCTGACAACAAAAGTGTGAATAGTCAAGGCTATGGTTTTCCCAGTTGCAATGTATGGCTGTGAAAGTTGGACCATAAGAAAGGCTCAGCACCAAAGAATTGAGGCTGTTGAACTATGGTCCTGGAGAAGACTGCTGCAAGTCCCTTGGATGGCATGGCGATCAAAATGGACAGTCCTAGAGAAGATCAACCCTGACTGCTCTTTAGAAGGCCAAATCCTGAAGATGAAACTCAAGAACTTTGGCCACCAAATGAGAAGGAAGGACTCACTGGAGAAGAGCCTAATGCTGGGAAAGATTGAGAGCATAAGAAGTGGACAACAGAGAATGAGGTGGCTGGATGGAGTCACTGAAGCAATAAGCATGAACTTAAATTGACTCCATGGGATTGGGGCCATGGGATTACGATGGGTCGGACACAATTTTGCAACTAACAACAACAACAAGAGAGATGAAACAGCTGGAATTGCATCCAATTCAACTTTGTTCAACATGCAGTTCATCCTCACTCTATTCTGTAAGCAAGAGAAATAGGCTTGCAGGCAGGGCTTTTCTTCTTCTTTTCAGATAATGGCAAAGTATCCCTAATTCAAAACAACTCAACTAATTGGTCCAAAAAGGATGTTAACAGCTCAGTCTAGAAGACTGTATTTAAAACAATTGTTAGCAATCAATAAATCCTGCCTGATTGTTTTATTTCATTAAAGATGTATTTGTTAACTAAGCAGCTGGCACCCAAACAGCTGCTTTAAATAGAGAGGCATTTCCATATTCTATTTTATCATTTCCTTTGTTAGTTTCTTTGCAAATTTCCCAAGACAATGACTATCAAAATAACAGAGAAATCCAGACTGGTTCAATAGTACAATTAGAGACATGACAAATAAATGAGAATATCAACATTGTACTGGACATTGGACAGTAATAGAATAGAGAGCAAACCATACATTTACTTGTACTGACAATGTTTGGTGATGAAACTAGTTGGGTGATGAAACTACTGAACTCAGAGAGCACCAAGGACTCCTAAGTCCAAGACAGAGCTGTGTATATTCTCTTCTATTGAAATTAATAGAATGCTACTATGAGTTTAAAATATGAGATGAAAGATTCTTCCAACTTTCTTCTTAATTTATATATATATATATATATATATATATATATATGTGTGTGTGTGTGTGTGTGTGTGTGTGTGTGTGTGTGTGTGTGTGTATGTATGTATATATGTATGTATGTATTTGTGTTACAACCCTTGGTATGTCTAATATTCAGGTTCAAATCCCAGTAAGGATATGGCTAGCTGATGAGAGCTAATTATCTCGAAATAGATCTATACTAGTCTCCCTTTATTTATTTATCAGTACAAATACAACACTATATATATAAAAAAGATACAATACATATTTCTAAAGCACTCTCTTCCCCTTTCTTCTGTTGATAAATTGTTACATGTTTTAATCAACATTTAGTAGTATTGACACTCATCCCAGATTTCAGATTTCATGATACAAGAGTTCATGAAATCTGCTTGTTTTATATAACTTTAGCACTATCAGATCTGATTAGTACTTAGATGAATGGTCATCAGGAAATTTCTGGGCAGAAGACTAGATTACAGTTTTAAAACATTTACTGGTAGAAGGTAGTAGGAAACGACTTCTGTACTGATGCCAGAGTAAACTATAAAGACATGAAGAGTCAAGCTTGACTTGAGGAAAACTTTACCTTTATAATTTGCAATCATGGGTTCATGTACCCACTGGATCAACAGAAAACAAATTTGTTCCAGTCCTTCATTTTGTTGAGGGAGATTATCCACACATTCCTAATATGGCAATTTGCTGCCGAGTCTCTACAACATATTTGAACTCAATTAAGAGGTTTGTGCTTGCATGAGTTGGCTGAGGAATATCAAGGCAGGGAAAGGAGTTTAGACAAAATTAGATACATTTCCTAAGGGCTGCTAAGAAATATTCTATACTGAAAGGAGCCTACTGTTGACTTTACTTCTGGTTAATGTCACTACACCAACACAGGGTTCACTGGACTAAATCTTAAACATTCTTTGCTTATAAAGTATCTTCAGTCTCTAATTTAAATGGCTAGGTCACCAAACATTCAGTTATCCTACACTACAATTATGTACAGAACTACATGTGCATACCACTCTTTGATTTCACCAAATCAGAATTTTGTTTACAAATCACAGGACACTACCTTGTGTGGATTGACATATTTTAATCAGGCAGAGGGTGGATAATACACTTACTCACTGCAATTAAGTTCAGAAAGAGTAGATCAAATAGTGATGCAAGGAAGCAATAAACTAGGCCTCCTATTCTTATTTTCTTGGTTAGAGCACTGGATGAGATTTCGTTAGAGCAGGGGTGTCCAAACTTGGGAACTTTAAGACTTGTGGACTTCAACTCCCATGGCTGGCTGGGGAATTCTGGGAGTTGAAGTCCACAAGTCTTAAAGTTCCCAAGTTTGGACACCCCTGCATTAGAGACACCCTTGCTTATATGTTAATCCCAAACAACTATATGACTACTGAGGATCTGAAGGATAGAAAAGGCACGTAGAACAATATTGGTTAAAAAAAACAAAGAAAAACCAAAATCCAGTGACTATTAGTAACAGTTCATTTTCAGTCTACACAAGGGTGATAAGAACAGCAAACTATTAGTTCATTTTTGCACCTATTGAAACCACAAATTTCTAGTTGTTTGAGTCATCTGGACCCTTTTAGAGAAATATGGGTAGAACAAACTGCTTGTTAGCATATTTGATGAATGTATGAATAAAGTTGTTTGTATCTCCTTTAGGTTGGATTCAGTTAAGCAACCTGCAGATTTGCATAGATAGGTGGGTCATGGGCAGCTGGATTCAGTAAAACTAATCAGTGCTTCTGGAGTGCAGAGCACAATTCTACTTACTTTCAAGGAGGAAAAGATAGTCATTTCCCAAAGAGATATCTCCATAGGCCAAACTGCCTCTGACAACTTTTACTTACTCTAATCTCTAATGAACTTCTTGGGGTTGAGGGGCTGGTGGTAAAATCAACTACATCATATTCTAGATGAAATGAATCATCTGGATCATTTTCAGTCAAAATTCATGCAGGTTATGCCACAAAAAGAAACACTAGTCTCTCTAGTTGATTTCCTTCATTGGGACTTAAATGTGAGAAATGTAGCCCTTTTGTCCTATTAAAAATCTTGACATCATTTAATACTTCCCTGTTATTTTTCTGCGCAGTTGCAGGAGTTAAGGATTGGATTTTTTTGGTGTTTTTTTTTCTGCCTCAGTGGTTAGGAGCAGGCTAAAATCCTTAGGATGTCAGTGTGCTGTCCCTGTGTTATTTACAACATTTATATAAAAGGAGAGGTAATTCAGTAGATTTTTGTGTGTGTGAAGATGATGTGGGGCCTAGTAAAAAATATAAGAACTAGATTCTTGATGAGACAATCCCATCAGGATTTGAAGAATGCTATTCTTAAGCCACTGCATTGGTTTCTGTGTCCAGATCAAACATATGGTAATTATCTTCCTTACTCCTTAAAATGCAGCACCAGAATGTATAAGGCAATCTTTTGTCATAATTGAGTGGGCAATTTATACTGGTCATCAAGAAAGGATTTCCCTTCACTGTGAGGTACATTGGCATTGCCAAGCAACAAGTCCCCCCCCTTATTGGGCCCCCCAATTCTGGTATTTTCTAAATAAGATGAAACAATTCTATTCAGTATGCATTTTACCCTCAAAAGGTTTAATCAGAAACTAGAAGACCCTCCCAGCACTTTCCATGCCTTTCCCACCATTTCAAAATAAACTCTGCACTTGTGTGACTCAACATCTTATCTGTTTTGGCCATTGAGCCGGTTTACTTCCAGTTCATCTGTAGTTTTCCTTTTGTGGCAATTTAACATTTAAAAATCTGAAGTCCTACTGAGTTTGAAAGCAAGCAACTCCCTATTGCCAGAAACCTGTGATTCCCTCTAGCTCCTCAGGTTGAACCTGACATTCAGCACCTGTGTTTCACACATTTTTAAAAACATTCTGAAAAGAGATTCTGTTTTGATGTTCCAAAGGTATGAAACTATGGAGGGGTCAGTGATGGGATTCACCCAGTTTAACAACCGGTTTGCTGAGTGTGTGCTTTGTGCGTGCAAGCTTTGCTCGTGCATGCACCAAACTCACGCTCTGTGCATGCACAGTGCATATGAAAACATACCTTCTATTGCAGCTCCGGTGAGTAAAACAGCTGAGGCACAGCATTGGGTTCTTCCACGCCTATCAGCTGGGCTTCAAAAAAGGGAATATGGGTAAGTATAGAACAGGGGCGCGTGCACATGTCCACCTGATCATGGGAGAGAACCAATTCGCTCTCAGCTGATGGTGGGAGCTACTGGTTTGCCTAACTGGTCCGAACCATCTGAATCTCATCCCTGGGAGAAGTGAAAGGCTCCTTCTTGGTATATTGGTTAATTGGCAGAAGCAATCATGTTGTTCTCAGCATTTTAAATCTAGTGGCAGTGAAAATGATTGCTGGCTGACTTCAAATTACTTTTAAAGGATTGAACAAGGAAATGGTAGTGACTTTTGGTCGACTTAATCCAAGTAGATATTTTCAGCTTTTGAATAAAAGCAAGTGAAATCTGATCATGTGGATTGCTTAAAGCACGGTGTCAAAGTATCTGCATAACGTTGATGTCACATGATGTATTGCAACATTTTTGCCTTCATGAAGCTAGGTAGGAGTGGCCTGTGCATGCGGACCCTGGACCACCATTTTGACACCCTTGGTTTAAAGGAATAGAGCCAATATTTGGATCTGATTTTGTCTTCCAGTTTGCTGTAATATAACAGTTACAAGAGGCCACTCAACACAGTGGATAACCATTTAAATATGAGCCAGCAGTGTGCAGCAGCTGCCAAAAAAGCCAACAGAAGTTCTAGGCTGCATCAACAGAGGATAGAATCAAGATCACTTGAAGTGTTAATACCACTTTATAATGCCTTGGTAAGGCCACACTTGGAATACTGCATTCAGTTTTGGTCACCATGATGTAGAAAAGATGTGGAGACTCTAGAAAGAGTGCAGAGAAGAGCAACAAAGATGATTAGGGGACTGGAGACTAAAACATATGAAGAACGGTTGCAGGAACTGGGTATGTCTAGTTTAATGAAAAGAAGGACTAGGGGAGACATGATAGCAGTGTTCCAATATCTCAGGGGTTGCCACAAAGAAGAGGGAGTCAAACTATTTTCTAAGGCACCTGAGGGTAGGATAAGAAGCAATGGGTGGAAAATAATCAAGGAGAGAAGCAACTTAGAACTGAGGAGAAATTTCCTAACAGTTAGAACAATTAATCAGTGGAACAACTTGCCTCCAGAAGTTGTGAATGCCCCAACACTGGAAGTCTTTAAGAAGATGTTGGATAGCCATTTGTCTGAAACAGTATAGGGTTTCCTGCCTAGGCAGGGGGTTGGACTAGAAGACCTCCAAGGTCCCTTCTAACTCTGCTATTGTATTATTGCAATATAAACAGTAAGGATACAAGCAACAAAATTACAGTCCTGCTGCCATAAGTGGGAGAAGATGGGCGATAGGAATGATGAGAAGACTAATAGTAATAGTAATGCAGCCTTAGTGGATGGTTTGACAGTAGTGAGGGAATTATTTGTTTAGCAGACTGATGGCATTCGGGAAAAACAGTTCTTGTGTCTAGTTGTCTTGGTGTGCAGTGCTCTATAGCATTGTTTTGAAGACAGGAGTTGAAACAATTTATGTCCAGGATGTGAGGAGTCTGTAAATATTTTCACAGCCCTTTTTTTGACTTGTGCAGTGTACAGGTCCTCAATAGAAGGCAGGTTAAGAATACTGGATTCTCTCAATTCTCCCCTTCTCCAATTCTTAGAGCTATTTGGAAACCTGGACAACAATGTGATGAAATTAGTTTATATTAATATACACTATCCACTATTCAACCATTGATGTTAGAAAAACTAGATCTGGAAGGCTTTGGAGAAAGCTGGTATAAATAATATGGAACAAAACAGCTCCACAGTCTGACTTCTTATGGCACTGCCTATGGTCTGTCTCAGGCATGGAGTTAATGTGTGAAGTAGTCTTCGCATCAGGATGTGACTATTCCCAAAGCCTGTAGTGAATAGCAGCTTTCATTTTCTTTTTGTTCCTCAGACTGAATCTCTAGGCAGTGTCAATATCTTAAATCGTGCTGGGGTTCAGTGATTTACATTCTGTGTTTGCATATCAATTTTCCAGCTGAGAACTTTTTCAACAGTTTGGACATAAAGGCCTCAGAATGAGCACATTTGTAGATGACCATCAGTGTATAATTAGCCTATTAAGGTTGTCAAGATGTTACTTTTGGTTAGTTAAAAGGAGGATCAAAATAATTCTTGATTGCATAATGTGCCTTTTCTTCTCACAGAGAAACAAATTTATTATTTAGCCTATGATTAATGACAGAGGCTCTTTGCCATTGTCTTGTGATGTTGATATCGTCAACTTACTCAGTGGGAGACTTACAGAGTTCAGCTGCTCCTTGAGCTAACTTTACTTTTCAATCTCTCTTATAAGGTGTATTTTCATAGGAGGTCTCAGAATACCATTGAGTAGAAGTCCCCAGTCTCATGCTGAGCAAAGGATTAGGTCAATAATTTTGGAGAGTCTTGCAGTTGAATGACATATGATAGGCAGACTCCTGGGTCTTCCTGAGGTTTTGGTTGGAAGATGCTGGTGTCCCCTACCGTGAATTGAGCTCACATCCGCCACAGGAGTTTGTCATCATATCTGGATCAATTACATTGATGGCTCAGGATCCACTTAATTGACACATGATGCTTATTGGAAAGTGTCTTCCTATAATTAATACCTGAAATGTTCGTTGTGTGCCATGCATTTCTCCTGTCACTTGGAAAGTTTCAAAGCAATAGCCAGAAACTCTGACAGGTGACACTTAGAGATTCTTTGGGAACTGCTGGTGCAATTTTGGTAGCTTCAGATGTTACAGTCTCATTGGAGATACACGGCCACATAAGGAATAGTTTAGTGGTTCTTTGAAAAGCATAATGTACTGATTGGCTCTCAATGGCTTTGTTTGATTTCCCAGGTACAATCCTCAGTCAACTATGCTCATTCATCTTCTCTGTGAAAGTTAAAATAAGCAGACTTTATATCCCAACTTAGCCTTGCCTCTGGCAATAGCAACAGCACTTAGACTTATAGACTGCTTCACAGTGCTTTACAGCCTTCTCTAAGCAGTTAGAGAGTCAGCATATTGCCCCCAACAATCTGGGTTCTCATTTTACTGACCTCGGAAGGATGGAAGGCTGAGTCAACCTCGAGCCAGTCAGGATTGAACTCCTGGCAGTCAGCAGAATTAGGCTGCAATATTGCATTCTAAACACTATGCCACCATGGTTCTATCACACAATAACAATGTCTGTGTGCTAAAGGCAGTCCAGAAGGGCCGTCTGAGCTTTTGGAATTGCATGAACACTTACTATGAGATGAGCAATAATAAATGGCCATCTTCTTTTCTGTTTAAAGACAGGACTTACAAAGTAAACAGAACGGAGGCATCCGGCTTTTGATTTTCAACACAGATGTCAGGCACAGACTTTTAAAGCATTTGTTCTAATCTGAAGATCCAACTAGAGTATGCTGAAAACTGCAGGATAAAAAAATACAGCCAATGAACTACTATTACTAGAAATATCTTTATGCATTGACCAGTATGTTGGGGAACCTCCACATACTGGCCAACGCATAAAGATATTTCTACTTTTTGTACTATACTCTGTTTGTACTTTTTTATTCTGCAGTTTCAGCATTTGCTAGTTGGATATTCGTAAACCCCATGTACTGGCAACAGATATTCAGCTTGTTGCAGAAAATGTCCAAGATACATAATGTGATGGACCAAAACAAGTTCTGTCAACTATTTTAACTCTTAAATTGTGCTAAATGGGAGAGGGGGATTTTGAAAATACTTAACATTGAAGAACTCATCTCAAAGTCCTTAAAAGCAAACATAAAACATCTACAACAGTTTTGAAAAACTCTCTTCTTCTCTCTTATGGAAAATGAGAAAGAGCTCACTGAGGTTACTGATTCTTAAAGTCCATATGTCCTTTCAGAAGATAACAACTTGCCTGCTAAATTCCAATATAAAACTATGTCTGGGGTGGCTGAAAGTCCACATTTTGTTTATTCTATCTGACATAACGTAGATGTTCAGGAAAGGTGCAAGGATCAAGTGAAGGTTTGTGTGTGTGGCAGCAGGGGGAGGCAGTAGTACTTAAAATAAGTAGGGAATCACTTCTTCATTTGTTGTTTCTACTTTTAAAAAATATTTACGGGTAGCCACTTGGCTGAGAATCCCATTAGCACCAGTTTGGAAGAAAACTTTAATTCTTAATTTTCAGAAATAAGTTGAGCAATTGTATTAAATTGGTAATTTAAAAAAGTTACATCAAAAGCATGTTAAATTGAATAGATTATATAAAATTAGAGAGGCTGTAGAAGTGGCCAGATTAAACCCAAATGGAATCAGATCTGCATATTTTTATTTGTCATTTCTCTTCTACAGATTTGAATTACTTAATGCAATGAAATGAATAAGCCAATAGTTATTCCATAGAAACTAGCTGTATTTGTTAAGCTTTTACCTTTCCACCAGATACTGGCTCTAATCCAGGTTAGTATACTACAACTAGACATGTACAGAGACAAATAATGATCCTTCTTTCTAGGCTAGAGAGAAGTTCCCTAAAGATGGGCTCCAGCCTAAGTCCGAAAGCTCAGAAGACAAAACCTCTGAACCCGGTTGTTGACCCAGATTGGATCCTGCACATGATGCATTATTATTATTATTATTATTATTATTATTATTATCATCATCATCATCATCATCATCATCATCATCATCATCATCATCATTATTATTATTATTATTATTATTATTATTATTATTATTATTAATGCATTTGCCACCCATCTCCCCTACAAGGTAACTGCTCCTTTTAAGTGCAGTTTATTAACTCTAAAGTCAAGCGAGCTCATTTATTTTTATGTTTGAAAAGAGTTTGAAGTCCACAATTCTATGCCAAATATCAAATCTGCTTTTCCTGAAAATGTTCAACACCTATTCTTAGGTATCACGTTGGAAATTAGTAATTGGGCTTCCTAAAATTGGAAAAATCCAGCAAAACAAAAACAAGATGGGAAATTAACTGCAAGAAATTAGTTTCTTTATAGATACTAACAAATTTAGTAGAACTAACGTACAGCCTTGGGATGATGTTTCTCATAGTTTTTGAATGAAATGCTTGATTGTAATGGAATGATTAGCTGGTTTTCTTATACTGGTCACTTTACTCATATAAAAATCCTTAAATGCATGGAAGTTAACTTACGAAAAATTCAGGCATACTTTTATGGACATATACAAAGAGTGAAATTCGATAGTGCTCTGAAAATATGAAACCTGCAGTGTCCATAGTAGATGCATTGTTCATGGAAAAAATGCTTTATTTTTATCTTCCCCAGTGGCATATGGTGTATGCACAAATCTTTATAAACACCTTCACTGAGCAGTGTCCTTTTCATCCTCCTAATTTATATTAACTTTATGTGGTATCATATCTTAAATTTATTACTGATAGCAAGGGTGGCAATTATAATTAAATATTACACAGGAGTTAAGGGTTGGGGAGTTAATCTGACAATACTATGCATCTGATATTGCAGAGGGAGAGAAAAATATCACAACAGGCAAGCTCTTTTGAAAGTTCCTCATTCTAAGCCAGGCCACGAAATTATGCAGCGTAGCTGAGAGTACAATGTAGAACAGCGTTTTAAAATATGTTTCTGACAGTGGCAGTTGCTGTCTTTTTAGAATGCTAAAAAGTTCATCATTAGAAGAAGCCGACAGAACTGGAGACTTGGCTGTTATTGGCACTAGGGAGGCTGATTCTTCATCAGATGGGTGGATGGGATAGATGGATGGCAGGCTGGTGGGTTTCTAAATCAGAAGGATAATGAGTATTTCAAGCAGGGGAAGACATGAGTTGGTTTCTCCAATTCTCCCAAGGATTAGAGGGGAACATATCAAAACTTCTTATTTAATGTGGTCAAAACCAAATCAAAATTAACTCTGAAACATTGAGAAATGCCAAGGATCTCTAACAAACTAAAAAGATGATGGAGTTTTACCTGGCAGCATATATCACCAAACATCTTTCTATCTATGAAGGGAAACACTTGGAAACTTTTGTGAAAATAAGACGCTTTCCGTATACAATGTGATAGTTGCTCTGGCTCATTGGTAGGAGTTGTTCTCACCCCAATACTGATATATGGGCACAAAACTTTGCCCCCTAATATTTGCAGCTTGACATCAATGCTAAGATGACACCATAAAGGTCTATGGAAGAGAAACTTGGATTTCAAAGAAGCAGGAGAGGAAAATATTGATGCTTTTGAAATTTGATGTTGGGAAAATTCTTGAGAATGCCATAGACAGCCAGAAAAACAAATCAATGGATCATGAAACTAACTAAGCCAGAGTTCTCACTCAAGGCACAAATGTCCAGGGTGAAATTATCCGACTTCAGTCACATCTTGCAAAGACGTAATAGACTAGGCTGTAATGCTAGGAAAGGTAAAAAGAAAAAGAAGAGGATAACCAGTAACAAGACTCAGTTATAGTGGAAATGAACACACAATTAGAAGACCTGTGAAAAACCAGGTTAGGGACAGCATTGTGGAATTACCCCTCATGGCAAAAAAACCAATTTGACTACATTATTGCTCCAGGGGCAATAATGTATTGGGAGTCGGAGAACAAAGTAGAAAAAACATACAGAGGCATGACTGATAAAAAAATATTTCTAATAATATTGCTAATAATAGTTCTATTCTGAATAAAAAGACAAGGAGGAAGGGAGGAAAAAAGGGAGTGTGTGTGTTTTCTGTTTTTTTTTTTTTTTACACTGGCTCCTTTTAGTTTAATCTTCCTTCTCTCTTAGGTTCAGTTCTAGTTTTTAGAGGGTTGTCCTATTTACGGACAAGCATATGGACAGACAGGAATTCTTAGCTCCTTATACAATTTCTTAACATTCCATTGATTTAAAAAGAATTGAAATGCCAAATTCACCATGCAGGAAGCTTGCCTGCCCCATTACTCACCATCTCCCTTTCAATCCAGGGCTGGGAAGAAGCCCCAAGATACCTAATAAAGATGTGCCTTGCCATTTGGTATTATATTCTGTCAATTTAAGATTAGTTTACATAGAAACAAATATGAGCTATTATTAATTTAAAGAGTCTGCAATAGTTTAAACCTAGGACAGGCACATCAAAAGCAATGTCTACAGCTATTGTTTCTCTGCAGACCACATGATTTTTGAAGACAAAAATAACTACTCAAACCCTATTTACAAGTACAAACATGTCCTGCACCCTATTAAAACAATTTGATGCTTTCTTGCTGAGCCTGTGTTCAAACAGAGTGAAACAACAGCACCATTGAGGCTTTGATTATCTTCCATTCATCTTAATAGGATGAGAAATTCACATCCGGGAGTCTAATGCAATTCTCCCTGAACTCAACAACAGCTTACCCTGTGATTGCTTTGGGAACTGTGCCACAGTTTTAGTCTGCAGATTCTGGTGCCATTAAGCAATAGATTATTTATTTACTTATTTATTTATTCAACTTGTAGGATTCCTAGTGGTTAGCAAGGCTATACAATGAAAAATCCCATGACAATTAGATAATAAAACATCCAGATTAGGAATTAAATAAATCTACATAAAATATCCATGGTAAGATAAAAATAACCATGCTGAACTGATCAGTTCAAATTAAAGAACAGCCAGCTGTAACAAAACCATATCCCAAACAACTCATTCAGTGCAGATGACATCTGATTAATCAGTAAGTGTGTAGAAAAGCTCAGTATGGAATATCTTCTTAATCAAAATAAAAGAGGGCAGGCAAGTCTGATTTCCACTGGAAGGCTAGGTCGAGGAGTATTTGTTTGGGAGCTACGTGGCATATACATTTAACAAATTCTCGATTTTAGGGTTGGTTGAACAATCAGCCACATATTTGGACTAGATTTGGTATTTTTAACCACCTGTCAAGTCTGTCCTGAGAATCTGTGATAGGCAGATGTTATTTAAATATATTAAAGGTATCAATACAGGATACAAGCTGTTCCAAGTAAAACCTTTGCATTTTGCAATTGACTGACAATGTTTTTGTCAATGCCAATGATGTTCAAGCTACATATATTTTGGAATTGCACCCTACAGTGCATTTCTACAGTGTAAGCCTGATCAAAGATTCACACTCAAGAATGGTATGTATGGGAAGCCTGCTATTGTCAATGCAACCAGGCACTAAAACAGAAAAGCCCACCCCTTGCTCATCATAACCAATCTGGATTAATAAGGTACCTGGGGTGGACAACCTCTTCTTTAGGTCCTTTTCTCCACTTCCCCACACTGTAAACACAAGCCTAGCCCCCTTAAAAAAACTATGCTTTCACTTAAATGTTTTTTTTTAAAGGCGTTGGGGTATATAGTATCTTCTTTTGTAACTTTTCCATATAGCAACTTTCTCACATAGCGAATAAGCTTTCTAGGTTAGCATAGCTATGATCAGAGGAAGGAAATGCATTATCTTGTCTTTTGCTTCAAAAAAAGAAGAATGGAACTTTGCCAGCTGAATCAAGTAACCAGAGATGTTTTATCATTGAACTTCTATCTGTGAGCTGTGTAAGCACTAGATGGTTACTGACTCAAATGAAAAAAAAAAATGTTACTGATACAAGCCTGATAAGGAACACAGGATGGAAGAGTATCAGACAGTTTCATCATTTCATGTTACAGGAAGATGACTGCACTAAAGATACCGTGGGAATTAGCTACCTTAGTTAACAGAATAACACAGTTGGAAGGGATCTTGGAGGTCTTCTAGTCCAACCCCCTGCTCAAGCAGGAAACCCTATAATGGACACAACTAACATAACTAAACTTATACCATTTCAGATAGCATAGCAAAACTAAGATTATTAATTGCTTGATTTGCTTATGTTTTATTGAGCATTACATTGTTTTTAAAAGTATATAGGTAGTCCTCATCTTACGACCCCAATTGGGCCCAAACTTTCTGTTGCTAAGTGAGACATTTGTTAAGTGAATTTTGCTCCATTTTACAACCTTTCTTGCCAAAGTTGTTAAGTGAACCACTCCAGTTGTTAAATTAGTAACACGGTTGTTAAGTGAATCTGGATTCCCCATTGACTTTGCTTGTCAGAAGGGGATTACATGACACACACAGCCAGGACACAGCAATGGTCATAAATGTGAATCAGTTGCCAAGCATCTAAATTTTGATCACAGGACCACGATGATTGCTGCAATGGCCGTAAGTGTGAAAAATGGTCATACGCCACTTTTTTCAGTGCCATTGTAACTTTAAACGGTCACTAAATGAATTGTTGTAAGTTGAAGACTACCTGTATTTATGTTTTTTTTAATTAATGCATTGTAGGCCATAACAAATCCTTCAGATTCTGCAGTAAATAATCATCGTAAATAAATAAGCAAATCAATCAATAAACAATCCTAAGATAGATGAGTGTAATTGTTATCTATAAAATGCTAACCATGGAGCTCTGCGACTCCTAATAAATTTTCTACTGACTTTTCCATCATCAGAACCAGTTGGGTGGCGGAAACTATGCTGTGAAATAAACAAAGTTGTCCTTAAGCACTCCTTATGAGCTTCTTGCATGCAACTGTTTACCTACAGCAGGCATGTCCAAAGTGCGGCCCGGGGGCCAAATGCAGCCCTTTTTCAAATTGCAAGCGGCCCGCAGCCTCTTCTCCCCACTGGAGTTATTTGTTTAGTCTTTCATAAAATACCGTATTTTTCAGAGTATAAAGATGCATCTTTTTCCCCTCAAAAAAGAGGCTAAAAATCTGGGTGCATCTTATACACTGAATACATCATTTTTTGCCTCCCAAAACTCTGCCCCCTTCACCAAAATGGCTGCGCATAGCCTTTAGGAGGTTTTCAGAGTGCTCCTGGGGGCTGTGGAGGGCATAAATGAGCAAAAAACTGGCCATTTTTTGCTCAACTTTGCCCCCCCTAGCCCCCAGGAGCACTCTAGAAGCCTCTTAAAGGCTATTCATGCCCTTTAAAAAAAAGGCCCATTTTCGTGAAAAATGGGCCATTTTTGGGAGAGTGCAAAAACTTTTTTAAAAAATTTGCCTCTTCAAAATCTTGGTGCGTCTTATACTCCGAAAAATACGGTAGTTAATTCGCATTTAATGTTAAGGGTTCAAAGAATGTCAGGCTGAATGATCGGCCCCACACATTTTCACCTCACCAAATCTGGCCCTCCTTGCAAAAAGTTTGGACACCCCTGACCTACAGTATTGTGATACTTAGGGTGCTGAACTAGATCAGTATGGACTGAACCAACACAACCCTTACTGTGGTCTTAAGTCCCAAAATGTTGAAGGCTCATTAAGAGAAGATGTCCGTTAAGAAGAAACAAGTGGCTCCACAATTATTAAACACAGTCTCCTACTTTGTTTACTCTTTTAAGAACATTTAATTATGGAAGCTTAAACACTTCTCTAGGCATGATCATAATTTTGAGGATTCTCTTTTTTAGCCAAAATTTAAAGTCTGAGACAACCTTTGTTTAAATCATAATTTACAGAAACTCAGATTAACCCTTGACGTGCTGCTCCTTGAAATAAGTGTTCTGTGTATCGGGCTCCAGTCTAGCGGTTATCTAATTAAATAACCTGAAGGACTCCATATATCAGAGGCCTATTGAGCAGAATGATCCTCATAACTAAGGGGGAATTGCCTTCATGACTCACTTGAGATTTTGCCTTCTTATAACTTACGATCCATTTTTCCCCCTAATGGAAATTATTTGTATTAATGATATACAATGGCACTGCTTACTGTCTGACATGTTCTTCTTCTTACGGAAAAGTAAATGAAGGACAGCAGATATATAACAGAAGCGTGCACACATTTAATGGAAATAATTTTGCCATTCCCATTTTTATGGACTGAACTTTGCGTGGGTCAATAAATGTGCCCTCAGTTACAGGGCCACTTGTAGAACCCTAAATATTTTTTTTAAAAAAAATGAGTTACTGCACTTTATCAATATTGTATGTTACTGTAAGAATTAAACAATGCAGCATTTTCTTCTAAAAAAGGAACATCAAATAATGTACTTGAACATCATTATACTCTCCTAATAAACTATTAATGAGTTTCATTTTGAAGGTATAAAAAACCTTTCAAACTTTTTCACATTTTGTTTGTAAGAATGCCCTCCTAAAATAGGCATAATCTCTTGATGTTTTACTGGTTGATTATTATTTGTAATTCTTAAAGTCTCATACTTATTGGTTAGCCATGTTTTTTATCCATTATATAAATCTGATGGTGGAGAATCAGATAAGATAAATAGATCAGCAACATACTAGAAATTGTTGCAATCAGTTGACAGTGAGAAGGTATAAAGTTACTAAGCTACCTTGTCCATGTGAGACCATTTGCTCTTCTAACTCAGGATAGGTGATACAGATAAGCAAGACTGTCAACAGTTTCAAACCAAGATTAATTAAAAATACCAGACTAATTACAAACACCATATCCTGTGAAATGTAATTAGAATCTTTTTCAAATGCACAAATTTCAAGATAGCATGTGCAGGCATTTGACTGAAGCTCCATCTCTTACATACATGAAATACATGTTCAAAGGGGAATGGGTCTTTGCATGATCATACCTCCAACTTGTTTTTTTTTAATCCCTCCATCAAGTCTCTTGACACAATCAACTCTTTGTACCACTCCTTCCCCATTAAACAATTTGGCTAAGGAATCATAGTCTGAGTCAACATTTTCTTTTTATGTGAATTATTTCAGATAATTTATAATTGTCGTGGTGCCACACACTGATCTTCATTTCTTTGTAAAATAAAGTTACTATTTGAGATAATTAGCACTTTCTTTCTCCAGAGGTGGACTTTTCCCTATAGTTGCTTGTTGTTGTTATTGTTATTGTTGTTGTTGTTGTTGTTGTTCTTCTTCTTCTTCTTCTTCTTCTTCTTCTTCTTCTTCTTCTTCTTCTTCTTCTTCTTCTTCTTCTTCTTCTTCTTCTTCTTCCTCTTCCTCTTCCTCTTCCTCTTCTTCTTCTTCTTCTTCTTCTTCTTCTTCTTCTTCTTCTTCTTCTCCTTTATGTTATGCTTTCAATCTTTTAGGTTTATTTTGATTATTCTCTATATTTTGTTTAACACTTTTGTGGTAACTTTTGTAAATGACTTGAGACTTAAAAAAACAAACAAGCAGCAATATAATAATACTAATTAATAAACAATGGTATGACTGATTAAGGCTGCAATCTGGTACATTTACCTCTGAGTAAATTTCCTTGCATTTGGGGAACTTAAATCTGATTAAGTATATTCCTAACGCATTATAAATGAATCATGAAATCTTTCTTCGAGTCAGTATGAGGTGGAAAAAAATAAATATATAATTAAAAAGTCATTGCATTAGTTTTAACTATAGTTGGTTAAATTGAGACTAGCTCTAGTTGGAGCACATTGTCCTCTGTTTTTTTTTTCTACAGTTGTGCTTCCTCTTCTGTAGAATTTGTCTTTAAAGAAAAAAAAGATACCTCCCAAAATAGAGGGAGGGGAGGGGACAGCATTGCTAGTTCCAAAAGTTGCTAATGATCTTGCTTGTAAATGTGCATTGGAGAAAGAGCAGGGTCTCTTCGTCCACAGCCAAGATCCCATATGTCATTCATTATCATATTGATTAAAAATGAGTTTCTTCCTTTGTCTCTACTCAAGCAGCTCCTAACCACAGGCATTTCGTAGGGTGACTTTATATCTTCTTTATTTCATATGCACCGAGTTAACTGTTGTGATTTGGGAATTCTGAGCCTGTAAAGTTTTTGAGAAGCTAGGGAGAAAAATAACCTAACATTTTGAACTGTCCCCTATACATAGAGTGCCTTGTTTGATTAGAGCAAGTTCTAAACAGCCTAACCCAAAATTCTCTGCAAGTCAGGAGTAATATACAAACATGATGACTTTCCTCTGTTTATGCCTTCCCTAGTTTTTAGTTATCGAAGTTCTACCTAACTTTTAATATGAAATGCTGCTGCTTTGCTTGCATCAGATGCTGCTTTGCTGGCAACCAGCCCTGCACCCAAGGCTGAAGTCCAGGTCACTCAGTTGGAATAGAGGAGTCTAACATATTTTGAAATAGAATCAAGCCAGGATTTAACTTTCCTCAGAACACTTCTGCACAGCCACCGTTTTAAATCCCAAATTCTTAAAAATGGCTAGAAGGATATCAGTGGCAAGCAGAGGTGGTATTCAGCCGGTTCTCTCCGGTTCAGGTGAACTGGTAGCCGCAGCTGCAGGAGGCTCCGCCTATCTACCCCGACGTAATGTGCAAGCACAGCGCATGCACAGATGTGTTGTGTGTACTCACATTTGCAAACCGGTAGGGAAGGTAAGTGAATCCTACCGCTGGTGGCAAGGTATGACAGTCACCTTCATTTCAGTAGAAGAGAGGGGGAAGAGGGCTGTGGAGACAAGAAGCAGGATGAGACAGGATTTCTAACCAACAGGAACTAACATTCACAAATTTCCAGGATGCACACTGCCGAATTACTCTAGCAACTGTTTAGTTCATAGATCATTTGCAAAACTGTTTTAGAATTCTAGTGATGCCATGGGAATCCATAATCATGGCCTCCATTCTAGTTTGGCGCTAATGCTGATTATGAAGCGGCCATGAGAATATATCTGAGAAGTTTCATTTTTTAATGCCCCTGGGAGAAAAAAAAAGCTCACATTACAGAATTCTTTTACAATATTTTGTGTAGAGTGTCTATGTGTTTTTGTGTGAACTGCCATTTCTTTTCTCCTTTGACTCTCCAGATAATGTTTTGGATAAATATTGTAGCCTAGAACAAAGACACTGGAACAATGAAATAAGGGAATCAAATTATATAGGAGCAACGGCAACCGCAGATTAAAAATGCAGAAAAAAAGCAAGAAGAAATTATGTTTCCTTCTGGAAAAAAATTCTGACATTATCCCCCTCCCCCCCCCCCGTTTTTTTTTTTTTTGGCCCATCAGTAAGGTAGAGATTCTGATAATTCAAAATTTCCCTTTCATTCACAGATCAGTTATCTAATGACTCTTTCCACAATGCAGAGGTTGCATTCAGAGTATAAAGTTCCTTAACTGCCTCAGGCAGCTTTGGTAGATCTTCTAAGGAGACCTATCCAATAATCCACAGCTTGCTACAAGTGCTTTGATGTGTACCAATATATCATGCACACACAAGATCTCCATTAATTTGAAAGGTATTTCCATGTGAATTAGCCTCTTTCATTTGAAAAGGGTACAGTAGGCTTCACAGAATTAAGACCTGTGCAGCTGATGAATCTTGTAGCTTTGAACAAATTAATGGATAGGAATACTACCCTAAAGCAATCTGTGCACTAAAGCAAATACACATACTTTCACAAACCAGTTTGAAGCACTCCTCCACTATAAATTCTGCTCTTTTTGAATCAACCTAGTTTTACCTTTGGTTCTTTTTAAAGTGGGACTACTTGCTCTTAAGATTTCTTATTTTCTGATCCCAATAAAAATGGGGTATTTTGAATGAGTTATGGGTTTCCAAATAGAACATTTAGATTTGTAGAATTTTTTTAAAAAACATAATTTTATTGCTTTGCAATAATTTAGAAAGGCATTATAGAAATGAGACCCATACTTCTAAGTAGAGAATGCTACACTATTGAAAGTCACCTCAAGAAACATATTGTCAAAGAGAAATGGCAGATAATGATTAATGGTTGTCATATCAGTATTCATTGGAAAACTATCGAGGGGAATTTAAAATTAAATCACGTGAACAATTAATAGCAGTAAGATATAGTTGTCAATAGTTCTCCCATTTACAGTTATCTGAAAGATTTCAAATGGATAAAAAGTCTGATGGTATGGAGCAAAGTCAGAATTTAAAATAGAATCGAAATACAATTTATAGACTTAGACTTAGAATAACTTTATTGTCACTTTAATTGTACACTAAATAGCATACATTAAAATGAAATTTCATTGCATACAGCTCTCAAAGGGTCACCACATCCAAAGTACACTACATAAACATGACAAATAAATAATATGCATATACCCACATATATTATTATATGACACAGAAAAACAACACAGTCTAGTTTGAATGCATACATGTGCATGGCGAGAAAAACAATTGATGATGAACATATAATTACTAAAGTGTACAAGCTTTTGTTGAAATTTGAAACAGAAGAACAAATGAAAGAATATGCAATAAAGTGGGCTAAGAATTTTGGTTATAATATAATGATGTGGATGAATTGGAAAATAAGTAATTAAATGGTTGAAATTAATGTTAACAAAATTAATGTTAACAAATTAACATTTTGTTATTACTTCAAAAATAAAATGATGTATTGTTACTAAATTACTAAAATGATTTATGATACTATACAAATTACATAGTGACCAAAATGTGACCAACATGAACATTTTATCATGTTTGGTGGACATGTAAAAAAGTTAAAACATTTTAAAACATCAAATACATATTTTGATACAGAAATTTTAAATATCCATATTCAGTTGAAACCAGAATCTTTCCTCTTTAAATATATAAAGATTCAACATTTTCCACTATGGAGGAATGGTTGTGAATTTGACAGATTTTGGTGAAATGGATACATTGGCTTCTTTGATTGGAGAAAAGACATTACCTGCATTTATTGGGGACTGGAAGCCTCTTGTGGACTTTTTATGTAAAATTGAAAAGAATAAAGTGATTTATGGTTTTGATGATTAGGCAGGATAGAGCTTAGAAAGAAGAAGCATATGATGTAACCTTAGAGAGAGAAAATAAAATGTATTTGCATTCCTAATTGCTGTGAACAATATTAAAATCCTTTTCTTTTTCTTTGATCTTTTTCTTTCTTCTTTGTTGTATTTGCTTGTGTTCATTTTCATCCATGTTTGAAAGTTTTAAGAAAATTATATACTTATAAAAGATAATGCTTCACTATGATACCTATCAGATCTACTGTGGAAAATAATAAAATTGTAATAATTTGGTAACTATGGGCAGATGTTTCAGATATGACATACTAGAGTCTAGAGAGAAAGACCTTAAACAGCTGGAATATTTCACTCATACCTAATTAAAATAAGAATTAGAGTGCTTTTGACCTGAACCAAGCACTGTGTAACCCTTTTGAAAGCGATTTTAATTATAAATGGTTCTTTGAGGTTATTATCATCAATGCATTTCTTATTTCTTTCCTAATGAAATGTTTTGGTTGTGATGTATAGAAAAATATGCCATCACAGTGAAATGATTCTTTAAAAAAAAAAAGAAATCCAGCTGTGGCATTCATCTAGCACAGCAGATCAGAGGTGGTATTCAGCAGGTTCTGACCAGTTCTGGAGAACCAGTAGCGGAAATTTTGAGTAGTTCAGAGAACCAGTAAATATCACCTCTGACTGGCCCACCCCCATCTATTTTCTGCCTCCCGAGTCCCAGCTGATCAGGAGGGAATGGGGATTTTACAGTATCCTTCCCCTACCATGCCCAGCAAGTCATGCCCTCCAAGCCATTTCACGCCCACCAAGCCACGCCCACAGAACCGGTAGTAAAAAAAATTGAATCCCACTACTGGTTCAGATGTATTCCAGTGCTTAGTAAAATATAAGTTACCACATATTCACTGTTGATGTGAATTCTCTTTGTCTCTCATGTCTATGTATTTCATGTTTAATACATGTCAGCCAAACATTTGCTAGGTTTGTTAACACCAAGATTCTGTCCTATATTTCCCTGGTAGAAAGAAAAATGACTTGAATCCAGTGATAGAATGGAAAGGTGTATAATTCAGGAATAGTGTCTGCCACATATTTTAGTTCAGTTTACTCTGGAGACCTATCACTCTCCCAGACAAACCAGAGAGGAGTGTGCTCAGGACCAGAGGAAACCATATTGATTACTGAAGCAAGACAAGATGGTACCCATTCCTCACACAAAGGATAACTGGATTGCCAACCAAATTATACAGCACAAGTGGCTTGGAGGCATTCTTCTCTAGACCTATGGGCAACAATCATTTAAAACAAACAAGATGCCATATAGTACAACCTTATGTGAATAGCAGGCAACAGCCAGAAGTTGAGAAGAATCAGGATGCGGTATCGTCTGGTAGGCTACACCTAGGGCTGAAAGGGTGCCTTGGTCCATCTAATTGGAACAAAGTTATTTTTAAGATGTTTGAACCCTCTTAAAATGTAAGACATTTTATAGTCTTCCATGGTTAGAATTTTTTCTGCTGGAGTATTCCATATTTTTTTAAATTTAAATTAATTGTCACCCATCTCATATTGGAACAAGTCTGGGTGGCTTATAATATTCTATACAAGATTCCATTCATTGTTTCTTGTCTTGCCTTCTGGAGTTTTGGAAAGAAGAGGTTGACCACCTCTTCTTTGTGGCAGCCATAGACCATCTTTAAACTGGATTAAAGCTCTTGAATAAATGGACTAGATGGTGCCATATATATGTCCTACTCTGTGCAAAAAAAGGGATTACAGAGAATAGGAAGATTGTTATGAATACACTTTTCTTATTGAATAATTTTCTTATTCTTTAGGATGAGAGAGAACTTTCATTCTTTTCGGTGTGGTCAATAGCAAAAGGGAAAGATGGATTGACAATCACAGAGAAAACTAAATAAATTACTGCTGGTTTTGGTCTCCCAAAAATTTCTGTAAATCAATGATGCTAACATACATTTACCCAGCTGTCCTTCTAATTCCTGTGCCAAATCCTTTGTATACAATAAAAGCATGACTTTTCACTGTTCTTTGTGTCTACTTTGAGGCAATTAAGTCTCTTCATTTCTACCCCAACTTTATTTCAGTGTTAACTACGTTCTGTAATTTGCAGCAAGAAGAAAAGAATATTTTCAGTCCACAAATCTGTTTCAGCATAAACACAGTTGCCCACCCATGTTTGAGGGGCTGAGTATTCAGTTTCTCTTAAACGACCTTGCAGTGATCTGTGAAAGTAAGTAAGGCAAAGTAACCTTTTCACTTCAGCAAAGACTTGAACCTCCAGGAGGTCATCTCAATCTGTTCCCTTCTCCATGTATTAGATTAAAAAGGATTGCTCCTAGAGAATTGCTGATTTCTGCAAATGCCTATTTTGAGCTAATGCCAGGCTGAGAAATTATCCTGTTTTTCCCCCTCTATCAATTCAATTTGAGGAAGGAAATGTGCCTTAGAAAATTTCTTCAGATAAAAACTTGGGTGAAATGTAGTGGCATTTTTGGACTTATATAGTTATGGATAGTAAAGGGATAAGTCACTATTGTGTAATTTATTAGAGAATCATCCATCTGGTAGCCTATAATGCTTTCCTACCTTTCAGTTACCATAAATTCCAATGAAATACATTTTAAGAGTCTGTCACCATTAAGGAAGAGTCCTGCCTTGGATAAACCTTTAGAAAATGTCTCCACAGGAAGGATTCACTGGAGAAGAGCCTAATGCTGGGAAAGATTGTGGGCAAGAGAAGAAAGGGATGACAGAGAATGAGGCGTCTGGATGGAGTCACTGAAGCAGTAGGCATGAGTTTAAATGAACTCCAGAGGGTGGTAGAGAACAGAAAGGCCTGGAGGAACATTGTCCATGGGGTCATGATGAGTTGGGCATGACTTCACAACTAATAATAACAATGTATCTTTCCCTTCTGGAGAAATTTATTGTTTCCTCATTTTTTCCACCTCCAAATTTCATGAAGAATTCCCAAAAGCAACTCGCACTTACAGAATTTGTGGAGATGGAAAGGACCCCAAGAGTCGCTTAATCAAACCCTCTGCAGTGTGTAGGAAAACCAACCATTGCATTCTCAAGAGGTAGTTGCCCAGCCCTTTCTTAAAAACTTCCAGAGATGGAGGGTTGACATCCATCTGTCCAATGGGTCTCTGTACAAACAAATTAATTCCTGATATTCAATGCTATATTACCTTCTTTCTTCAGCTGTCTGTTCTTCTGAAACAAGGCTATCAAGCTTAGTATTCCACCCACAATGTTTCTGTAGTTCTTATTATGTTATATTTATTTTTTTGCCTCATGACTTTCAGATCATCTTGCTTGTAACCCATATTTTGTGCATTAGTGTAGGGATATTTAAAATAATCAGTTAGATTCACTGTCTTCCCTTTTCCATTATGACTGTATCTTTATTTCTTTTGATGTTAAACTAGTGATTTCCTAAATACTTTGCTTTGCCCCTGTGCTATGCCCATTATTTGCCATTTTGTTACTTGCCAATGGTCTTTTGATTACTGTTCCCTTGCATTCTAGTATAAAACACTCCTTGACCAGATTAACCAATTCTTGCCCACTTTTCCTACTTAGCGAGTTAATCCCATCTGTGCAAAATAGTCCTTACTCCAAGGAATTTATACCATTGTTTAAACCCCACATTTTGTGGCTTGTAGGTTGCAACCCAGAACTCAGATCCAAACTGTATGCTGTCATTAACTAGTCACAATCTGAAACTTTGGGTGATTTGTAAATGAAATAAGCAATACAATATGATGAATACATGTGTATATCTAAAGAACAAAAATGTGGGCACAGTTCTGTTCATAGCTCCATTAGTTGCTACCCAGAATGTTATCAGATAAATTGGTAGCCTTAGAAATGTATTCATATATTTATGTAGAAGAGCCTTGCTTATACTTTTCTCAAAAATATCTTAATGTTCTTACTAGTTAAGCATGAGATCACAGGTACATATAAGCTTAATTTGTAAATAGTGCATAATGGTTAAAAAAATCAGGTTTACATTCAAGGACAAATAACTTTCAATTAGCATTAGGGTTATTGATATAATGGTTGAGGTGCTGCCTTAGAAAACAGGAGTATGAGCTTTGTCCTGTCCTTGGCATGAAAGCCAGTTGGGTAAATTTGGCCAGTCATACTCTCTCAGCCCATTTCTCCTCACAGGGTTGTAGTTGTGGAGAAAACAGGAAGCAGGAACATTGGATATGTTCACTGACTTGTGTTACATATAAAAGGGTGGAATTAAAACTCTAATAAACAACAATAATTTGATTTTGACTGTTGCCACCTGCAGAACTGACCTCTTTTTTGAGGATGAGTCAAGAAGTTGGGTTATAAAGTCCAGGGAATTGTCAGTTACTAAGAGGATGCAACCTGATTCAAACCAGGGACACAAACTGATTCATCAATTCTGTCAGAATTGTTTATTCAAACTGCTCAATCACTCTGAAGATTGATATGAAATGGTGATTCAACCAAATTACCTTTGATTTGAAGTCTTGAGTGAAAGTTTTCCACAACGTGGCTAGTTATTTAATTAGTGCTGTGTTTTGGCTCATAAGGAATGAATTTTCTCTATAGAATGGTTTGAAAGAAGGAGATGCCATTCACAGTTCTGCCCCAGCCCAGGCTAGCCCTGAGCATTAGAAACACAAGAAATAGAGCAGTAAATGATTATTGCAGTCAAACAGCTGGGAATCTGCCCAACATGACCCTGTAAAATATTCTGTCCTTTTCTGGCTCTTTCAAACACTCTTATTTCTGTTTTTAACTAAGCAGTCAGTTATTATCACATCAGTAGCTGGTTATTACCACCCCACCTCAGTGGAGTGCTATGCTATTCCTCTTAACCTTTCATTATAAATCAATCTCTTTAGTTCTTTTACCATGACTTGAAAGTTTCTCCAATCTCTCAATATTATTCTGGTAATAAGATGCCTAGAAATTAACCCAATAATCTCAGGCTGCTTTCCTCAATTTGGCAAGAAACAAGTGACTATTTTAATACATTCTGCTTTATTAGTTTCCATTCACTATTATTTTTATTTCTTTATTTCACCAGATTACCTTGCAACCTCATTTAGATGAGAGACCTGGGGAGCACCGAAGCTCTCCATATAAAGAGAAGGCGACAAAAGTCTAATGATGCAACTCACAACCTAGTGAAGCCCAAGCATTTTTAAAACATTGATCTTGATAGAACAAAATTCACCTCGAAGCCAAATATTTCTGCTTGTCTAACTTAAGGATCAAAGCAGTAATGAAAAGCTTTATCTGCCAGCGCAGAATAGCACCGAGCTGCTTCATGAAGGACAGCATAGATGCTGAAGTTGTAGCATGGCTGTCAAGACTGGCACAAGCAGCAGTATTTTGGAACAACTGGATAGAGAAGAAGGATATCTGCATGCCGAATCCTGAATAGGTAATCATTTGGGCTGCTGGACCCATTTGGAATTGGATGGCTGGCATTGAAAGATGTGAAACTTCCCACTAAAACAATATTGGTTCTATGCAGAACTTAGGTTCTAAGCCTAATGAAATTGTGCTAAAGGCTGATGTTTTGTTTGGAAAAATAACTGCTTTCCATATATGTATTTAATTATTTTAATTTTAAAAAATCTTAAATCAAGGAATTTAACAGGTGCCAAGAAATGCACTGGTACTTTGGTAATCTCCAAAGTCAGCACACAATTCTCAAGATTAGGCTTTCTATGCATCCAGAATAGACTTTTCTTGTGTGCATGTCAAAGTAACCTGTACAAATGAGTCTTTTGTCATTTTATAGTTGACTGTAAAGTTGAATATTGAGCCCAAGGTAATATCTGGTTTCCACTTACTACTTTGGCTTATTCTATGTTAATATGAACACATATACAGTATTGTTTGTTTGTTTGTTTTATTGGATTTACAGTAAGTGAACACACACACACACACACACACACACACACTACAGAATCTCTGCTTCAAATGTTTGAATTTTTATGGGGATCAGATGTCCTTCAGATATTGTATTTCAGAGAGGATGTCAACAAAGTTATATGAAAATTTTCCTTGCAAAAAACATACATCATGTGAAAAGTGCACAATATGCAGCTGCAAACACAGGTGAAAACAAAGGTAAAGTATTGTGGAGAAGTTAGAATGAATTTGAGAAAAATCAGCCTTGCAAAGAGCTTACAACTATTTAAACATTCCCTTTCTTTTTTCCAATGAATGTTTTCTTCAAAAGCCTTTTTCCCCACAGTAGTTTAATTCTAAAAGGCTTCGAGAAAAGATTAGTGTAAATTATGGTTGGTAGAAGGGTTAATAAGCATCCATTCCTAACCTAGATATTTGCCTGTCAACATTATTCCAATATACCACACAAGGTCTGTTAGTTCTCTTACTCCCCTTCTAGTATGCATGGTAGTTGCCAAGCAGTAAAGAGGCAGCCACAACAAAATAAGGTCAATAGCTGCCATGTGGCCCTATTTAGGGTGATCCATTCCCCACTGGGAGTTGCTGGGTGCCAGATGCATCTACAGGTCTGCAGTAAGGAGTGTTGGTAGATACAGTTGCTTGTATTTGCTCTACGTTGACCTTTTATATTTGCAATTACTACTTGAAGACTCACTCACCCACCCTATTCTCTTCTGGGATGCCCTTCAGATGGTCTCTCATTCCTTAGCAACCTCAGTTTTGGACTATTGCAATGTGCTCTTCATGGGTCTATCCCAAAGACCATCTGGAAGTTACAGTTCATCCAGAATGCAACAACATAGGCAGTAACTGGTGTTATTTCCTGACTGAAGTATTGGCTTCTGCTGACTTCTGGTGGCAATTTTTGGACTGCCTATCTCCAGTTGTTTTTGCCCATCCTGCATGATTGGGAAGAGTGGGTCCCTTCACTTAAATGCTGCCATCTAGCCTTTGGAATAGCATTATATACATACATACATACATACATACATACATGCATGCATACATACATACAGTACATACATACATACATACATACATACATACATACATACATACATACATACATAGTTCCCACTCTTCAAATGTTCTTTAAGTCTCTGAAAATCTGGCTGTCATCTCAGGCCTGAAGTTAGGGTGTTTGTGGAGTAACTATCTATTGTTGTTTGGAGGGGGAGGGAAGTTATTTATGTGGTTTTGTCCTGTTTAATTTTGCTTAATATTGTAAGCCGTTAAGAGTCTTTTGGAGGTAGGTGGCCTCAAAACAATCTATAATCAAATAAATGACATTAAAATACTCTTTTTTCCCAAGATCCAGACTAGGGAAATGTACTTCAATAAAGTATAAAAGCTATTCAAGTTGAAGTAGTTTTTCCATGTGTGCTCAAATGAACTTTCTTGTCTTTGCTGCACATTTCTCTATGTAGCAAACCTTATTTTGTGAATTAAATCAATGGTTGATGACCATTCAATATAGTTGTGTTGCTTGAACTTATTGATTTTGGATGCCATCACTGTTCAAAGACTGTTTGTAATCTGCGACATGTCCTTCTTCTGACTTACTCCAGGAACTTCAACCTCATTTTATTTTGTGAACATTTAAGTAACACTTAGGTTTAAAAAAATTTTTAAAAAATAAAACTGCACTTCACATTCACTGCAAGGCATATTTTTCTTTTTTTTAATCAAACTAACAATCTTACACATATCTTCATAGGAATAAGTCCCATAAAACTAAAGTTTCTTCTGAGATAAGAGGGAAAATGAAAGGAAAAAAATGAAACATGACAAAACCACATAAGGTTGCAGCTTTAGAAAATAAAGAGCAGCTTCCCTGAGGATGGACATAATTGCACAACTGAAACCCCATGTCTTAGTGTGTTATATATGTGATTCAGGTTAAAAGTAAGGCAAGACTTTATATGGTCATGTCTGCTATCATGATTTTTTTTAACTTTTCATTCACAAAGACACATATTCCTTTCCACAGCTCATGTATAAATGTGAATATTCCATCTTCTTATGGAGAATTAATATTTTTTTTCAGGAAAAAAAATCATAAAATACAAATGCGCAGTTAATCCAAAATAATACAAAGTGGGCTGGTTTCACAATCCTTAGTTGATAGATTTTTAATTACAGATGACTTTGGGCTCCAGCTGTGACCACTAAATTGCTTTTCTGAAATTTGAGCACAAGTGTAGATATTTATTTTCAGCAAATGAATCCTCAAATAGGACATAGTTCATCAAGACTGGATTAAAGTAAAAATTGTATCTTATTCCAAAAAAATAAAATAAAAAAAAATCCCTCAGTCCCTAGAAATATTTTCAAGAAAACCTCCACCAATCTAAACAACTGTGTTTTCTGTGTGTACTTCAGAAAGAAAGAGAAAGAGAGAAAATAATAATAAAGCTTTCTTGGATCTGCATAGATAGTATTTTATATTATAGCACTATGATATATTCTCTGTTAATTATGTTTGTTTAGAAATGAGAACATGTAGTGATCAGGAATATTTCCATTGCCATTCATAAACTTAGAGAAAAAGGCTTATGACAAATGAACAGTAAGACTCTTGTTATTCCTCACAATCCGCAAACATCCTCGGGTCCTTTCCTTAGTAATTGGGGAGCCCAACGAGCCAAGTTTTGTTCTTCTCCCATTGTCAGGATTTGGGATAAACATATAACCATGTGTGCCAAGTGCTGATTGCTTTTCCTCCCTTTTCCCTTTCCCTCCCATCTTCTCACAGTTGTGGAAGGCAAAAAGAAAAAAAAATAAAGCTTTTCTAATGATGTTCTTGAAGGCTCTGGAAATCTGACCGTTGCCTCAGTACTTGGGACAGGCCTTTGTCAAATGCTATTTTTCCTATGTATAGTTATTGCTTTGATGGATACTATTTGGTTTAATTATAATATTGCTATAAGTTCTGTCCACCTACAAAGAAAAGGATGGGGAAAAAGGCCAAGAAGAAATTGGATTTCATGAGCTCATTTCTCATTTTAACAGAAAAAACACACCTGTTTGTTAAGTCTTATGAGGAAAATCTTTCCACAATCCAATAAGAAACTTTTTCTAAATAAACTGGGTGTTTATTGGAGGTAATTTCTTTTCAGTTTTACTGAAACTATGCACTCAGCACATCATAACTAGAAAGCTGTAGCGGGGAAAATTTGGCCAAATGAAGGTGACGATTATGACAAGGAATTTGGAACAATTGAAAGTTGATATAGAATACTTCTGCATTATGAATTACCCTTTATCAGGAGCACTTTGTAGAAAAACATGTGATAGTAGTATTATATTGGACATGCATTTTGTTTGTATGATGCCTCCTTTAGCCAAGAGAAAACAGAATAGTTAATAATGGACATAATCTTCATCAATTACAGTGTTTACCTTTGAAATGTTTTTCAAAATAATTGTTTTAATTAAAAAAAATATTTTAAAATGTGAATAAAATATTTTTTTTAAAAAAACATAGGGGACAACCAAAGAAAGGAATGAAATTGGTATATTTGCAGTTATGATGGAATCATTTAAACCTGCTATAAATGTGTTTTGATAGTTACTATGTAATAAAAAGATAATTAATTAAATATTTTAAACAATTTTATATGGCTTAGGTTGAAATCTTACACATTCTGGGCTTCCGATATAGTACCCGGAAGTGACACAAATCCATGCTTTTCTTGGGCCAATTAAATTTGCTGCCCTGCCTGATTTTAATTTTTTAAGTTTGTTAGTCGGTTTGTATGCACATTATTCAGTTTTAAATTTATATGTAACATTCTGCATTACCTTTCCTTAATTATAAATGTCTGTCTGATATCTGAAAGAAATATCAGATGACTTAAATAAAATAGAAACTTTGCCAGGCATGCTGGAAACAAAGACTACCAATATTTGTAGGTTACACAATCATAGAAGATATCAGAACAAAAGCACTTATAGCAATTACATGTACTTAAGTTTCAAGCTCCCTAATATACATGTTGATATATTCCTTAATGATCTTTTAGTCTGCTCTTTTTCTAACCAATCATATACAACTGTTATAATAATAAGCTTTCTTACATTTCTGAGTTTTATATACCTTTCAGTTGTAAAAACAAAAACAAATGAACAAAAAATATATAGCATAATCCATAATATATATTGTACACAGAACCTTTGCCTAAAGCCTACGTATGGTATTTTTAAAATTCAGATCTTCACCTTACTTGATTTTTATCTCCTAATACAGCACTGCTAATAAGCCTGATCCTTTTTTTTTTCAAATGCATGGAGCCCTGATTATATTTGGCGACAAAAGGAAAGAACAGAGGTTCACAAGAGATGAAGCTATGCTGGAATGCTGGTAACCTAAGATGCATATGCTAATATATAAGTAATACATTGTTTAATTCTGATTTTTTTTTCAAAAAAAATGGATACTTCTTCTTTTGGGTATGTATACCCAAAGCTTAATGTTGCAATTTCTTTGTCACCAGCTTCTGGCCGATTACGCAGTGTTAACTCCAAAAATCATGCTATCAAACCACCTTGATGCATGATGCTCACTCACTGACATGAATATGATGGCTGTATAGTGTGGTTGGTCCCTCTGTTGGAACTGTGCTCCTGTGGGGATATTAGCATTTGGAATTGCATAGTAAAGTCATTCTTCAGCTCTCAAGGGCATGTGTCTGAACTTGCATGGAAGATCTCATCCTTGCATTTTTCCCCCCTCTGTGATAAATGAGCGTGGTGTAATGAAAATCACAATATTTTTTATTGCCAGCCGTTATCCCCGGAAAAAAAAAAAAATCTACTGCAGGCTCTTTTTCTGGGAGATGAAAATGTACTCTACACTTCATTTCAATATGGCCAGGATGTTATGGAGGTCAAAGCTTTCTTTTCAAAGTGGAGATTTAAAAAACAAATAAACATTATGTTTAATTAAAAGTCAAAGCTTTGTGGTGCTCCAGTGGTGCTTGAATGTTCAAGGTTTTGGTACTGTTCTCTATTTGCTACTTGGATTTGAAAAGAAGAGACTTAATACAAAAATACAGAAAACTGTCAGACATATTTTTTTAAAATATGTTCTTTGTGTATAATTGACACGAGATTCTACAAAAGAGTATTTGGTGCTTTAGGGTATAGGAAGTGCTTTATATCAGAATATCCTTCCTTCCTTCCTCTCTCTCTCTCTGTTTCTTTCTTTCTTTCCTCTCTCTCTCTCTCTTTCCTTTCCTTCTCCCTCTTTTCCTAGTGCAGTTCACAGGTATTAATAGGAAAATAATACATTAGTAATAAATAATACAAAATAATATATTAATACATGAAAACCAATATTGGCACTGATGACTCCTCGGGCAATCCCACAGACTTCCAGAAGAGACAGATTTGTTTCTCCAGCTTGTGGAAAGACATGTCAGTGAGGAACGCCTAACGTCAGGTCTCTTCTGTCACTACCTCCTGGAATGGGAGTTTTTTGGTTGAAATTTCTGATACAGTCCTTTACATTGCACTCGGAAGCACACTGTACAGCTTCTGTGGCAATACATCATATTTTAGACTGTTCAGGAAGTGCACATGCTACTTCATTTTTGACCAACTGAAGTGTTCACTGTTCTCCATAACATTATGTTATGATCTTAAATAGGATTTTTGTGATATGATATACTTGTTGGCACATGATGCCAGAAGAATTATCTATCTCATGTAGGTAAAGGTATTTCAAATGTACAATAGTGTGTAAGAGCATTGACATAGACTGCATTTAGAATGAAATATATTCAGTCTACTTTAGCGTGAATACAGCTAAATGTTTCCTGAATCATTCACTCTAGAAATAAGACAGAATGGCAGCAGTGCAGTTCTTCCCCACTGAAATAATGCCCCCCCCCAAAAAAAAACCCCAGTATGTTTACTAACAAGAACTGCATCATGATCATACTGTTTAACTCCTGGGAGACTTGGATTGTTTTGATGGCAATCAATTTTGACACCAAAACCAAACATTCACACAAGGACATTCCTGAATCCTTGAGGCTCATAAGCAAATAGCCATCAAATAAGAGAAAGAGTAAATTATTACTCAAAATAGAGTTCTTTGATGATGCCAGAGGTGGTACTCAGCAGGTTCTGACCAGTTCTGGAGAACCAGTAGTGGAAATTTTGAGTAGTTCAGAGAACCGGTAAATATCACCTCTGACTGGCCCCGCCCCCATCTATTCTCTGCCTCCTGAGTCCCAGCTGATCAGGAGGGAATGGGGATTTTGCAGAACCTTCTCCTGGAGTGGAGTGGGAATGGAGATTTTACGGTATCCTTCCACTGCTGTGCCCACCAAGCCACGCCCACCGAGCCACACCACACTCACCAGGCCACACCCACAGAACCGGTAGTAAAAAATGTGAATACCACCACTGGATGATGCTCATGTTAACATACCTCTTTCACACACCGGTGCCTCTTGTTAAAACATCTGAGAGCCATTTCCCCACCTGCCTACAGAATGGATTGAAAATTGCAGTATGGTAGGTAATCCTTCCATAGAACATGTCCATTCTGATTTGGTCAATAACTTGAAACTTTGCAGTACTGGTTACATTGATTAATTCTGCTAAGCTATATGCTTTATTTTGTTTTCACTATGATTTGGTGAATACATTTCAGTGGTGGGTTGCAGGGGTACGCCCTGGTACAGGTGTACTGGAGCCTGCCTGGAGCACTGGATACCATTCTAGTACAGTGCTCTGGAGGGCCCACCCACCTGCCCGAGCTCCTTACCAGTCTTTTAAGTCTTCTGCTATTCTGCACACGTGCACAGCGTGTACAACACCTGCGCAATGCTCAACTGAGCAGCTGGAATGTCACGAAGGCAGTAAGATGCATGCATGCACTGCGCACGTCCATGTGGATGATGCCAGGCCCGTCCCAACCATACCGGTTGGAACGGCATCAAGAACCCACCACTGATACATTTAGTTGCTTGGCTTATACAGAACGCTAAGCACTAAAGTCTTGTTTACAACCCCACAATGGCTGGCTTCATGATGAACCTGCAAAGCAACATTATAAGGTAATAAAGTAAATGAACCCAGTCATTGCCTAAGTAATATATGGAGGTACTTGTCTATGGCTGAAGTGGCAGTATAGTTCTCAGAGAAGTATTTTCAAAAGAATTGTATAAAAATACTATACGCTTAAATTAAGCATCACTTTCTGAAATGATTATAACATGATTTATTCTCCCTCACAATGTTTTTGTTTGTTTGTTACTCCCCATTAGCAAAAATATTGAAGTGGGTTGGAATGTCCAGCTTTTCTTGTGTCCAAATAGGCTGTTAGACCATTGTTGTGTCTTTGCTTCTACAAAGATGCATCAAATTGATGGGTATAATCATGGAACTGGAATATTATGGGTTATGGTAAATGAGAGGCTATAGGTCATACAGCCAGATGTTATTTCAAAGCTCACTGCAGTCCCATCTTGAATTTGTTACCGAGCAAGCAAATTAAAGCAGGGAAAGCCTTGTCCATAAAGTCCTTATCCTGAGAACCAAACCTAATAGGTTCTGTTGTCTTATATATTATTTTTCTGCCCAAAGGAATTATGTATAGTTGGATGACTAATGTTTGACTTACTATTACACAAGCTCATTAAAAGTGCCTTTTTGCGAGGCCTAACGTTGTCCACTAACTTCATTAAACATGTTACAAACAGGATTAAGTTTACAAGCTATGCAGTCATTAACTGAACAAATGTAAAAGAAAAAAATGTTATTCAAAATGTGCAAATATCCTGGATTTTGGGAAAATTATTCCCAGAAAGCTTTGGTTTTAAAAGGATCTCCATGCTATCTTAGAACTTTCTCCTGATTTGCAGCTAACTAGAAAGTTGAAAAAAAAAAAAAAACAGCAGCTGTATTTGTTTGTATCTATTCTCTATTACAGAAATGATTTTGGGAACCCTGGCTCCCTTGCAGTAGTAGGATTCAATTTTTTTTTACTACTGGTTCTATGGGTGTGGCTTGGTGGGCGTGGCAGGGGAAGGATACTGTAAAATTTCCATTCCCACCCCAATCCAGAGGAAGATTACTGCAAAAACTCCATTTCCTCCTGACCAGCAACACACACACAGAGTCAGACATCACTAGACGGGGGAAACTGTTACCTTTTTATTCCCTATTACAGCTTCTTTGGCTACATCAGACTGCTGAAGGAATCCCAATCAAGAACTATGTTTCTCCATTGCTTTTAATTGCCTGTTCCCTGATGATTGATTAGTTATCATTTTTATTTGTATATCACTCCATTAGAATCTCTATGTGACTTACTTTAATAAAAGCAAGAAAATAATGGTTAAAACATCTATAAATGATAAAAAGCCTACCTCCATCAAGAATGTTAAAAATCAGATATCACCAAGACAATAAATGAATAATTTAGCTTGGAAGTGAGGAACTGTACCTTCCAAGTTCATCTCTCTCCCTCTCTCTCTCTCTCTCTCTCTCTCCCTCCCTCCCTCCCTCCCTCCCTCCCTCCCTCCCTCTCTCTCTCTCTCTCTCTCTCTCTCTCTCTCTCTCTAGGATGAGCAGAGAATGATAAATTCAATATTGTCCATGTGTTTTGAATATGCATGAAAAAAATAGGTTCAAATCTCTTAATCTGGTGGCTCTTATAGGGTGTATTTATTTTAAAGGACTTTAAAGCAATGCTCCTGAACATGCAATATTTCTCTCTCTCTCTCCAATTTTTTCTGTGATAATTTTGGTTTATTACCCAGGCAGCAGAACAAATGCGATTTGTATGAGTGATTGCCTCTTGCATTTGTATGTATATTTAATCAGCAGAAACATCAGAACTGTGTGCCTAAGTCTGGGTGTGAATATATGTTCCAAAACTATATGGATCTTCCTGCATTCACCATTACTCAAAACTCTTCTGAGGTGCTTTATAAATCCAGAAATTTTATGGGCTGGGCCTTAAATATATATATTGGAAACAATTCTCCAAAGCTGTGACATAGCCTTCTGATGATGAGAATATTTTTTTTTTCTAGAACTAATTACCATTAGTCAAGCTCAAATGAAACAGATGAAGTACAATGTAATGGAGAACTGATAGGATCAGATGCCCAGAATGACAAATTCCCTAGGTCAGGGGTTGTCCAAACTTGGGAACTTTAAGACTTGTGGACTTCAACTCCCAGAATTCCCCAGCCAGCTGGCTAGGGAATTTTGGAAGTTGAAGTCCACAAGTCTTAAAGTTCCCGAGTTTGGACACCCCTGACCTAGGTACTTACAGGATCATCTCTATGACCTCTTTATTCCTCCAGTATATATACCCTATGCTTTTTTTTTAGTAGTCTCCCTATTTTGTGAGGCGAAAGGCACAGGGGAGGGCAGAAAATGTTTTTCACCAGTAAAAGTACTGTAGAACAGCTTCTTGAGCTCAGGTTAAGACCCACATTACTGCTTTTTGGCAGCTGATAAAAATGGAATGATTGTGGAGGACATTAAAAGATTGAAAAATGGCTGTTTATATTTTTATATTGTATTTTTATTTCCATCTCTTTACATTTTTGCTTGGGTTTTCTGTGTAACAACTGATGTCCATGCAAATTATTATAGAGTAATATATAAATACAACAAAGAAACATAGAAATAAATGTACTTTTGCTCAGTTATCAAAAAGCCCAACACTCTTTCATTCTAATTAGCCTTACACAACACTAGCTGCGTCTTAAGAATATAAGAATATGCAGAGAACTATACTAGATAAGGTCAGCCTTCTGTTATCAGGAAGGCCAATAAACTGGTTATGATTGCTTTTGTAATGGCAGATTCTAATATCAGTTTGTCTTCTTTTGACTTTAATGCAACTAATTCTCACACTGGCATAACAAACCAATAACAATGGGAAGATAAGAGATCTTTTTTATGGAATGAAAATAGGAAAAGAATCATGAGGTGAGCAGATTTTGAATGTTACAATCCAGTTCTATATCTACATACATGCTTGGAAGTAAGTCTCTGTTCTTTATTTGGTTTACTGTAGCATAAATGCACACAGGCTGATGGCATTACTGGTTTTGCCATGGACATTAATACTTGGTAGATTTTTTTTTAAATTGTACTTTCAGTATGAATGCTTTGGACAGGCCTAATTATAGCATCTGTCTAACTTTCTGTCCTTCTGTTTCAAAAATGTCCATCAAGTCAATGGCTCTTTGCCATTGTTTAGATTTAGAATGAAAACCATGGGCTGTAGATTCAGGCATAATGTGCAACCGTAAGGGCCTCTAATTTAATAAATAGTAATAATAAGGCAACCCACCTGGCTATTGCAATATAAAATCAGCCTAAAATTTACTTTGATTTACTACTAATCCACTGAGAGTTTCAGAAAATTTAATGCAAGCTTTGAAATTCAGAGGCGGCTCTTCTTTGCCTTACAAATTCTCTGTGCCTCGTGGGATTCTCAGAAACTATTAACATCTTTTATTTAACGTAATAAGCACTAAAGATAGGGATATAGCCATGAGATAATAGCCTTTGTGAAATCACTAGGAGTGCTGGGGTGAATCGATGGGTACTCAACATAATGACAAGATCATCGGCTAATGCCTACTTTTATTGAGATTTAATATTCTAATCACTTTTCCAAGAAATCATCTTTACACTGAAAAGTATGGGCAGCCTCAGAGTACAAATGTTAAAACAATATTATTTTACTCCTGTAGCATTGTAGATAATTAATTTTAGTAGCAAGTAATGTAAGGTCTGTTTTAGGCTAAATTTAAATTGACAAGTGTTTTTAAAGGATTTTTTTTTCCTATGGAGCTGTGAGTCAAGTGAACTCAGAATCCTTAAAGCTATGTAATTATAATAAAAGAAATATGGTGGAGTGCTTAAGGCACCAATAGAATATAATTCAAATATGAATCTAGACAAAATGTGATATTGTCTTCAATATCGCATTGTCTTCTACTGTTGCATGTGAATATAAAAATATACATGTGTGTGTGTGTGTGCGTGCGTGTGTATCTTTGGGTGTATACACATACACGCACACACACTCACACTCTCTCTCTCTCTCTCACACACACACACATATATTTCACATGCAACAGTAGAAGAGAATGTTATGGAGATAAAAGAATTACAATCATCTAGATTCTCAATAAAATTTATTGTAAGAAAGAAATTGGGCTGTGCAGCATTTCAGATTTGATCTCCAAAATGTGCTTTACAATGTGTGGGAAATTGAATCAAAAGCACTCCAAAGCTCTAGTAAGAAATGTAATTTTATGTCACTTCACTACTCAAGAGATACTCTCTGATTTAGCCCTAACCTCTGCTATCAACCTTTGAAAGTGTATATCTTACAATGAAAGTCACAACAAACATAGCTTCATTCTCTTTACTCCATATATTTATGGATATAAATTCATAGAAACGTGAAATTCAGAGGTAGCTGGCATTAGTCCAACAGTTTTATATTTCAAATTATCTATATATACATTTATTTTAGACAAAATCTAACAGTAACTGCACAAAGTAGAATCAATTGTTTTAGTGTCCAAATGGTTGGGTGCTGGCTTCACCATTAGAAAGTTAAAAGTTGAAAGATTGGTTCTACCTTTTCAATCCAGGGAACTCTCAAATACTCCTTTTTGTCACGTCACTAGCCCAGTATCACCAGAAAAATTCAGTACCAGTACAATTGTCAAGAGCCATGGTGGCGCAGTGGTTAGAATGCAGTACTACAGGCAACTTCTGCTGAACACCTCTCCCAGCAGTTTGGCAGATCAAATCTCACCAGGCTCAAGGTTGACTCAGTCTTCCATCTTTCTGAGGTCGGTAAAATGATTACCCAGATTGTTGTGGGCAATATGCTGACTCTGTAAACTGCTTAGAGAGGGCTGTAAAAGCACTGTGAAGTGGTATATAAGTTTGTTATTGCTATTGCTATTCTTGTGAAGAGGTTGCTTCAAAGGCCAGGCTCAAATATATCTTTGGCCTGTATGGGTAGTGTCTTTCAACTAGAAGAAATCATATCATTCTTGGAGGTCTTTTTTGTGTACATAAAGAACTGGCTGAATCTTTCTTTCTTGAAACTGCTCATTAAATTACTGATTTGGATCCATTTAAACTTAATAATAATTTGAAGGTTCATTTTGTCCTCTGGTGCTGACTAGGCCAGGGCTGGGTGTACTTTATGTGGCTATGTGCTGCCTTTAAAGTTCTCAGAGTCATATTATACATGACACTATAGTGGCTTAGACTATAGTATCTATCTATCTATCTATCTATCTATCTATCTATCTATCTATCTATCTATCATCTATCTATCTATCTATCTATCTATCTATCTATCTATCTATCTATCTATCTATCATCTATCTATCATCGTCTTCATTTAACAAACCCATAATCCCTTGTGAGGGAGTCTGGACAACTGAATGTAGATAGCAGTGTTTTAATGGCCAGATGCTCTTCCTGTTGCCAATGTGAAGTTTTCTTCAGCAGATATTTTCTCACAGTGCCCAAAGAGAGAAATATCTGCCTCTCTTTAGGATTTTAACTCATAGTCTCCTGCTTGTGAGGTGAGCTACTTCTAGACCACTGCACCACTCTTCTCTGTCTGTCTCTCTGTCTCTGTCTCCCTCCCTCTCTCCCACTCTCCTATCTATCTATCTATCTATCTATCTATCTATCTATCTATCTATCTATCTAGAGGAGGAGGAGCTTACGGCGATGGCGGTCGCCTCCTGAGCTCCGGAGAACGCCATGGAGCTCCCGACAGGGCAAGGGACTGCTGCCGGCCCTCATATCATCGGAGGGCCGAGAGTTTGATAGCTCGACCACCCTGGCTTGTTTTGGGCTCGTTTTGGCCCGCCAGGGGGTCGGGGGAGATCGGAGGGAAAAGGAGGAAAGGAAGGCTGTAAGCGGCCGGGGAGAAAGCTGGGAAGCAATGGCGGCAATAGCGGTGCTCAGTGGAGCGCGGCATGGTGTGTGGATTGCGCTGGCGGTGAAAAGACACCGGTAAGAAGAACAAGGCACCGGGGATGAGAACAAGGCTAAGAGGCTGGGAGGCAGCCAGGAGAGGCAGATGGAGACGGTTACGGCGGCGGGACGAGTGGAAAGAGGGGACGCTGCTGCCAGGGACTCCTCTGTCATTTTCCACTGTATCCTGGCTGCTCCCATCCCCCCGGGCCCTGCCGGCGCCAGCAGGGGACGCCGAATGCTTATTACGAATCTTTGTGAAGTTTGGAGAATTTTGGAGAACTTTACCCTAAACTTTACCCTAAATTTTGGATAATTTAGGAGCGCCGGGTGGGGGCCAAGGTGGAGTGTGCCCACCGGGTGCTCTGGATGGAGCCAGGAGTGAGGGCGAAGGTACAAGACAACGGTTGGGGGTGGCCTGGGACATCTGCGGCCTCCGAAGGCCCTGTTTCAGGGTCATGGATAGGCCTGAACAGTCACCTAGGCCAAGAACAATTAGGTCAAGAACGCCCCCCCCACCCACTAAGGATCCCACACTCCTCTGGAACCACCTTGGATAGTCTCCCACCTTTTGGTCATCTCTGCCATTTTGCACCACCTGGGGATATTCGATCATTCCCTGCCCCCCTCCTCTTCCAAGTACATTAAAGCCTCCTACCTCCTACTAAGACTATTAAGACTCTAATCCACCGTCTATCAACTTTCCTCACCAGCACCCTGACCCCACTGGGCTTTTAACAATTTATTCGAGGTTAGACCTGTTCTGCCTGCGGGAGGCCCCTCTCTCGCAGGCATGGCCCTTGGCTCTCTCAAGGGCCTGCCTTGATGACGGGTTTGTGAATCCTGAGAGGTGGAAGAAACGGAAGCTCAGGGGATTTTTATCTAAATGTTTTGTATTGTTCTTAGGGGGTTCCAGGGAGGGGTGGGTGGGTCAACCAGGCCGGGAGAGGAGCCAGTGCCAGACGAACAGGTGAGTCCAGGAGGGAAGTGAGCGGGGTGGGGGGGGAGAAGGTACAAGTTATTCCATCAGAGGGTTGTTTTATTACAACGGTCGCGGGGAGGGGGGGATGCGAGGACAAGAGAAGATCACAAGGTCGGTTGGGAGACCGTGGCTGCTGGCTACGCCCGGTCGTTTGTACCAACCCCCGCAGTCTAGGTGGCCAGGAACTACAGAGCCAGGGCCTGAGGCTGATGCTTTGCAATGCAAGGTCCGTGACCAACAAGACCCCCCTCATTAATGAGTTGATCTCTGAGGGGGAGCTGGACCTTGCAGGGATAACGGAGACCTGGTTGGGCCACGAGGGTGGTTTACCCCTCGTGGAAATGTGCCCACCGGGTTTCCGTGCATTCCATCAGCCTCAGGCCCTGGGTAAGGGTGGCGGGGTGGCGGTAGTTATACGGGAATGTTTGGAGCCGAGGGAGTTCACTGTTCCTCAGATACCCGGGTGTGAGTCCCTTGGTGTGAAATGGGGCCCAGGGAGGCAGTGGGGTCTGCTGATTGTATACTTGGCTCCTCGCTATACATCAGCGGCCCTGCCCGAGCTCCTCGAACTGATCTCGGAGACGGCGGTTGAGATCCCCAAGCTTTTGGTTATGGGGGATTTCAACCTGCCGTCAACGGGAGCAGCATCTGAGGTGGCTCGAGAGTTCATGGCTTCGATGACAGCCATGGACCTGACCCAACTAATTCAGGGCCCCACACACGAGGGTGGCCACACACTGGACCTTGTTTTTGTATCTGAGCAGTGGACGAGTGATCTGGGAATAGGGGATTTAGTTGTTACTCCCCTGTCATGGTCAGATCACTCATGTCTCCGGCTGGACTTCCCTGGTGCTACCCCCCACCGTGAGGAGGCGGAGCCAGACTGTCCAAGCTGGTACCGCCCCAAGCACCTGATGGAACCGGATAGGTTCCAGACGGAGCTTGGGCCATTACCTGTAGCCCTGACCCGCGCTCGGTCAGAGGACCTAGTGGCCACCTGGAATAGGGCGGTGGCTGGGGCCTTAGACCGGGTTGCGCCTTTGCAACCTCTCCTGAGGCAGCGACCCACCCGAGCTCCTTGGTATACCGAGGAGTTGAGGGTGATGAAGCGCCATAGGAGATGTCTAGAGAGCAGGTGGAGGTCCTCACGCTCCGAATCTGATCGAACACAGGTAAGAGCCTATTTACGGACTTACATTGTGGCATTGAGAGCGGCCAAACGTAGACATTGTGCCGCTCTTATTGCATCTGCTGATAACCGCCCTGCAGCCCTGTTTAGGGTGACCCGCTCCCTCTTATCACAGAGGACGCGGGGGGCGCCCTTGCAGGGCAGAGCAGAAGAGTTTGGGGAATATCTGCAGGACAAAGTCGCTCAGATCCGGAGTGGATGGGCCCCCTCCAGTGGACCGGACGAGCCGTCAACAGTGAGACTTGTGAGACCATTCTGGGAGGAGTTTGATTCTGTTGCCCCCGAGGATTTGGACAGGTTGCGTGGACGGCTGCGACCCTCCACATGTTCAATGGACCCGTGTCCCTCCTGGCTGGTATTGGCAACCTGGGAGGTAATAATAATAATAATAATAATAATAATAATAATAATAATAATAAATATTTATTTCTTAGCCGCACCCTCTCCCGAAGGACTCGAGGTGACACGAGGCTGGCTTCTGGGCCTGGTGAATGCCTCATTGGGTGAGGGATCCTTGCCAACTGCCTTCAAAGAGGCGGTGGTGAGGCCCTTACTTAAGAGGCCTTCACTCGACCCAATGGAGCTGGCTAATTATCGTCCAGTCTCCAACCTTCCCTTTCTAGCGAAGGTTGTTGAGAATGTGGTGGCACAGCAATTTCCACGACACCTTGACGAATCCGATTATCTAGACCCACGCCAGTCCGGCTTCCGACCCGGGCACAGCACGGAGACAGCCTTGGTCGCGTTGGTTGATGATCTCTGGAGGTCCAGAGATAGAGGTTGTTCCTCTATCCTGGTCCTATTAGACCTCTCAGCGGCTTTTGATACCATCGACCATGGTATCCTATTGCGCCGGCTGGAGGGGATGGGAGTCGGAGGCACCGTTTTGCGGTGGTTCAGCTCCTACCTCTCCGACCGGACGCAATGTGTGTTGACAGGGGGGCAGAGGTCGACCCGGAGGCCACTCACTTGTGGGGTGCCACAGGGGTCGGTCCTCTCGCCTCTCCTGTTCAACGCATATGTGAAGCCACTGGGGGAGATCATCCATGGTTTTGGGGTTGAGTATCATCTGTACGCTGATGACACCCAGCTGTACATTTCAACCCCAAACCACCCCAACGAGGCTGTCGAGGTGATGTCCCGATGTTTGGAAGCCGTCGGGGTCTGGAGGGGGGACAACAGACTCAAACTCAACCCCTCCAAGACTGAGTGGCTGTGGCTACCGGCACCTCGGTTCAGCCAGCTGATTCCATCGTTGGCCATAGGGGGCGAACAATTGTCCCCTGTGGAACGGGCGCGCAATTTGGGCGTCCTCCTAGATGCCCGGCTGTCAATGGATGACCATGTGGCAGCCGTGACAAGGGGGGCGTTCCACCAGGTTCGCCTGGTGCGCCAATTGCGCCCCCTACTGGACCAGGATGCCCTGCGCACGGTCACTCATGCACTGGTGACGTCTCGCCTGGACTACTGCAACACTCTCTACATGGGGCTGCCCTTGGGATGCGCCCGAAGACTGCAGCTAGTCCAGAACGCAGCCGCGCGGGCTGTGATGGGGAGTACTAGGTACTCCCATGTAACACCTCTCCTGCGCGAGCTGCACTGGCTGCCTGTGGTTTTTCGGGTGCGTTTCAAGGTTTTGATTACCATCTTTAAAGCGCTCCATGGCACAGGACCTAGCTACTTGCGGGATCGCATCCTCCCACACACATCCCTGCGGCCAATCCGCTCTCACAGGGAGGGGCTTCTCCTGGTGCCGTCCACTAGGCAATGCCAACGGGCGACGCCAAGGAGTAGGGCCTTCTCTGTGATGGGCCCAACCCTCTGGAATGACCTCCCCCCGACATTAGAACTACCACTGACTTCCGCTCCTTCCGACAAAAATTGAAGACTCACCTGTTCCGATTAGCAGGCCTGGCATAACTGTAACTGTTACCTCCTGGTAGACATATTCTAACTGGTTATTTTAGGGGAATCGCTTTTAAATGTAGTTTATGTGATATTTGTAGGGGTTTTAAAATTATATTTACATATACTTTACTCAGCTGTACAGTTCTTTTTAACTTTCTTTTTAACCTCCTCCATATTTAACTTTCTATTTATTTAACAATTTTAATTGTTTAGTTATTTAATTATATTATGATGTATTTCTTGTATGGACTGTACACCGCCCCGAGTCCCTTTTGGGAGAGGGGGCGGTCTAGAAGCGCAGTAAATAAATAAATAAAATAAATAAATATCTATCTATCTATCATCTATCTATCTATCTATCTATCTATCTATCTATCTATCTATCTATCTATCTATCTATCTATTTTTATATGGCCACCCATTTCACATGAACTTTTTTTTTAAACAACGTTTTATTGGTTTTTTAAAAATTTTACAAGGAAAAAGGTAATGGGTAAGTACAAATTTTGACGGTTGCAATGTGTGGTAGGTGTCCCCTCCCTCCATACTCAAAGTATACATTTGGAAAAAATTTCATTACTAAATAATTACATATAGTCAGCATGTAAATTCAATTAATATATTCGGTCAATTTATGTCAAGCAATTTTTCTTATTCATTTTTGTGATCTGGTTTTTCTCGGTGTCGCCCCTTCTCCCCCTGCTGGCAGAGCTCCGGCCCCTCCCGTGTCCTGTGTATCTGGTATAGGATCATCTGGTTTTTCTAAGAGTGCTTTGTTTTTGTCCATAAAGGCCTGTGCCTCTATGGGTGTATTAATTCTAACTCTTGTGTCCTCCCAGAATACTAACATACCTTCAGGCATCTGCCATCTGAACCACACCCCCTTCTGGTATAGTTTCTTCACTAACTGTGAGTAACTTTTTCTTTTTTCCCTCACTTTCTTGGGGATCTGTTTCAGAATGGTTATTTGCCTGTCCTGGTATTTCAATTCTTGCCCCCTTTGTGCACTCAGAATCTCATCTCTTGTACTTTTTCTGAGAAATTTGATGTGTACCTCCCTGGGTACATTATATGTTCTAGCATACGCTGAGTTCACTCTATAAACCAGGTCTATTTCCCACCCCATCTGTTGTTTCTCTCTGTGAATGTATTCAGCCAAAATACTTGTCATAATGTCCCTTATGTCTTCATCATCTGTTTCCACCACATTTTGAAATCTAAGATAAAAGGACATTCTCTCAAATTCTATTTTCATCTGTTGGGTATCAAGTTCTTTGTTCCCCTTCTGCATCCCTTCCATCCCAATTTTTCTAGGTTAGTGAAGGGAATGAGAGGGAGTTGTCACCTCACCGCACCGCAGCCGCGTCCTTCAGATCGTCTTTGTCTTCCGTCAGCCTCGCAGCGAAGACGCTGGAGCGTCCCCCATCATGCTCCCCGGTGCCTAGAGTGAGGCGGGGGGGCCCCCACCGGCTGCCGCCGATTCCGGGGATCCCCCGCAGTGCCACTCCTCCAGCAGGAGCCTCTACGGGGCGTCCTGTGCCCCCCAAGGAGTGGGGAGCCCACCGGGAAAGCGCGGGGCGAGCAAAGCTTGCCTGTCGCCGTCAGCCGCCGGAACCGGAAGCACCATTTCACATGAACTTAATAAAACAATCATTATAACATATTTAAAATCAGTATTAAAGATTAAATATTATTAAAATATACAAACTTTAGGCAAAAGGAGACAGTATATTTACCTTAGAAGTAAAGTTGTCTAACCTGGAACCCAGGTTAGACAACTTTAAATGTAAGTTTATTATTAGAAGAAGCTTTGGAAGCTGCACAATATTTTATAATCTGTATACATTCTTATGCTTTCTGGTACTCCAATTCCTGTCTAGACTCATTTAATCCTGAAATGCTCATTGTTTGTTTAATAAGTCTAGCAATGAGATCAAAGCAATTCTACCTTCATCTTACTACCCACTGGGGAAGAAGGAATGGGAAGAGAGAGAGTGAAAGGGAAAAATATATGCCAGAGAGAGAAAATAAATGAATTTATTGATAAATCCTTGATTTACAACAGTGTTTAACTGTTCAGTTACATCGGCACTTAAAAAAACTGACTTTTGACCATTTTTTCACACTTAGGAATGTTGCAAAACAGGCTAAAATAACTTGTGATAATCCGCCTGAAAAAATGAAGATTGTTGGGAGACATTATATCAGTGTTGAAGTAGATTAATGAGGAGAGTAAATAATTTCCATTGTCATAGAAACTAAGACCCAAATAATGGGTACAGTTGCAACTCTCTTGAATTTGCTTAAATTTATTGGAAAAAAACCCTTCTGATAGTAATATTTCTACAATAGTGGAATTCTGAACTGCTGTGGCATCCCCATGATCATGTGACCATCATTCAGACACTTGGCGGCTGACTCATATATATAACAGTTGGAGTGTCCTAGGATCATGTGATCACCTTTTTACGCCTTTCTGACAAAGTCAATGGAGAAACCAGATTCACCTAAGAACAGTTGCTACTAATTTAACAACTGCAATGATTCATTTAACAACTGTGGCAAGAAATGTCATAAAATGGGATAAAACTCCTTAACACTACTTGTGATCTTGATTCTATCCTTCTGTTAATACAGCTTAAGATTGTGTTGGCTTTTTTGGCAGCTGTAGCACATTGCTGGCTCATATTTCAGCAATTGTCTACTAGGACTCCAAGATCCCTCTCACAGTTATTGCTGTCGAGCCAAGTTTCATCTAGTTTGTACCAGTAGTGGGTTTCAAAATTTTTTAGAACCTCTTCTGTAGGTGTGGCCTGCTTTGTGGAAGTGGCTTGCCAGCCATGTGACTGGGTGGGAGTGGTTTGCCAGCCATGTGACTGAGTGGGAGTGGCTTGGCAGTCATGTGATTGGGTGGGCATGACCAACTTGTAAAATGTGGTGAAATTCAGTTAACAAAGCTCTTGCTTTGCAACCAAAATGTTGGCTCAGAAACTCTGGCATTTAAAGCTGTCAAGTTACAAGACTCTTGCACCCCTAACCCTTTAGAAAAAAAACCCAGGGGTGTTCAAACTTGACAGCTTTAAGACTTGTGGACCCAGGGGTGTTCAAACTTGACAGCTTTAAGACTTGTGGACTTCAACTCCTAGAATTCCTCCTCCAGTCATATTGGCTCAGGAACTCTGGCATTGAAGTGTGCAAGTCTTAAAGCTGTCAAGTTACAAGACCTTTGCACCCCTAACCCTTTAGAAAAAAAACCCAGGGATGTTCAAACCTGATAGCTTTAAGACTTTAAGGTTTAGATAGGACTCTTAGAGGCGGGTGGGGTAATTGTTGAGCCAGCCAATCAGTGAGCATCGGACAGGGCAAGCATGGTGCGGACGGGCGGGGGAAGGGAGCTAGAACCGGTTCTAAATGGCACGGTAGATTTGTGGAACCTCTTCTATAGAAGAGGTTAGAACTGACAGGAACCCACCCCTGGTTTGTACCTATACATTTGTTTTTCTTGCCTAATTATAAAAACTTACTTTTTTCTACATTGAATTTCATTTTGTTAGATAGGGCCCAGTGTTCAAGTCTATCAAGATCTATCTGCATTTTGAGCCTATCTTCTGCGGTGTTGGCTATTCTGGCTAGTTTGGTGTCTTCTGCAAATTCTATGCTCTTATCTAAATCGTTTATGAAGATATTAACTTTTAGCTCTGAATTTTTACATTCAGTGGAGTGTAGTTGCTCCCTACATTTTCACTAGGGCATCAGTGATTGCCAGAACTAGAGGAGGTCTACTGTTAAAGATGCATTCCATTTAAATTTCCTTTAAAACAGTGAACAGAATAGATGAATTGTGTTCATTCTAAGCATCTAAAGGACCGTCATTTTAATTGTTTGTTTTACTGCTAATTACCGAGAAGATTATTTTATGTAAGTGAAGCATTTGCTTATGGCACGAGGTTAGGCTTTTGGCTTAGTGAGTAAGTAAGAGTACTTGAATTGATGATGATTATGCATTTTTTGTTTTTATTCTGGATTATAGATATATGTCTTATAATTTGAAACCATAACATAAATATGTTCAGTGGTATTTTAGTAACTGTACTCAGAATAAGTTTATTTGTTTCTTATTTTGCTATTCTTCAAATCAAGTTTCTCTAGATGGCTTACAACATATTAAAATTATATTTTAAGTAGCTAAGACAATAATTAAAAAAATAAATCATATCAGCTTTTTGTGTTAGTGTACTATGCAGTCTACCTAATTCATTTTTAGTCTAATGGCTTCTGGATGAAATTAACTACAACTGAATCTTCAGAATCCAATGGAAGACAGCAAATAGTAGTCTACTAAAGCAAGAACATGATCTATATTAATTCATTTTTTTTTAATTTTCATTTTTTTTTTACTGTAACTGGGAGTTACACTTAGAGTTAGCTCACAACTTAAGCCTAAGTAAACCAAAAACAAAACAAAAATGAAACAACAACAATAAAGCAGCAATCATGCACAGTTCTGAAAGACACATAACTAGAAAGTCCCACTAATGGTAATGCATTATGTACAGCCCATATGTAACCAAGAGAAACATCGATTTAGTTAAATGTACTATATTGAATGAATTATTCAAACTGGTAGTTCTACCTGAGGTGTACCTGAGATCTGGAGGCAATTGGCCCTCCGTAATGTGCAGTCCCCCTTGAATGGATAATGTCATCTGCCAATGGAAATAGAATCCATCCTATTAAGGTAGATTCTAAAGGGATATTTCCCAAAGTCTCTGAGTCTGTCCAGATGCCAGCTACTAATGGGCAAATTTATGACCAGTTGTTATGGTGCTTGATCTTTTATCTTGATTGGAAAGAATATCTCTTCAAATAAAAGAAACAACCCTTCAAATGTTGAAGAAAACTGGCTTCTTCTGCAAAAAAATAAAATAAAGATCAATAGAATAAAATTACTGTAATAAAACTTTATTTCTCAATAATCACTGGAGCATGGACAGTATACATTTTAAACAAGTTGTTTGAGTAACATGGGCATTTATTAATAGAACATACTACCTGTATACTTCCTGCTCAATTGTTTCCAACTAGTGTGGTAGTTTCCAATCAGTGTGGGGATATGTCTATGCATTTCAGATTAACTAGAGTTTATTTCTTTCCAGAGTAAATACTTTGCTCTATTCAATAATCTATTTTTATTCAATTGATTACTGAAATATAATTACTAGGAAACCAAGTCCTAAAATTTCCCCACAGAGACCTGCAAAATAAGATGATTGGTTCTCATATGTTGATTTTGGGCTCCAAGTCTGTTGGATAAATCTGAGTCCTTGACAAGTGGCTATTGGAAGAAGGGAGGGAGGGGGGAGGGAAGGAAGGAAGGAAGGAAGGAAGGAAGGAAGGAAGGAAGGAAACGAAACTATATGAAATAGATAGCTATATGAACCTGAAAAAAGTGAGTGAGTAGAGCTTTTATAGATTACAACAATACAAGAGTGCCAGTAAAGTGAAATATATGTGGGTAACTATCAATGTGCATGCATATGTGTAACTTTTTGGAAACTAGATATGTCTTTCATGTAGCAAAAGCATTCCAGCGTCATCCTGTTTCTGGAAACATTTTGATGGGCCAGATGTTACTGTAATGATTCTGTAATGCAACAGTTACTGTCCCCTGAAGGAGAAAAAGAGGAGCTGGCAAATGCCATTAAGAGAGACAGAAACATCTACAGAAGGCCAGAATGCATTGGTCTCTCTGGCTGACACTACGCTTGAGCAGGAATGTGTAACTTTGATTTTCCCAAGGGTCAGATGAGGCTTTGAGCCACAATTGAGCTTGAGCTTTGAAAACACCATAATCCAAAAGTAAATGGTGGGTAGAGTCCTCTGGAGGACGGTCATTGGGTTACTGAGTGAAAACTGCTCATTCCCCAGGCACATTCATATCATTTATTTATTCAATACATTTATTCAATACATTTATTTGCTGTCCATCTCAACCACAAAATGATATCTGACAGCTTACAGTGTTAAAAAGAATAAAATGACGCAACAATATGTATGCATCATGAATAAAACACTATAAAATACAAATTATCTATAAATAAAACTAAAAGATGTGGGGAGGGAGTAGTCTGAGCAGGGTAGGTGACATGGGATCTGTTATTAATTTATCATCCATCTCCATTGTAGCTTCAGGCCAAGTGGAAGATCCAGGTCTTCAAGTTCTTGTGGAAGGTCCGGAAGGTGGGAGCCAACCTCACTCCTGGGGTCAAGATCAGTGGTGGGATTCAGTCAGTTCTCACATATTTGGGAGAACTGATTATTAATTTTCTAAGCAGTTCAGAGAACTGGTTGTTGGAATAAATCTCCTTTTGTTTTGTTTTTTCCACTTTACAGGCCAATCCTGTAAGGAAGGCAGGAAGGAAATATTCTGGTGTTGTTTCTAGCTTAATCTTTATTGCCCTGCTTACAGAAACTGCCTCTTAGTTAACTCTTATTACATTGTAACAGCTAAAGCAAAGCGCCCATTGATGTTAGTGATGTTGAGTTGGCCATGCCCACCCAGTCACATGATCACCATGCTGGCCTACCCAGCTGGTCATTAGGGTAGAGAACCTGTTGTTAAATTATTTGCATCCCATCACTGGTCAAGATGTTCCAAAGGGAAGGAGCAATGACAGAGAAGGCTCTGCTCCCAGACTCCCTATCCATTTTGATCATGAATCCCCATCTCTTCAAAAACAAAACCCCAAATTTTAAAAATGAAAAACAACTCTGGATCTCAACATTCTAATCACCACAAAACAAATAGTGGTGACCTACATGTGCCCCTCCCATGGTATTTTCCCCCATATTGACAGAGAATCAGACTCCAACTTGGGGGGGGGATGAAATAGAAAGGAAGAGAAATGATTCTCATAGCCAATGGGTCTGCAGCTAATTTTATACCATCAGAGTGCTGAAGAGTTGGGAAATACTACCTAAGATATGTATCAACATGTTGCCTGATGAATAAGTGTGCTTTGTTAGAAGCAACAACACTTTAAAAACTTAGTTGCCCCACTTTTCTAAAACTTAGTTGCCCCAAATTTCCAAGTTTTGGGGTTTGTATAATTATAAAATATCACTTTCTGCTATATGCATCCATTTCTAATTCATATGGGAAGTTCTGTCCAAATATGAATGGCTATGGGACTGGAAAGGATCTCTGATCAAATTATAAATCTTGTTGTTTTGTTATCCTCCTTCCTTAATCTTCCATTGACTTGTTAATAATGTGGAAAGGTTTACTTAAATTTAAAGCCAAAGATTAGATAGATAGATGAGAGATAGATAGATGAGAGATAGAGAGATAGATGAGAGATAGATAGATAGATAGATAGATAGATAGATAGATAGATAGATAGATGGATGGATGGATGGATGGATGGATGGATGGATGGATGGATGGATGGAGGGAGAGAGAGAGTGAGAGAGAGAGAGAGAGAGAGAGAGAGAGAGATTGACAGAAAGATTGACAGAGAGATGATAGATTTTATTCTGGCACACATTTTGTCTGGTGAATGGTTCAGTTTCATATACTACTGTATAGTGGTACTATATACTACTTACACTGTAAAGAGCTCTGGTGGTGCAGTGATTAGAATGAAGTATTGCAGGTAAACTCTGACTACAAGTTGGAGTGTTAGCTTGATGGGCTCCAAGTTAACTCAGCCTTCTATCCTTCCAAGTTCAGTAAAATGAGGACCCAGAGTGTTGAGGAAAATATGCTGACATTGTAAACTGTCCAGAGTGTGCTGTAAAGCACTAAGAAATGGTATATAAGTCTAATTGCTATTGCTGTAATCCTGCTGTGTTATGATTTTTAATATATTCCTAAATATTCTGAGTGGCTACAATAAAAGAATGTGAGCTACATTTGCTGAAATATATTTGTGTAATTTCATGTTCCCTCTAACCATAATGGAGAAAGTGAATCACCCCTTTCGATACCAAAATAGAAATTGGGGAAGAGAGGGGAGGGAATTGAAAAGGCCAAGTATGCATCACTTCCTGATGTCTTAACAAAGTTGTGACCTCAAAGACAAATACACTTTAGCTAATCTTGCTTTAAAATGCAGAACAAAAACATTGATCTACAATCTAAGGTTGCAAAATATTACTTTGGGCTGGGGTTGTGTGTGACCTTGAATGGTAGCACATTGCCAATTTCTTTGGACTTAGAATTTAAGCAACATCATGCCTGATTAGTACCTAGATGGGAGACAATTGTAGAATATCTAGGTTTGTAGATCAGTTTAGTTTGTCAAACATGTACAAGATAACAGGTATAAGTATAATACATGGACACGAACAAGGGAAATGAGTACAAATAAATGGGGAAAGTAGGGCAAGGACAGTAGGCACTCTGGGGCACTTGTGCATGCCTCCTTTATGGACCTCTTAGGAATTGGGTGAGCTCCATGGTAGACAGTTTAAGGTTGAAACTGTGGGGGTTTGAAGATGTAAGAATGGAGTCAGGTACAGCATCCCAGGTGTTCACCACTCTGTTGCTGATGTTGCATTTTCTGCAATCTAGTATGGAGCAGTTTACCTTGAGTTTATATCTATTGTTTGCCTATATATTATTGAGGTTGAAGCTGAAGTAGTCATTGACAGGTCGGACATTGTAACAGACAATTTTGTGTACTATTCTTAGATCAGATCATAGGCCTACGGTCTGACCTAAGCATAGTACACAAAATTGTCTGATACAATGTCCTACCTTCCAGGTTGTCCAAGCCCAAAATTTCGAGCCTGGTGGCATAAGGGATTCTATTGCGAGCAGAGGAGTGGAGGACTCTTCTCGTGAAATAATTTCTTGCCAACCCTCCACCCACCCACCCACCCCCATGAACAAGTATGTAGTCACAAGAAATATACATGCTGTAATAAAATGGAACTTTGAGAAAATGTCTCTCTTGGAGTTTTCAATTGGAGTTGGGTCCTTCTAGAACGCTGACATTATCATCTATTGATATCTCGATAACTATCACTATCATTGTCACTTATGTATGTATTGTCTGTCTGTCTGCCCGTCCATCCATCCATCCATTCATCCATCCATCCATCCATCCATCCATCTATCTATCATCTATCTATCATCTATCTATCTACCTATCTACCTATCTATCATCTATCTATCTATCTCTTTAACTATCCATCCATCCATCTCCCAAGAATACTTTTCAAATCTTTAAATGTGCACTTCAGAGAACATCAGATCTTTATTATGACTGCTTCTTATGAGATTTACCCTGCTCTTTCTCGTAACAGGTTTTACAAGAGGATGTGACATTCAATTGTTTGTTTGGTTTTGGCTTTGAAAGTAAGATCTATTCTTATCTGGGAGAAAATTTCATTAAACTTAATGGGACTTAATTTCTGGGCAGGCAGTTCAGTAGGATTCAAGCTGAATTAAAGATTAGAGAAATACAGAACTACTTTTTGAAATGCAGCCATATTTTTTTAATGGCCAGAGAAGATATACAAATCTGTGGAGTGGAAGAGTTATGAATTTTTGTATTGGAATGGAATCTATCACACTCATACTGAAGCTACATTTTGCTCCTCATTAGCTCTATTGATTATTTAAGCAACTAAATGACGAGCTGCACCAGTGGCAGTTAAAAATGTTTTTAATGTCTCATTTTATTTACTCTATAACAAGAAATAACATCATTCCATTCTTGGTGGGGAAAAATATGGTGTCCTCCATTACCCAGTGTTAACCTGGGAATGAGGAAATATCTTGTCACAGCTCATTCACACAAAAGCAATGAAAAGCTTGAAGTTTCTGTTATCAACTAATTTCAGCTTCATTGCTAATTCTGATAGAGCAGTCTAAATAAAAATCCACTATTGCCACTATCATCACTCATCAGAATCCATTGCCTCTACAGTACAAACATTTTTAAGTTTTTTTTAAGAATTTGTTATCCTTGTAATATCTATAAAAACTCTTGCCTATTTCTGGAGTATATGAAAAGTATTGCAAAAATAGGATGACATTTTTGGTTTAGGTCATTTGCAAACTCCATTCCTCACTTGAAAAAAAAAATCTAGTGATTATCTAGGGATTAAATACAGATTAACAGACACATAGGATGACTTCTTTTGTCATCAGATTTTTTAATCTATTTGATTGCTATATGTTTGATGAATTAGTATGTGTGTGTCTGTGTTGATACATATTTTTCTTATGATATTGGAAACATATCATAAACAGATGTTGGAAATTAAGATATGTTATGTGGTAAAATTCTTCTCAAGGAGATTTTACAAAGTCCAGCAAGTCAGAAAAGGCAATGGGGGTGGAGGGGAGAGGAGAGAAAGAGAGAGAGGGAAAAAGTTGGAAAACAGAGTGCGTGGTTTTTTGCAACTCAGCAATTCTTCAGATGTGGTTGAGCATTTGGTTCAGAAAGTCAAGCAAATTGGTTCATTGCAGTCATCTGTATAGATGTACATAAATAATGTGCATATACAATATGCTGCATGATACACACACACACACTCCAGTATATATATTATTACTGGTGTTTTTAAAAAATACTCATATGTGGACAGAAAATGTTTTTAAACATTGCTACATTCAACCGGAGATGATCTGCAACTAGAAGGAAATAAATATAGTATATAATGGTCTGGGAAGAATTCTCCTCTCTGAAAGAGTTGGAAACAAAAAATCCTCTTTATTTCAAGGCGTTAGCATACCCTCTTCTTTTGTGTATAGTTGTGGCTAAGTAGAGCCAGCCTCAAAGCCTTCAAATAAAACATATTTAGGGCAGAGATATACTGGAGGGGTAGGGAGAGAGAGGATGGAGGGAAATCTGCAAGATGGCAGGTAGAGCATTGGAATTGAAGCTCTGCTCCTTCCATACACACATACAAAAAGGATGGGACATTAATTCAAGTGCTGTGCCCACCATCACGCAGATGTTGATCCCTCCCCATGGATACTCCTAGTTTGAAACCAGAAAATGATTTGCTATTTTGCCACATTGAAGGGAGAAAGTCTGTGCTGAAACAGAGTAGGGTGATGGTATAAGAATGGCAAGAAGTAGCCTGTTTCTATTGCATCTTGTGCCAGTGTTCAGCATGAATGGTGGTGTGTGTAACAAAGGAGACTCCCTGCAGAGTATATCTCCTTCATTCCTTATTTTCAGAAACTATACATTTGGGATTTGAAGGAAGCACTCGGTCTTTTTACATACAGCCTGCCCTGTGTGCTTAGAAAGTGTCTGCTCTCCCAGATATCTAAATTGCTGATTCTACCTATATCTCCTTAGCATTCTTCTGGTTGTAGCATGTGTAGCCTATATGGTACCTGTGCAATTTATTCCTGCACCTTTTGAATGTGCATGTATGAGTAGGTGGGTCATGCAAATCTTCTTAGTAACCCTAATGGATGAGGAGGAGGAGGAAGATCAGGAGTTGAAAGAATATTGAGTGCACCAAGTGGCACAAAATCAAAGAATGCAAGAGTTGCAATAGATCTTGGAGATCACTTACTGAAGCTCTTTACCCCATGTAGTATTTCACAACTATAGCTATTCCAATTGATCAGTATTGTATACAGCCTCTCTTCAAATAATTTCAGCAAGGGGAAGTCCATCACCTCCTGAATTTGTCTGTTCCATCGTTGAACAATTCCTAACATTAGGAAATGTTTTCTGATGTTCAACCAAAATTTACTTCCTTGTAATTTAAGTTCATTATCTTCTGGAATAACACTGAACAATTCTGCTTCATTTTTTATATCTCTTTGAGATTCCTTTCTATAGTTCTCTTCTCCAAGTTAATCAAACCCAGGGCCTCTAATTATTTCCTCCAGGCCCCTGATGTTGATTGCTCTCCCATGCAGACATCAGTTTGTATAGATGTTACTATACTCAGGCATGCTTTAACATCCTCAGCAAAGCACAAGAACTTTCTAACTGGAAAGTTAAGATGGAAAAACATTACCATGAAAATATTCAGATTTCTTACGAGTGGGTTCATTTTGTTTATTTGAATCAACATTTAAACCAAAGGATCTGGTGGTTTTGTATTTTGAATACTTGTGTCTATTACACTGTATGTTCAGTCCTTGAAAACTCATTTAATTCCTTGCAAAACTGGAAACAATGTTGGGTTTAAACATTTTGTGTGTACACACAAATGGAAAACTACCTAAAAAATTTGCCCAAAAATGCTGGAGGATATAAGTAAGATACCACTACTAGGAGAAGAAATTGATGTGCTTCCAATAGAAGAGAATATATGCAACTCGGGGTTGAACTGTGGGATCCTTGGTGGTCTCTGAACTCAGAGAACACCAAGGACTCTGCAGTCTGATCTGCTTCAGTACAGTCTTTGTCTGAATAAATAATTATCTGGTATGCAGTCAACTTTATATTCAATCTTGATTTCATTTCCTATGTTGAATGGAAGCAGAAGAGTAAATATGATATAGTGAAAGAGTAGAGAACATTATTTAAAATTACAAATGCAGTATGTTCTGATGTCAGTGAATGGGACACTTAGATCAGATCAAACAGCATGGTGAATTGTGAAGGATTTTTAAATTTTCAAGTTAATACTTGTAAAGGTAAAGGTTCCCCTCTCACATATGTGCTAGTCATTCCCTACTCTAGGGTGCGGTGCTCATCTCTGTTTTAAAGCCGAAGAGCCAGCACTGTCCAAAGATGTCTCCATGGTCATCTGGCCGGCATGACTAAATGCCGAAGGCACATGGAGCGCTGTTACCTTCCCACCAAAGGGGGTCCCTATTTTTCTACTTGCATTTTTACATGCTTTTGAACTGCTAGGTTGGCAGAAGGTGGGACAAGTAATGGGAGCTTACTCTGTTACATGGCATTAGGGATTCGAACCACCGAACTGCCAACTTTCTGATTGACAAGCTCAGCGTCTTAGCCACTGAGCTGTCCCTTTTGATACTGGTAGTACTCACTTAATAATCATTCATTCAATGAGCTTTCAAAGTTGTGACAGCACTGAATGAGTGGTATTGACCACTCAGAATTCCAATTGTCACAGCATCCTTGTGGTCCCTTGGTCACCATTTGCAACCTTCTTCATTAGCTTCCAACAAGTTAAGTCAATGGGGAAGTTGGCAGGAGATTGCAAATAGCAACCATATGATATCTTACTTAATGATTTACAATGAAATATGGGAGAAGAGAATTACCATGACTGAAAAGCACAGTCATCTGACATTGTGCTTTTAGACTGTTTGCTTAACTGGTAATTTCAGTCCCAATTGTTGTTGAGGGCCACCCACATGTCAGGAACCAGGTACTGTGTGTTGGTGAGCTTTTCAACCCTAAATTCATGATATAATACTCTGATAAACTCTATGCTGTTTATCTTTCCATGCAAGAAATAAAAGGGGAAGGGGAGGCATGCATAGAAAAAGAGGTATCTTTTTCAAGTAGTCTAGACCCAAATCCCTAATAGCCACATTATAGTTTCCCTGACACCAAATTGGCAGACAATAAGTACCTTTTGAGTTCTTCCAGAAATACATCTGGCTGCTATGTTATATTCTAATTAAATTTTGCAGATCAGCTATAAAGATAATGTTACATTATAACAATCAGGCCTAGAAGTTACTAGGGGACACACCTCTATTTTTAGATTATTTTCCTTCCAAGAATGAATGCAGCTGACATATCATCAAAAACTGGAAGAACTGCTCCTGGCCATTCTCTTACAATTTCCAGCTAAGCAAAGTTTAAATGAATACAATTAGTACCCTCCTCACTCAGATGTCAAATAGGGAAGCAAGATTTAAGTGGGCCAACTCTACCCGCTATTGATTTAAACCTCAATTCCAGAGGAGGTACTTAGGCGCATATGACTTTGATCCAAGTTGCCTAGAAGGGCATTTTATTCCAGCCCACAGTCTGACCCATACTCATTCTCAAGTTCTAGAATGAGCATTTTCAATGCCAACAATAAATCATGCTTTTTTCAGGGTTTTGACTTCCTTTTGGAACAAGATTCTTGGATGTAGGTAGGTTGGTAGCTATGTATATATGCATTAATTACTTGATTGCAAGAAAGTAAAACACTCTCTTCATGTGCATAATAAAAATCTGATAAAATGCCCATGGTGAATGAATACAGAACTTGTTATTTTGGGATGTCCAGCTATGTAAATTTGATTAGCACAATAAATAAAAATACATGTATTGGTTTTTTAAAAAAGAAATACCCAGTAATTAAATACTTCACCTCCTGAAGTCTCTCAAAAAACAAAATCCCAAAGCATAATCGACCCTAAGCCTCCATTTCTAAACAGAAGAACAAAGTAGCCATGCTCTATTCCTTATAAAATGTGACTTCCGTATGTAGATAGCAACAGCTTCCTTTCAGGTAAAGTTACACATCAAATCAGATTGTCTTCATTTTTGCACTCAATGAGTTGTTTCCATGCTATGATTCCCAGCTTCAAGGCAAACTTGGTCTACTTTGGATAAAGTCCAGTATGAGGATCCAGGCAAGAACTTGTAATTCTACTTAAGATCCTTTGGAACCTGTAAATCCAGAAACAGTGGATCAGATTCTTAGGAGTCTTAGAAGCAGGCTATAGTTATCTGACAGCTGTAGCCATGACTCTCCTTTCTCCTTTGGACAGCTGGATTGGGTATGCACAATCAGATTTGGGATGCAATTAATGCTTCTTTGAAGAAGGGTCCACCATCCTTGAAGGAGGGAGCAGTGGGCTCATTCTTCTTGAAGAGGACAATTTTCAATTTACCTGTTTTGGATAACTTCTGCATTATTTCCAGTCTTCCTTTTTGGTATCAGACAAGGAGAAGTCTAAATGAAGCTTTTTCAGTCAGCATTCAACAATACTGCCTGTCAGATGCATCCATAACTAGCTACAATGATGCCAACATGGTGAAATCTATGTCTTGGCAATGCAAGTTCTATTCCTTTTTCCTTTTGTTGAATTTTCAGGAGCAAGTACATACGAAGAGAAATTTACATCACAAAGTCATGGTGTAAGTTTTAAGTGTACTCTCTTTGCCCACCTCCCCCTCTGGACATCTATGCTGCACTCAATCCTTCATTAGTCACATATATGGGTGTAGGTCATAGCTGATAAGTGAGACACAAAGACTTTCACACACTCATTCTTCCTTTATTACTCTCAAAATCATATATAGGCACTCAAAATCTCTGGAGGAAAGAGAATATTTCCTGCTGCTCTTGGGAGGAGTGTTTTTTGTTCATTGCCATGGGTGGCATAGAAACTGTGGTGATTCCTTACTACTGAGCTGGGCTGCAGAGACAATGTTATGTCTAGCTTGATGACCCAGTTCAAACTGAAGAATGAATGACTGAGGACAATGTGCCATGTATATTACACAGCAGGCTATTGTTCACATGTACCGTAGTAGCTATCTAATAGGCATGCATACATGCAGGCACGGTGGGGTTGCTGCACCTAGATTCATCTTCAAATACTGCTGCTTCTTTATTTTTTACATATGCATGTGTCAGCTTTTAACCGGTATATGTGCATCACTGTGTCTCTGAATACTGAACGATCAATAAGAAATCAAATCCACCCCTTTTTTCTACAGGTGGCAAAGCCGCCTGTGCTTCAGCTCTGCATTTGGATTCCCCCCCTTCCCCCCCCCCAAAAAAAGTGCCAATCTGTCATTTGGAGCTGTGCTCAAATTCACTTTGCATAATGTGAATGGAGCTGTGCAAGTAAGTATGAATGCCTTGTGCTGTATTAGTGTTCTACTCAGGACACTATAGGCTCAAATCTCATTAAATATGGCTGTTAGAAATGATTTAGACCAGGGGTGTTGAACTTGATTTAATTGAGGGCTGCATCAGGGTTGTGTTCAACCTCAGGGTGTGTGTGGTCAGCTCCACGTCATTTGTGTTGGTGCCTGTGTTGTCCCGAACACTCTCCCTGTGAAAACGGGCTCCCGAGCTCTGTTTTCAGCTACAACGGCCTCCTGCAACCTCTGCCAGTGAAAACAGAGCAGGAGGCTGCCACACTTGAAAACAGAGTTCAGAAGCCTGTTTTCTCTGGCAGAGGCACCACAAGCCAGTCCTTCACTATTTCCAGGGTGGCCCCATGGGCCAGATCTAAGCAACCCATGGGCCGGATCCAGCCCAGGGGCCTTGATTTTGACACCCCTGACTTAGACATTGAATGGCATTGGGCCTGCATTACCACCACTTATAGTAGTTCAGAAGCTCATTGTCTGAGTTGCATCAATGTACAATTATACTACCTTTCTTCACTTATCTGGGGGGGGGGGAATCATTAATAAAAATGAGAAATGACCTGACAGTGGATTATCCACTTCTTACTCTACCCATAGGGGAGACGGTAAAAACCTGCTTGCTTTGTGAGGCAATAAAGGTGGGAGAAAATGATCTGTCTTTGCAATTCAGACATAATTCTCCACAAATCTTCCCTTCATATGCATCTGTGCTTGCTGATTTGTCACAAAGAGACTTACCAAAGAGATGCATTGCACTGAAATGTCCCCTGTATCGACCTTACCATAAAGACACAGGTGTTTGTAGAAGGGTACTACTTCTCCCCATCCCAATTCCTGTATCCAAAATATTTTTGGTTCCTCTCTCACCTACACCATGAGAAGTCAATGTGTGTTGCACTCAGCTGGCTGCTTTGACATCACAACGAAGAATTATATTGCTTAAAAATACTCAAAAACCAGACCAAAAAAAGATACCAATTTGCGTAAAATAATCTATATACACAAATGCATATTTAGAATGTGTTATTATGACCTATGTAGCAACACAGTACTGAGAGACACCTTGCCTATGTGATCTGCACCTCTTTGCAGTATGCTATTCAGATGCTAACAGTTGGTGAGTAGCTTCAGTGCACCTGCTGCTTTGCTCTTGTGATGGTTTTTAACTTTGAACTGGACATGGATGGGAGATTCTTTCAATAAAACTCAGGTGAGCCATTGGTGAACCAATTTAGGAGGTGGTCAAGTTTTATTCTCATGAAGTCCATTTGTAGTTGCAACAGGTGCTTACAGGTAATATTGTGTAAAATCTTAGGCTTTCTTGCAAGTTCACCAAGAGTTCTTTGCAAAGAAAGCTGATGACAGTGGATCAGCTTTATAAAAAGACCTTGCCAACACCTATCTCTGTGCTTGCAGAGGTATGTTTTCAGATTGTATATAATAAGAAGTGCGGCCCAACAGATTCAAGTTTGCTGTTTGAGCAAATTCAAAATATTTCTCAAAATATCCAGCACTGAACCGGAATTCCATGACAAATCAAGAGAAGTTCCTCAACAGACATAATAATCTAAAACAGAATGGTATGAATCCAGAGTATATAAAACTAAAAATGGAATACAATACTTTTCGCTTTCCATATATGCTATCATCAGTTTTCTAATCCTTTAAAAGTGAATATATGAAATTCAGCATTGAATTTAGGCTTGAGATTCTGTTCTTAACTATTTAAGTGTCACTGTTGTTGGAAAAATCATATTAAGCAAATAATCATGCAACAATGATTTGGTCAGTACTGGACTATTAAGAGGATATGAAAGAGTGAAATGAAAAACTTGACACAATGAAACATGTAATATGAGCTGTATGGCTGCATTGTCTGCCTAAATACTGTTATATTATATATAACAGTTGCTCTGGTGGTGGCTCTGATTGATCAGCCTTGTGTGATTATTGGCTTTGTCCTTCTTGAGGCTGAGATTCTACATACTCATCTGGAACAGATTCTGTGGCTTCACACTGAGAATCTGAGTCCATGACAATAAGAACTAATAGAGGTCCTTACCAGCATTACCCCCCCCCCCCCAATACTACCCCCTCCATACTTATGTCAGATATGAGAGTGGCAAGAATTAAGAGAACCATGCCAGTTTTGATGTCACCTGGATTAACAAGGTTTGTGCCAGAGAGGACAAATTGCGGTGGGGTACAATTGTGATGGTGGCTATTGAACTAACCAATTCATGGAAAACGCAAGAGAACCCGGGCTCTAAAAAAATGTTACAACGATAGACTGATCAGAGGAGATATGTGAAATATATGAGAAAACTATGGATGGATAAAAGACCTTTATCCGCACTAACTGAGAAAATAGCTAATTATCCAGCACTTCAATATAGTGAAGAGGAAGTTTTTTGCTGCCACTTGGCACTACTGATGTAGTAGTAGGTAATAGATGTTATTACCACTGCTATCTTCTGGTCCTTATCTACTACTACAATGTCTGGTTGATTGGCCAGTACTTGCCTGCCTATATGAACCCGCAACTCCCACAGGATATTAGCCCTGTTATTAGCCACTACCTCTATGGAAACTCCCATCTGGACTTGGGAGGGTCTAGGCCATACATTGTGGAGATATTCCTATACACAATACTTGGTTGTATTGTTCAGGGTATGCTGTTGCTGCCTGCCTCTTACACCCCACCACTATCTATCGTAGCATCACTAAAACCTTTCTGCACAATCTGCACTATTGGCCCAGCAGTGGGATTCGCTTAGGTTTACCACCAGTTCGCAACGGTGAGCATGCGCACTCTCGCATCATGTGTGCATGGGCCTTCCCCACATGCATTTTGCTCACACAAAAATGAAGATATCAAAACGAAGCTACATAGGATGTTTTGGAACTGGGGCGGGTGGGTAGGTGGGTGGGCAGGCCCAACCGCAGTTTGCCATACTGGTTCAGGCAAACTGGTCTGAACCGGCTGAATGCCACCTCTGCATGGGCCTTTCTAGTATGTCTGCTTCTGTGAATCTTGTGGTTAGTTCCTGTTTGTGTGTGGCTAAGATCAATACCTTGGTTCTGTCTTTTAGTCCAACCATGTCCAGCTGCTGGTAGGATTTCTCAATTATTTCTGCCACCATGGCAGAAGGTACACTAGCTTGAAGGTACATCCTGTGCAGGGTGTTTTCTTGCCTTGGCATTTCTGCTTGATCTTCCTATGCTGCTTCAAGCATTCTCTCAGTAACTCATTGTTGGCTACACATCACACACATAGGGAGGGAGGGACAGAGGGAGGGAGAGATTTCAATTGGTGGTGTTTTCTGTTACAAGACAAACAAACAATAAAGAGTTTGAATAAGTTTATGTGTTGCAGTCAAATGAAGAATTACTGTACAGAAATATCTGAAAGTAAGCATTGATAACCTAACTGCCATAAAAACAGGAAATGAGATAGTAGAATCTGCCATGATATGCAGCATATTTCATTCCCTTTTGTTTTATCTTTAGTCATGATATTTAATTATTTGCTTTAAAGTGGAATTATAATTACATGATTAATCCATGCCTATAACTAAAAAAATCACTTTATGTATCAGCAGTTTCCAGGGAAATTATCACCTTTTAATTGTATAAACATCTGCAAAGACTCATAATAATTCTAAAACTGCAAAACTGGAATAGTTCAACCTGAGGAAGGAGGAGGTCATCGAGATGTATTGCAAAATTATGGAAACTACTAATGTGAATTTCCTGACATCAACTGAAACCTGTGACAGTTCCCAAAGAAAAATAAAATTAAATTAAAAGGTGAGACTTTGTTAACACCAAATTTGCACTTTCAACTTGTCGCGCTGATGGGCTGCAAAATTATATGCAATGCAGGATAAATGTGGCATTACAGACCTGAAGGAAACAGTTTTCTTTATAAGGAAAAAGAATTAGGATTTGAGGTATATTCTTCCCTCTCACCCTCCTCCTTATACATACCGACAGAATACAGAGAGGTGGTCATGATTGAAATTTGCATTTAAATGGAAATGGTTAAAGGTAAAGGCAAAATGTTTAGAAAAATGAGGGTATCCATTTTTCTAGAAAGGATGCATACTGTTATTGTATACCATTAGGATGTCAAAAAGCCTAAAAATGTTTAGAAATATTAGATGCTGCTACACAACACAGAACATAGAATGCCATTTGGAAATGGCTAGACAGTATGAATGAATTTGACCAAATGCTACTTCATATACAATTGTATTTATTGCTTTCTTCTACCATTACATAATGGGAATTCTGTTCACTAAAGAGGAGAAAATCTATCAGGCAGTTTTCTGCTAGTTTTCAAATGTAATAAAATTTCATATTCATTCATCGCTGAGTTTCATAGATTGTTGATGGCCTTTTTCCGTAGGACATCACCAGATTCTAAAATACATGTCTGGTACAGTCCTGGCAAATGTACTGTGAATTTTAACAGTGCTGGAGAGAACACTGATTTGTTGCTATAATAACATGGATGAAATAGCTTTTTTGTTCCTTGGAAGGGTCACACATCCAGTGTCATTTTTAATATAATAGTTTGGGCTTCTATGTAATGGAAGATTTTCATAATATGTTCTACTAGTATATTTTAGATAATTGCCCAGGAAAAAGAAAATCACATAGTGAAAGCCCCTGCACATCTTCTCGCCTATGCATTCATAAAGCCATGGGTGGGATGAATTTGCTTTCCTTCCTATAACATAGCTTTTCAAGGTAAGTTTCTTGGAATTGGAATTGGAATATTCTTTATTGGCTAAGTGTGATTGGACACAGAAGGAACTTGTCTCCGGTGCATAAACTCTCAGTGTACATACAAACAACAAAGTGGTAAGTCATAGATCATAAAGTGTAAAATACAAACAGGAAGTGGTAAATCATAAGATAGCAATGGAAGATAGTAGGAAAGATGAGAAGATGAGAGGGGAAAGGTAATAGCAACACAGCCCTACTACATGGATTCTTTAGGCATAAGACAGTGCTATGGGAATAAGGTCTTTAACAGAGTGGTAGCATGAGGGGAAAATGTCTTTGTGTCTAGTTGTTTTGCCATGCAATGGCCTATAGCGGTGTTCTGAGGGGAGAAGCTGAAACAGTTTATGTCCAGGATGTGAGGGGTATGTATATATTTTCTCAACTCTCTTTCTGGTTCATGCAGTATACAGGTCCTCAATAGAAGGCATGCTGGATGCAGTTGATTTTTCTGCAGTCCTAACTATTCATTGAAGCCTGTACCTGCACTGTTTGATTGCTGTACCAAACCAAACAGTTATAGAGGTACAAACGGCAGACTCAATAATTCCTCTATAGAACCGTATAAGCAAATCCTTGTACAATCTGAGCTTTCTGAGTTGCTGCAGGAAAAAAAAAACAATCTTTCTTGTGCCTTTTTAATGATGGTTCTAATATTAGGTGTCCATTTCAAGTCCTGGGAGATTATAGAATGAAGGTATCTATTGTTGATCCTGTATTGTCTAATATGGTAAGAAGTGGTAGAATAGGAGATCTTCTCCTAAAATCTACTCTCATCGCTACAGTTTTAAATGTTTTTAGCTTCAGATTGTTCCAGCTGCACCACCAGGCCAGTTGTTCCACCTCCTGTCTATAAGCAGATTCATCATTATCGTGAATGAAACCAATAGCTGTTGTAACAACTGCAAACTTCTGTACTTTAACAGATCCTTTGAGATGCAGTCATTGGCATAGAGAGAAAAGAGTAATGGAGAAAGCACACAGCCCTATGGAGGCGCCTATGCTAATTGAATGAGTATTTCATGTGATTTCACTTAGCTTCACCTGTTGCTTCCTATCCGTTAGAAATTTTATAATACCGTGTTTCTCCAAAAATAAGACAGGGTCTTATTTTCTTTTGACCCCCAAAATAAGAGCTTGGCCTTATTTTCCGGGAGGTCTTATTATTTTGGGGGCACAGGAGGCCCCTTAACCTTGACCAGTGGCCTGAGGATCAGCTGATCCAGAGAGGGCCAGAAGTTCTGTCTCTGTTTCTGCGACACTCTTGCCAGTCCGAGTGTCGCTGGACTTGCCACTGTTTTTGTGGCCGCCACTAAGAGATGGAGCGCTGTAACTAGGGTTTGCGGGAGCGGCCACCATGAGACCATTCTGTGTGGATTGCAGGTGCATGTGGGGCACGTGGGGCATTTTACCCTCCCCTTTCCCCCCAGGAAATGGTGGGAACCAGCTGCACATATGTTTAAATATTTTAGGGAAGGGCTTATTTTTGGAGGAGGACTTATTTCAGCGCATGCACTCAAAAGCCCGATTGGGCTTATTATCTGGGGAGGTCTTATTTTTGGGAGAGTACATCTACAAGTATGGTCAGGTACAGTTTAGAGAGAAGGATGTCTCTTCTTGGTTATTGTATAATGGGTAGAAGATTTGAACCAAGATACTATGAATATGAATCTGTTTGAATAGGTGTTGCTATATCCTGCTTGATATCTAGAATAATCAGTGATCATAATCCAATATAAGAGCCAATACATAAACAGCTGAATAATAACTTTCCTTGTGCTCTGTCATTGATACCAAGGAAATGAGAAGAGCAATTGATTCATAGGAATGGCAAGCCACAGTTCTCACTATACATTCATTAAGTGGAGCAGCATTTCTGATTCTAATATTTATTAGTCTTATTGTCATGATTATATTTAGCAAATTGTCTGATTTGATAGCATTGGTGATGATGAAGATAATGCAGTCAAAATACTGAAATACCTGGTAAAATCAACAGCCAGTTGAAAGGGCTTGGCTGAAGAGAAAGTTCCTGGCTTCCTTCCTAAAGATGGAGAGGATGGGGGTTTAGCACAGCTGGAGGAATACATTCCCTATCTTGGGAGCAATATATGATTTTTTGCCTGTAGGCTTTGTGTGAATGAGATGTGAGCCATTGGGGTTTTCAACTACAAATCTTACATTAAACATTGCCTTGATAGTTTGCCAGAAGAAAAGCAACTGGACTTTTCTCTAAAGTATTTCATCTTCAATGCTGTAGATAAGCAGAGAGCAGCACTCGGTTTCCAGAGTGCACTTATTGGATGTGTAAAAGCCCCTTCTCTGCCAAATCAGATTAAGCTAAGCTATTTAGGGGGGGGGGGGTAACTTGGCTTATTTCTGAGGAAACACTAAATTGGATATCAATAGAAATTTACAAGGCTCCATGATTCCCATCTGTAAATGATAGCTCTGGAACTGAAGAATATCTATTTGGCAGAGTTTTAACAGAGAAGTTAACTATCATCTGAAGTCAGAAGCTCTTTCCCTTGGTTTTTTTCCCACACCCATCAACATGAAACCTTTTTATTTTATGTTATCTACACCTTTTAAGGAAGCCACCATTGCTCCACAGCAGATTGAGATTGCATAAAAATGACAACACGGATGACAAATGACTAATTCCCATAGTATCTGCCTGGTCAATTTATTCTGGCAGGACTGGCATATTCCAGGTACCTTTAGTTAAATATCTCAGGACTCCAAAAGTTTGCTTTCTTTGCAGCAGCACCTGCTGGAAGAAATGTCCATCTGGGTTCAGTTCCAAGTGGGGGAAAAGACACTGGAAACATGGAGGCTGTTTGGAAAGATGGTTTAATGACGGACAGGATCACATGGCTTAAGCTGCTGAACAGAAAAGGGCAGAGATGCTGAAAGTCCCTGGTTTTATGCCCTCTCTGGGCTTTGAATTTGAGCTTGTATTCTAATTGGTTGTCAGACTCCCATGGAGAGGCAACTCTGTAGGCTGTCTCCCAGGCTTGCTTGATTTCTGGGGGATGATGTAATCTTCCCAGGTGCCATGTGGTGAGATGGATAAAGGGCTAATACTATTATTATTTATTTATTATTTATTATTATTATTTATTAGCGCTTATAGGCCGCCCCCTCTCCTGAAAGGGACTCGGGGCGGTGTACAGTCCGTATCAGAAATACAACAAATTAAAATTATTAAATAAATAGATACATATATACGTATATGAGAGGAGGATAAAAAGATATGCAAAACTGTACAGCTAAGTAAATAAATCAGAATATACAAAATTTAAAACCCCAATAACCTGTAAGATTAAATTTAAAAGAGACAATCCCTCTAAAAACCAGTAAAAAAATATGTATGCCAGGAGGTAGACGTTAAAATTATGCCAGGCCAGCCAGTCGGAACAGGTGTGTCTTCAATTTCTGTCGGAAGGAGCGGAGGTCAGTAGTGGTTCTAATGTCGGGGGGGAGGTCATTCCATAGGGTTGGGCCCATCACAGAGAAGGCCCTACACCCCGGTGTCACCCGTTGGCATTGCCTAGTGGACGGCACCAGGAGAAGCCCCTCCCTGTGAGAGCGAATTGGCCGCAGGGATGTGTGTGGGAGGATGCAATCCCGCAGGTAGCTAGGCCCTATGCCATGGAGCGCTTTAAAGATGGTGACCAGAACCTTAAAACGCACCCGAAAGACCACAGGCAGCCAGTGCAGCTCACGCAGGAGAGGTGTTACATGGGAGTACCTGGTACTCCCCATGACTACCCGCGCGGCTGCGTTCTGGACTAGCTGCAGTCTTTGGGCGCGTCCCAAGGGAAGCCCCATGTAGAGAGCATTACAGTAGTCCAGGTGAGACGTCACCAGTGCATGAGTGACCGTGCGTAGGGCATCCTGGTCCAGAAGGGGGCGCAATTGGTGCACCAGGCAAACCTGGTGGAACGCCCCCCTTGCCACGGCTGCCACATGGTCATCCATTGACAGCCGGGCATCTAGGAGGACGCCCAAATTGTGCGCCCGTTCCACAGGGGGCAATTGTTCGCCCCCTATGGCCAGTGATGGAATCAGCTGGCTGAACCGAGGTGCCGGTAGCCACAGCCACTCGGTTTTGGAGGGGTTGAGTTTGAGTCTGTTGTCCCCCATCTAGACCCCGATGGCTTCCAAACACCAGGACATCACTTCGACAGCCTCGTTGGGGTGGCTTGGGGTTGAGATGTACAGCTGAGTATCGTCAGCGTACAGATGGTACTCAACCCCAAAACCACGGATGATCTCACCCAGCGGCTTCACATATGCGTTGAACAAAAGGGGCGAGAGGACCGACCCCTGCGGCACCCCACAAGAGAGTGGCCTCAGGGTCGGCCTCTGCCCCCCAGTCAACACACATTGCATCCGGCCGGAGAGGTAGGAGCCGAACCACCATAAAACGGTGCCTCTGACTCCCATCCCCTCCAGCCGGTCGATGGTATCAAAAGCCGCTGAGAGGTCTAATAGGACCAGGATAGAGGAACAACCCCTATCTCTGGCCCTCCAGAGATCATCAACCAACGCGACCAAGGCTGTCTCTGTGCTGTGCCCGGGTCGGAAGCCGGACTGGCATTGGTCTAGATATACGGATTCATCAAGGCGACGTGGAAATTGCTGCGCCACCACATTCTCAACAACCTTCGCTAAAAAGGGGAGGTTGGAGACTGGATGATAATTAGCTAGCTCCGTTGGGTCAAGTGAAGGCCTCTTGAATAAGGGCCTCACCACCGCCTCTTTCAAGGCAGTCGGTAAGGAACCCTCACTCAATGAGGCGTTCACTAGGCCCAGAAGCCAGCCTCGCGTCACCTCCCAGGATGCCAGTACCAACCAGGAGGGACACGGGTCCATTGAACATGTGGTGGGTCGCAGCCGTCCACGCAACCCGTCTAAATCCTCGGGGGCAACAGAGTCAAACTCCTCCCAGAGTGGACTCACAAGACTCACTGTTGTCCTGCAGATATTCCCCAAACTCCTCTGCTCTTCCCTGCAAGGGTGCCCCCCGCGTCTACTGCGACAAGAGAGAGCGGGTCACCCTAAACAGGGCGGCAGGGCGGTTATCCGCAGACGCAATGAGAGCGGCACAATGTCTACGTTTGGCCGCTCTCAATGCCACAATGTAAGTCCGTAAATAGGCTCTTACCTGTGTTCGGTCAGACTCGGAGCGTGAGGACCTCCACCTGCTCTCTAGACGTCTCCTATGGCGCTTCATCACCCTTAGCTCCTCGGTGTACCAGGGAGCCCGGGTGGGTCGCTGCCGTAGGAGAGGTCGCAAAGGCGCAACCTGGTCCAAGGCCCCCACCGTCGCCCTATTCCAGGGGTCAACTAGGTCCTCCGACCGAGCGCGGGTCAGGGCTACAGGTAGTGGCCCAAGCTCCGTCTGGAACCTATCCGGTTCCATCAAGTGCTTGGGGCGGTACCAGCTTGAGCAAACTGGCTCCGCCTCCTCGCGGTGGAGGGTAGCGCCAGGGAAGTCCAGCCGGAGACATGAGTGATCTGACCATGACAGGGAAGTAATATCTAGATCCCCTATTCCCAGATCACTCGTCCACTGCTCAGATACAAAGACAAGGTCCAGTGTGTGGCCACCTTTGTGTGTATCATGTCCTGAGGCCCATGCCCTAACTCCAACACCCTTGAGCTGAAGGGGGATCTTTGTTATGTAGAATAGACTGACTCAGGCCTTAATGGCTCATTCACAAAGGTAGGGGTGGCTGAGTTTCTGCCTCTCTTGAGTTTCTACTTCTCTTTTTAGGGGAAATATTGTGCCTCTTTAATATTTCCCAAAATATTTCATTTCTCTAGGAGAGGGGTGGGTTTTAACTTCCAACACTCCTCCCCTCTGAAATGGGGTTCCCTGTGAGACCCAAATCGTCCCCACTCTGCTGGTGTTTCAAAGGGCCTTGAAGACTTTGCTCTTCATCCATGCCTTTGATGAGGATGAATAAAGCAGGGATGATTTCCTTTGTTCCCATGCAGTTTTGTCATCATGTCATCATTACCTTTCACTTTGTCCTTTGATGTTTCCCTTCTAGTTAAACTATGTATAAAGTGCCCAGAATTGCTGGGTGTTGGATTTTGGGCAGCATATGCATTAGATAGATGATGATGATGATGATGATGATGATGATGATGATGATGATGATGATGATGATGATGATGATACCTAACGCAAGTATGAAAGTCATTATTTCTATTGGGTATAATTAGAGAAATACAATACCTAATTCTTCATATCATAACCACAGCCAGAATAGTGTATGCCCAAAATTGGAAAAACAATGAACTACCAAAGGAAGATGAGGTGATAAGAAAAAAAATAGTGTGTGTGGAGATGGACAAACTGACGAAAGAAATACAAGGAAAGGAGGAATCGGAATATTATTTAATATGGAATGAATGGTATAATTTGTTAGAGGACAGAAACAAGAAGTTGGGAAACATAAAATAGTGATGTTGTAAAAGTATTAAGATATAGTGATAAGATATAGTTAAGATAGGTTAATATATAGTAGATAAACAATAACAAGTATATAATGTACAATATATGTAAAGTGATATTCTGACACAAACAGTCAAGTATAAATAAGTACGGAATAGTATATGCAAATAAGTAAAGAACAAGGAGACCACAAATGTAAGATATGAATGTATAGGGGGGGGAAACACCAATTGTAAAGACATATTGATATGGAACTGCTATATGATGGGATTTTCTTTTCTTTGTTCCTTTGTTGTTTTAATCTATGTCTTGTTCCATTTATGTGTTTAAAATAAAAAAAAATAATTAAAAAAAAGAAAGTCATGATTCCCTACATCAGGACATTCATTTTGTCCTTTGCCCCCCACAAATGCTTCTGTTCTCCCCTTACGATTCCCTAGAATTATACTAAAGTTGGAGCACTATGGTGGATGCAAAGTGACAGTCACACTGTGACGGTCATTGCTATTGTTGCCAAATGAAGTAGAGGTCAAATAAATCAATTATTCCATTACATAGCAAAAAAATAAAGTCATGCTATTGCTATTCTATAAAGCTAAGTCCAACATTTGGGTTACTCTAGAATTCTCCTCCATAAGAAGATATTTGGTGAAATGACCCCCATTTTCTCTGCCTATAATTGGTTGGAAAACTGCCAGATATCCTTTGTCCCTTTTCTTCCTGTCCAGACCAGATTTTGCATACTTAAATGTACGTAGCCTGGGGACACGTTGTAGTAAAGTTTTTTTAATTAAATAAGATGGATACAAAATGTGTGCCCAGAACAAGTTTGGTAAGAAAATGCACGTGGATTTTATTCTACTTACTTCCTAAAATAAATCACAGAATGGTATAGGTCTATGGCTAAGTTCACACAAATTTAAAACAGAACAGATGATTCAGACCTTCAGTTTACTGAAACTACAACATCTCCTTGGAATAGATATGTAATATGACAATATTAAATCTAAGGGAGAACCTCTCTCATAAATTTTACAACTGCACTTTCTCCCTCATCCTTTCTAGTGGGGATAACATGAATTTTGTTCTTCTGCTTCCTTCTGCTTATACTTTATTTACTTACTTTTTTGTTTAACTATGCATATATATAATTTTTATATCTTTTGTGTGATTAAGAATATTTAATATAAAACAGAGTTGGAAGGTACCTTGGAGGTCTTCTAGTCCAACCCCCTGCTTAGGCAGGAAACCCTATACTACTTCAGACAAATGGTTATCCAACATCTTCTTAAAAACTTCCAGTGTTGGAGCATCAAAACTTCTGGAGGCAAGTTGTTGTTTCACTGATTAATTGTTTTAACTGTCAGGAAATTTCTCCCTAGTTCTAAGTTGCTTCTGTCATTGATTAGTTTCCACCCATTGCTTCTTGTCCTACCCTCAGGTACTAAGGAGAATAGCTTAGCTCCCTCTTCTTTGTGGCAGGTCCTGAGATATTGGAACCCTGCTATCAGGTCTCCCCTAGTCCTTCTTTTCATAAACTAGACATTCCCAGTTCCTGCAACCGTTTTTCATATGTTTTAGCCTCCAGTCCCCTAATCATCCTTGTTGCTCTTCTCTGCACTCTTTCTAGAGTCTCCACATCCTTTTTACATCGTGGTGACCAAAACTGATAATGCATGAGGCCAAGCTAGCTGAATCAAAGTCTGTCCTACTGAAGAGGAAAGTAAGTGATTCACCTCTGATGAGAGGCTTTCAGGTGTTGGAAAAATCTTAGCTTTCAGAAACAGAAGTCAGTGACCTGCACTGGATGACCTGTAAAATTCTATGCAAACATTTTGAACGTTTGTTTTCCTTTCATCTGAGAGCACCTATGCAGACAGCAAACGGTTAAAAAAACCTTGTTAGCTAGGCATTTATGCAAGTTTGAATAGGAGCTGGCAGGGATTAGAAGGGGGCAGACAATCCTTCCATTTCACTCCCACCCCATTCCCCCATTTCCTCATTTAGAATTGCTCTGCCCATCACTGCACTTTTTATTATGCACATTTAATGTTTTATTGTATTTAAACTGTTTTGTGCATCACATTGGCTGGAAAAACAACCATAAAATCTGACAAAAAGTAAGAAAGAATGAATGAGTGACTGAATGAATGAATGGAGAAGCGTATAAGGAGATCAAGAAGCAAATAAAGTTAAACAACAACAACAAATGATTCCTCCTCTTCCTGCTGTTTCACTGATAGCTATTAATGTGTTTTAAAGTCTTCCAGATTGGCCTTGAGAAATCAGTTATCCTGCTCCTTGTCTCAGCAGAAAAACCCACAGGGGCTATTCACAGCAATCTAAGTTAATAAGCTGTAAACTATTTTTTTTCCAAAAGAAAAGAAAAACCAACTCCATCCTGCCCAAAATCTTTAATAAATAAAATCCATCACTTTTAGAGGAGCGAAGGAATGCTGGCTAACAAAGCTATCATGTCGTTATTGAGGAAAAGGCATATCCCTTAGGGAAGCAGAGCAGGGATATCTGGGAAAGTCTGTGTGTTTATATGTAATGTATGCATGCATTATACCCATTAAAAGAGTTGCGGGATTAAATTGCATGGCTGTGGGCATGAGCTTGACTTTCTTGACACCCATCCCCAGAATGTTTTTGTGCAGGATAAATGTCATGATTCAGCTTGCAGTGATTCAGAGACTCTCTTCTTCCTCCTCTTGGCCACTCTGGCCCATTTGATCATTCACCCTTCTAGAAAGTAATGGTGAACCTCATTGTTGTTATAGGAATTCTTGTGTGTTGTTTTTACAGAAATAAGTCTGTAGGCTTTATCTGAAGGCTTTCAGAGGTAAAGGTAAAGGTTCCCCTCGCACATATGTGCTAGTCTTTCCCGACTCTAGGCGGGCGGTGCTCATCTCTGTTTCAAAGCCGAAGAGCCAGCGCTGTCTGAAGACGTCTCTGTGATCATGTGGCCAGCATGACTAAACACCAAAGACGCACAGAATGCTATTACCTTCCCACCAAAGGTGGTTCCTATTTTTCTACTTGCATTTTTGCGTGCTTTTGAACTGCTAGGTTGGTAGAAGCTGGGACAAGTAATGGGAGCTCACTCCGTTACGCGGTGGTAGGGATTCGAACTGCCGAACTGCCAACCTTTTTGATCGACAAGCTCAGTGTCTTAGCCACTGAGCTACCACATCCCTTTCAGAGGTAAGGATGTCCAATTTTAATCTAAAGATTAAAAAAAAAGCGGGGAGACCAGAGACTTTCTTGAAAGTGTAAAGAAACGGCTTGCATGTATAAAAACAGGCAGGGCTACAATCACCTCATCACACCCTCCATGTGGGTTCCAGTGATCATCAGTGCAGATGCCCCTGTGCAATATCTTGTTTTCTAGATAGCCCCACAATAACAGTCTTGTGGGATCAGTTTTGCTGAAAGAAAGTAACTGGTTCAAAGTCTCCATTAACTAAGCATTGGTTTGAATCTGCATCTCCCCAGCCTCTGTGTAGAATCATTTCTGACAAAGTAAATTCCTAATGAAAAGGCCACCTGCTTGGCATTTAAGCTGATAGGAAAAGGTCTTATTTATTGAGGTGGGATGTCTCCATGCACCCTGGCATAAAGATGTTGTGGCAATATCTTTCCCCTCATAATCTTATCTTGTTATTATCTCCAGCCTGTGAGTCAGACCACGTGAAGTCATTCTTAGCTGTACTGGGACTAATGTATTGTTTTCCTCCATATTCTGGCTTGATCCAGGACAAAACTCTCAACTCTTATAGGCTTCATCACCCATTACTTTGGATTATAGCCCGGTAGTGACGTGAAACAGTTTCAAGAATAGAGATTTGCAATAGGGCATCAAATTTCATGCAAGTCCAGATTTTGAGGATGGCATGTTCATTCAGTAGCAGAGAAAGCCCCTCTCCCCCCCACAAAAAAAAAACAAGGCAAGAGCTGGCTTTGAGGTCTGAAAAAAAAAATGACTTGGAAACACCCTCTAGGGAAATCTAAAGGATCATCTGTTTCTGCTGCCAATCTATTTGCAAACAAACTCTCAAGAAGTATCTCCCACGCACCAAAAGTCTAAACCCTAGTTTTATTCTAGATTAGCAATGGCAAACCTATGGCACGCAAGCCACAGGTGGCACACGGGGCCCTCTCTGTAAGCATGTGAGCCATTGTCCCAGATCAGCCCCATTACAAATGTACACGTACCTTCTACCAGCAATCTGGTTTTCGGATCTCTGTCAAGCATGCGTGGGGGATGGGGCGCATGCAAGAGATGCATGCGCATGCACAGAGGGATCCACGTACGGGGGTCACACACACATGCAAGGGATGGGGCCTGTGGGGGGGTTGTGGGTTACACCAGTGTGCACGGAGGTGGGTGCATGCAGGGTGCATGCACACATGTAGGTAAGTGGGGGAGCACAGGGGGCTCTCACACAAGTGGGTGCATGCATGCGCTGCGGGCCTGCTACCATGAATGTGTGCACGCTTTCGGCCCCGGGCAACAAAAAGGTTAGCCATCACTGTCCTAGATCTTCTCCTTGCTCCGAAAAACAGGTAGGATATAACTGTGTTGATCTAACCTGAAATGTAATGCACTGTCTTCAATTTATTCACTCATGCTGATTCATGTTCCTGGATCATTCAGCTTTATATTTACCTGGAGTAGCACTTTTTCTTGACCTTTCTTTGGATATTATCACAGCAAAGTGGCCACATCAAGATACTTGCACATTGTTTTCAGTACATAATGGGGAAGGATCTTCAAAACAACAAAGCTATAACAGTCAGAGCCACAAATGACTATAGGAAGTGCTTCTACTTCTTATCATTGTTAGATTGTTATTCCATTATGCTAGTGTTTCTCTTAAAAGCTCGTGGCAACATTTTATGGAGGATAAAACTGTCAGTAGTTACTAGTCATGATCGTTATATTTATGGCCAAAATCAAAAGGCAATTTATCACTCAGCAGTAGGAGCAGGAGACCATGGGTAGGGGAACACTATTATAGCAGCTCCAGCCATTGATCTGTGCAGGATTGATGAAGGAAGGTATAACTCTATACATGTGGGTTCCTGTGCATTAATTAGATTAATGTAAATTCCTGACAATAGTGATAATCTTATGCATAAAAGAGATACTATGATCTGTGTGCATGGACGTGGAGGGATGTATTTGATTAGGGTTACATACAGATGCAGGTAATTCATGTATTCACCCATACAGTTTTCACCAACTGATGACAGGGAGAGGAGAAAATTCACCCATTCATTTCCACATCCATTTTCCCAGATCCATGGTTTTCAGCTGTTGCATACCTCAGGGTTGGCAACAGAAGAGGAAAAAGGAGTCTTATCCTTCACTTCCAAACAATCTTGAGGAGTATCATTGGAAAAACCTCAGAAGAGTCAGGATTGCCGTCCTCTTTTCGGAGGAAAGCAGAATGTAAATTCAACTAAATGACATTGGGAACATACTATTTTGCATGACTTTAATCTCCCTCATGATGCCCAAAAGATGGATACCCAAAAAGTCTTTAACTCTCTCCTTGTTTTATTTAAAACATATTTCTGTGAGTGACATTTGGACCACCCAACTAAGCAAGTGTTGATTTAGAGATGTTTACAAAATGGGTAAACACTACAAATTATTCCTTTTATTCACACAAGAGCTGCGGTGGCGCAGTGGTTAGAATGCAGTACTACAGGCAACTTCTGCTGATTGTCAGCTGCCTGCAGTTCAGCAGTTTGATTCTCACTTGCTCAAGGTTGACTCAGCCTTCCATCCTTCTGGTGGGTAAAATGAGAACCCAGATTGTTGGGGGCAATATGCTGACTCTGTAAACTTCTTAGAGAGGGCTGGAAAGCACTGTGAAGTGGTATATAAGTCTAAGGGCTATTGCTATTTTATTTTATTTTTTATTTCATGTTTTCGTTTTGTACATGGCACCATCACATATAAATCCTGAGGAATATTACAAGGCAGGAAAGAATTCACAATGCTATCCCCCACCCCCAATATCCCCCAGTGAAATACCCAGTGAAAATCCTCGTGTCTACTATGCCAATTCTAAAGTGAGACCCTGTGAATTTACCTATCACCATAATTACCATATTTGTGTATCTTTCAATTGGAGCAGATCAATCCCATGTTTTTATTACACAACAACCACTAACAGTTCTTCTTCTAGGATCACACTTGGAAGGCACTCAGTGGCTGACAATGATGTTCATATTTCTCTTCAATCATGAAGAGCACAGCTTAGGTTGAGAGTGGGTCCCTCCCTCTCTCTTCTTCCCATTTCAGTAACTCAGCTTGCAGAATTATGAAGGTAATCTCACATCTTGAGGGAATGAAAAATTCAAACAAAAAAAGTTTTTTTTAAAAAAATCATCAAATTAAAAAAGAAAAGTACCTGTATATAATAAATGGGATGCAACATCTGTGTTGGCAATAGTATTTAAAAACAAGCATGGTGGCAGGGATAGAAAAGGATGATAACGTGAAAAGAGAAACGATGTTCCCCACCATTCTTTTATAGAAAGGTTTTATTTTAAAATAGTGGCATAATAGTCATGACTTCTCAAGATCTGACGTCTTGAAACGCATTTAGATTGATGCAGCCAGAGCCTGGAGTTCTCTTGCTGAGTAAACAGTCAAGTGTTCTTAATAGGAACTGCAGTTTCTCGACATCTGTTGGGGAAAAGGGAATGGCGAAACAACGATTTAGATTGAGATTGGTTTTGTTAAATGCATTTAAATTCCAAGATTAGTGGTGTTTCTTCTTTTTCAATTAGCATTTACTTGTAGAAAGGTTACAGATGAAGGGGCTGAGCAAGAGATCTTCTGGGGAGGGTGAGTTCCCAGGGCAGTTCAGAAGGCACTAAAACTACACAAGGAGTACTGGCAGAGGACTTCAGCAAATTTAGTAACTTGTGTGCCTGAGCTGAACAGCTGAAAATGTGTGCAATGTGAAAAGTTCACTTCTTTTCTTTCTTTAAAAAAAAAAAAGAAAATAACCAGCTACCAAAAAGAAATCTCTTTTCCTTGCCAAACAAGATAGCAAGCTGCTTGTATTTATTTATTTATTTATTATTAGCGTTTATATACCGCCCCCTCTCCCGAAAGGGACTCGGGGCGGTGTACAGTCCGTATTAAAATACAACAGATTAAAACATAGAAATAACTACAGAAATACATGTATATGAGGAGGATAAAATATGCCAAACTGTACTGCTAATAAATAAATCAATACAAAAGCTTAAAATATCAGATTAAATTTAAAACACTATCCCTCTAAAAACCAGTAAGAATGTGTATGCCAGGAGGTAGATGTTATAAATTATGCCAAACCAGCCAGTCGGAACAGGTGTGTCTTCAGTTTCTGTCGGAAGGAGCGGAGATCAGTAGTGGTTCTAATGTCGGGGGGGAGGTCATTCCAGAGGGTTGGGCCCATCACAGAGAAGGCCCTACTCCTCGGTGTCGCCCGTTGGCATTGCCTCGTGGACGGCACCAGGAGAAGGCCCTCCCTGTGAGAGCGGATTGGCCGCAGGGATGTATGTGGGAGGATGCGATCCCACAGGTAACTAGGCCCTATGCCATGGAGCGCTTTAAAAATGGTGATCAGAACCTTGAAACGCACCCGAAAGACCACCGGTAGCCAGTGCAGCTCACGCAGGAGAGGTGTTACGTGGGAGTACCTAGTACTCCCCATGACTACCCGCGCGGCTGCGTTCTGGACTAGCTGCAGTCTTCGGGCGCGTCCCAAGGGAAGCCCCATGTAGAGAGCGTTACAGTAGTCCAGGCGAGATGTCACCAGTGCGTGAGTGACTGTGCGTAGGGCATCACGGTCCAGAAGGGGGCGCAATTGGCGCACCAGGCGAACCTGGTGGAACGCCCCCCTTGCCATGGCTGCCACATGATCATCCATTGACAGCCGGGCGTCTAGGAGGACGCCCAAATTGCGCGCCCGTTCCACAGGGGGCAATTGATCGCCCCCTATGGCCAGTGATGGAATATGCTGGCTGAACCGAGGTGCCGGTAGCCACAGCCACTCAGTCTTGGAGGGGTTGAGCTTGAGTCTGTTGTCCCCCATCCAGACCCCGATGGCTTCCAAACACCGGGACATCACTTCGACAGCCTCGTTGGGGTGGCTTGGGGTTGAGATGTACAACTGAGTATCATCAGCGTACAGATGGTACTCAACCCCAAAACCACGGATGATCTCACCCAGCGGCTTCACATATGCGTTGAACAAAAGGGGCGAGAGGACCGACCCCTGCAGCACCCCACAAGAGAGTGGCCTCGGGGTCGACCTCTGCCCCCCAGTCAACACATATTGCATCCGGCCGGAGAGGTAGGAGCCGAACCACCGTAAAACGGTGCCTCCGACTCCCACCCCCTCCAGCCGGTGCAATAGGATACCATGGTCGATGGTATCAAAAGCCGCTGAGAGGTCTAATAGGACCAGGATAGAGGAGCAACCTCTATCTCTGGCCCTCCAGAGATCATCCACCAACGCGACCAAGGCTGTCTCGGTGCTGTGCCCGGGTCGGAAGCCGGACTGGCGTGGGTCTAGATATACGGATTCGTCGAGGTGATGTGGAAATTGCTGCGCCACCACATTCTCAACAACCTTCGCTAAAAAGGGGAGGTTGGAGACTGGACGATAACTAGCTAGCTCCGTTGGGTCAAGTGAAGGCCTCTTGAGCAGGGGCCTCACCACCGCCCCTTTCAAGGCAGTCGGTAAGGAACCCTCGCTCAATGAGGCGTTCACCAGGCCCAGAAGCCAGCCTCGAGTCACCTCCCAGGATGCCAGTACCAACCAGGAGGGGCACGGGTCCATTGAACATGTGGTGGGTCGCAGCCGTCCACGCAACCCGTCTAAATCCTCGGGGGCAACAGAGTCAAACTCCTCCCAGAGTGGGCTCACAAGACTCACTGATGTCGGCTCGTCCGGTCCACTGGGGGGGCCCCATCCGCTCCAGATCTGAGCGACTTTGTCTTGCAGATATTCCCCAAACTCCTCTGCTCTTCCCTGCAAGGGTGCCTCTCGCGTCTCCTGCGACAGGAGAGAGCGGGTCACCCTAAACAGGGCGGCAGGGCGGTTATCCGCAGATGCAATGAGAGCGGCACAATGTCTACGTTTAGCCGCTCTCAATGCCACAAGGTAGGTCCGTAAATAGGCTCTTACCTGTGTTCGGTTAGATTCGGAGCGTGAGGACCTCCACCTGCTCTCTAGACGTCTCCTATGGCGCTTCATCACCCTAAGCTCCTCGGTGTACCAGGGAGCCCGGGTGGATCGTTGCCGTAGGAGAGGTCGCAGAGGCGCAACCCGGTCCAAGGCCCCCGCCGTCGCCCTATTCCAGGCGTCGACTAGGTCCTCCGACCGAGCACGGGTCAGGGCTACAGGTAAAGGCCCAAGCTCTGTCTGGAACCTGTCCGGTTCCATCAAGTGCTTGGGGCGGTACCAGCTTGAACAAACTGGCTCCGCCTCCTCGCGGTGGAGGGTAGCACCAGGGAAGTCCAGCCGGAGACATGAGTGATCTGACCATGACAGGGGCATAATCTCTAAATCCCCTATTCCCAGATCACTCGTCCACTGCTCAGATACAAAGATAAGGTCCAGTGTGTGGCCGCCTTCGTGTGTGGGGCCCTGAATTAGTTGGCTCAGGCCCATGGCTGTCATGGAAGCCATGAACTCCCGAGCCACCTCGGACGCTGCTCCCGTCGACGGCAGGTTGAAATCCCCCATAACCAGAAGTTTGGGAATCTCAACCGCCGTCTCCGAGACCAGCTCGAGGAGCTCGGGCAAGGCCGCTGACGTATAGCGAGGAGCCAAGTATACAATCAGCAGGCCCCACTGCCTCCCTGGGCCCCATTTCATACCCAGCGACTCACACCCGGGTATCTGAGGGACAGTGAACTCCCTCGGCTCTAGACAATCCCGTATAACTACCGCCACCCCACCACCCTTACCCAGGGCCCGAGGCTGATGGAATGCATGGAAACCCGGTGGGCACATTTCCACGAGGGGTAAACCACCCTCGTGACCCAACCAGGTCTCCGTTATCCCTGCAAGGTCCAGCTCCCCCTCCGAGATCAACTCGTTAATGAGGGGGGCCTTGTTGGTCACGGACCTTGCATTGCAGAGCATCAGCCTCAGGCCCTGGCTCTGTAGTTCCCGACCACCTAGGCTGCGGGGGTTGGTACAAACGACCGGGTGTAGCCAGCAGCCACGGTCTCCCAACTGACCTTGCGATCTTTTCTTGTCCTCACATCTCCCCTTCCCCGCGACCGTTGTAATAAAACAACCCTCTACTGGAATAACTTGTTCCCTCTCCCCCCTCACCCCGCTCACTTCCTTCGTAGACTCACCTGTTCGTCTGGCGTTGGCTTCCCTCCTGGCCTGGTTATCCCCCCTCCCCTTCCTAGAACCCCCTAAAAACACAATAAAATATTTTGATAAAAAGCCCCTCAGCTTCCTTTTCTTCCACCTCTCGGGGTTCACAAACCTGTCATCAAGGCTGGCCCTTGACAGGGCCAGGGGCCATACCTGCAAGAGAGGGGCTTCTCGCAGGTGGAGCAGGTCTAACCTTGAGTAAATTGATTGAATAATAAAAGTCCCAGTAGGGTAAGGTGCAGATAAAACAAAGTTAATAGGTAATAGCCGGCAGGGCTAGGGTCTCCAAGAAGGACCAGAGTCTTAAAGTCTAGATGGTAAATAATGGTCTAGATGGTAACTTCAGAGGAAGATGGTAAGTAATAGATGGTAAATAGATGGTAAATAATGTCTAGATGGTGACTTCAGAGGAAGGGGGGGGGAGATGGGAGGCATTCAAGTGTTGCAAATAGTAGAGGGAGGCGAAGATGGTAAATGGGAAAAAGATAGTTCAAATAGTCCCAGGTGAGTATAAATTCCTTAATGGGTGGGTGGGGGGGCTTCTTGTCCTGATTGTTTTAGGCTGGGCAGCTGCTCAGGCCTGTCCATAGCCCCAAGTGCCTGCTCAGGCTGCTCAAGCCTATCCACAGCCCCCAAATCCAGATCTCCAGTGGCCTCAAGGCTCCAAGACATCCCCAGCCATTGTTTTCCAGTGCCTCACCGGTCTTTGGTGCCTCTCCGGCGCTCTCTGGCGCTCCGTTGTTCCTTCCTTGTGCCTCCCTGTGCCTCCATGCCTCCGATGTTGGTAGTGACCCTCCGGTGCCTCCAGTGACTCTCTGGGGGCTCTCCAGGGGACTCTCCGGTGGTGCTCGCTCCTTCCCTCTTTGTTTTCCGGCTTTCCGGCTTTTTGAATTTGCCGGCTTTTCGGCTTTTTGAATTTGCCGGCGTCAGCGCCGCCCGCGCAGCCGCACTGTGCCGTCGCCATATTCACAGGCTTCTTCCCAGCCGATTGCCGCATACGATCTTCCACTCCTTCCTGCCCTCTGATCTTCACCGACCACCCTGGAAGGCCAAAACTGGCCCAAAACAAGCCAGGGTGGTCGGGCTATCAACTCTCAGCCCCCTCTAATGTCATAGGGCCGGTTGCAGTCCTTTACCCGCTCGGGCGCTCCATCGTTCACTCGGGAGCTCAGGAGGCGACCGCCATCGTTGGAAGCTCCTCCTCCACTCTTGTAAAAGCAGCAAAATCTTCCTTTCCTGGGACAAGAATCATTTTTTTCTTATTCCAGATTCATATTGCTGCTCCATAGGTGCTCATTACTATTTGTTCCTCGTTTTCTGGATTAATATAGGAATATGTCTGAAATTAATTTTGAAATCAGAGCATGCATTAATTCTGATACTTGAGACTTTCTTCGGTTCATTTGAATATTTTTCTATCAAGGATGTAAAAAGTGAGATCCAAGGGCCACATGTGATTCTCCAACATCCATTTGGTGGGCTTCTAAGACCTCTTTCTGTGTCAATGGTTCCAACATCTAGGTCCACTTTTGCACTGGAGAAAATTACAAAATATTTTCAGCCCTGAAGATGCTTAAACATCTTCTTTAAGCTCCTGAAAGTCTCATCTTTCGCAAAGTACTTTCAATGAATGCATGAAATGGCAGCATATAATGGCTGTGGAGGACAAGCCATAAAATAACTAAAATAACTGAAAGGTCTGGCAAACTGCATTTACCCAATGCACCATCTCCATCATCATCATCATCATCATCATCATCATCATCATCATCATCATCATCATCTAGCAAAATAGCAACCAAAGAAATCCTCATGCATCATTTCCATCTTATAAGAACAATGAACTCGGACTTGATTGTTGGTTTATAGGGCTTATAATCAGCCCAGGGCTTTTGGATAGTGTACAACAGTGGTCCCCAACCTTTCAGGTACCATGGGCCAGGAGCAGCAATGGTGGTGAATGAGTGGCAGGAAGGAGAAGATGGTTTCACACATGCACAAATGGAGATTCACACACTCCCCTACTGTTTGCAGGGCTTGGTTCCCAACAGGCCAGAAATCAGTACTGGGCAACGGACCATGGGTTGGGGACCCCTGGTGTACATCACTTTGTTTTAGAATTTGAGTCAGTATTAACTCCTGGCATCTCCCAGAGCAAGTCCATGAATGCTTAAGACCTACCGATAGCCATTCTGTCAATTTAGGCCTGAATAATTCATACAAACCTCCCTAAATCATTGTTACTTTACTCTGCTGCTTCTTCCCCCTTTGAGGTGCTAAAGCCTATCTCATAGTTTATCCAGTTTTAAATATATGGCTTTTGGATCAGTCAGTGTTCAAAGGATGTGTACTTCTTTTCTTTATTGAAATGTAAGCTGCTCCTATGTTATTACAGAGCTGCTTATTAAATACCTTGGGCTACAGATAGCAGTTCTTCTCCTGTCCTTGGAAGTGATATAAAATGTATTGATAGACACCATTAAGGACTCACCTATAAAATACTATAGGAAGGTGCAAAGTAAATTATAAATTCTGCTAAATTTTGTAGCAGAAACCTCTTGATTGTTTTTTGACTTTGTTTATGTGAATATATGCATTACATAGAATGTAAAAGGGCATATACAAATTGAGGGAGGGTTTAATTATTTTGGAAATGGCCCTGGGGCTTCCATTGAAGGACAGTATATTAAACTGAATTACTTTTTCAGATGGCTATTAGAAAGATAGGGATTTATTTTGTCCTCTCTTCTCTCTGCTTCATTCCCTTACCAATCTAAGCCTGGCATCTGAGCAAAGAACATAACTAAAGAATGCCTTGCTTTCACTTTGCTGTCCTCCGTTTTTGTACCGGAGTGTCAGGAAGTACTGAGTTCTGTTAAATACCTCTATGGACCCTTAAAACAAACTGAGATGGATTGCACTATTTATTGATCTCATTTATATTGTCTAGTAGTTTTCACACTGCTATTGTTAATCTGATGAAGTACAGACAAAGTGGAATGGAATGTTTAGGAACTGTGTACCTTATCACACACAAACCTGTTTAAAGGCCAATTTTAATTGGGAAGTGACTTGAATGAACCAGCCATACTATCTGGTTTGAATGGCTATACAATTTCCAAAACCCAATTAGATTGAATAACAGGAACGGAATGTGAAAGTCTATAGCTTTCAGATCCCTATGCATTCACTTTATTTGTTGTCCTTTAAAAACATGCATTTATTTTGCGTTCAAACAGTTGCTACATTTTCTTTAACAGGCAGATAAGGAAATGTTTGTCGCTATTTTCATAGGAGTCTTCAGATATTCCTGTGAGCACCAGAGAAAGGACAAATTAAATTAAACCTACTGCCCTTTTATTATTTCTTTCAACTATGAACAGTTTGAACAACTGCTGGAAACAGAAAATATTGAATGAGAGTTCAGCCTCTCAAAACAGGGAGTATTTAATTTTCAGAAAATAATTCATTCCAGGTACTTTAACTTATTGTTTATTAACCACTATATTTTTCCTTCCATAAGAACTTAATCTGGAAGTTTGTTTAATATTCTGCACACATACATGGAACTAACTGGTCTTTGACTAAACTGGTGACTCTTAGCACCTTTGATAATGATAATAAGGGTAAGTCATAATGGGTGGAACCAAATAAATGTAGTTTTCTTCTTTTATTGAAAAAAATCTAAGGATATTTATGCAAGCTTCAGAATATTCTTCAGTCAAACAAGAATATTCTAAAGCTTGTATAAGGGTCCTTAAGAACATTTCTAAGTCCTTGTTCAATAATGTTCAGAAACTTCTTGAATGTCTAAAATGAAGCTTTTTGGGGCTTCCCTCTCCCCTTTCCTCATCCTGTTTTATTATTTTCAGGGGAGTGGAGGATCATGGCTTTTGTATCATAAGTCTGAGATGAGAGATTGTCTTATCAATTATTCTGTGAACTGTTTTGGAAGGTAAAAATATCCATCAGAGCCCAAATGTGTTCTCACTTATGCTATCCAATAATAAATTGTATATTTTCCAATGTTTATAGCTCATCAGAGTACCTGAAATAGCATCACTCTAAAGCAGGGCTGGCTGTGGAATTCTGGGAGTTGAAGTCCACACATTTTCATGTTGCCATAGTTGAGAAACTGCTGTAGAACCTTGTGGCAAATTGAAATGCCAGTCACGGTTCCTATAATATAATGTTGAAGAGGCACCATACTGGGGCTTCTTCAGAACCAAAAATCTTGTTCTAGAAATCATGAACAATTTGCTTTAGTATGGGTTGGGTTAACATATCTTTTACTAAAAAACCTGGGCATTTTCTCCTTCACATAAGTCTCTTTGTCTGGTGCCTTCAATTTATTTATTTTTCCTTCAGCTTCCACCAGCGGATGTCCCTTCAATAAAAATGCAACAGCTTCAAACCGGATTTTAAAAATTCAAAATTTCCAAATGTATTATACCTAAATCAAAATATCATCATTTCAGCCTTTTTGTTATTCATGTCTGATGAACATATCTTTTGTAAGATGCTGCTGTTGAACACTATTAAAATTGTGATGATTTCAACATTTGTTTTTTCTTCTAATTAACATGATCAGTGTACATTAATATTTTAACATAAGGTGTTAATTTGGTTAAAACATATAGTAGTCAGTGTTTAAAATCTCAATATAATAGTATAACCATTAGGTTGCTAAATCCAAATTTGAATGAGAAGTGTTATTTTTTTTTGTTGGCAGCATAAAGTGCTGTACTATTCACTTAGTGTAAGAATGAACAATGTGTGAGCTTTCAGAAAATGTTGAACTGCAACCCTCATTGGGCTTAGCCAATATGACCAATGGAAAAGAACTATGAGAATTGCAGTCTAAGAACATAGGGAAAGATAGAAGTTTAGGGTACTGATCACTGGCCTTTCGTTCATCATGGAATTCAGAGCAGCCACTGGCAAATCAAACTGCTGCTTAGTTTCAGCCACTTAAGTCTTAGATCACTCCTAGAATGAACAACAACAATAACAAAAGGATAGTTGATTTTTTTTCAATAATTACAACAATTCTTCTAGTACAATGAGATAGTAATTGAGAAGAAAGATAGCGGTGGCAAGAGATCTTGTTAAGATGAGAGATTCAAAGTCATTAGGAATTGCTTCAACTTTTGTTAATTTTGGTGAAGGATTTTTACACTTCTGATTGATATGAGAAAGATTTTATTGTATTGGGTGACATGAAGCTTAGCAGTTTTGAGAAAATAGTTGGGAGAGTCGATAGCATGTTTATAATCTTGGCCAATGGTTTGCCCTTTACAATTCTCTGAATTGCAAATCTCGGGTAAATTTGGAGAGGCTAACACATCAGCACATTTCCGCTTTCAGACGAAGAGCAGCAGGTACATTTTGACACACATACAAATCAAACGTGTGCCTTTCATATCAGATGGGCAAAGCTTGATCATATGCTTTGCTAATCTAGTATGCCGAGTCTCCCGTTAAGCACTTATGTTTTTTGGAATTTAAACAATCACACACACAAATGCCATGGCCATGCTTTGCTCTGGGAAATGTGTAAATGTGAAAATTATGTCAGGACAGATTGCAACTGCAAGTTGAAGAAACCCAAAATATGCTTATTGAAAAGCATGTGGGGGTGGGGCTTCTGAAAGGTTGTGAATGGATTAATAATGCTTTCCAGGGATGATGCGAAACGTATGAGTCATCAATTGTAGCATTTGCATTTCCTTTCAGAAAGTCCTTTATAAGAGTTGCCTCAGACAATTGTATCAGTATTAAGGATTCCACAGCATACATGGGAAAGCAAGGCTTAGGGTACTTTCATAAAACTACCTCACTTGTTCTTCTTACCTTTCCTACAGATTTACATTCTACACAGTACACTGCGGGCACTCGAATCTCTCAGGTTGCTGGGCAGCAATTTAGTCACAATGAATAACCTTTAGATGGATGGATGGCTTATGTGTCATCAACTCTTAGTGACCACATAGATTTTTTTTCCCAGGATGATCTGTGCCTAACCTGGTCTTTCAAAACTTCTAATGGTGCATTCATTCCCACTGTAATTGACTCTATCTACCTTGTTTCTAATCAACTTCTCTTTCCTTCCACCTTTTCTAGCATCAGAACCTTCTCAGAGAGCTAGCTTTTTACCTATGTGGGAATTGAAGAGCAGCTGGCTACTAGAGAGTCATCCTTCCCTCTCCAGAAATTTGGAAAGATAACGGAATGGCAATAAGACACAATGACCTCTTGGCTGCAAGAAGGAGATGGAAGCTCTTTTGGAAATATAAGCAGGGATGATCTAGAAGTTCCCATCTATGAGACATTTCACATCTCACTGCTTTAGAGGAAACACCAAAGAACTGCCTTTAAAGCATTTCCTCTGAAACAGGAACTGTGCTAAGAACTAATTGTAATATAATTGTAGCAGCAGACATATGCATTAAACCAGTTGGAAAGTAGTGCATATTTTCCCTCTTTCCTTCCTTCATGCCATTCTTTTTTAAATAGTTGCCATAACAAAGAAAAAGCTAAACTAAGTTTCTAACAGTAATAATTAAATGTTCTAAGTCAATTAATTAGATTCTCAAATAAAATAGAGTTTGATTCTGCTGCCCTGAGACTAAAGGCATTTACTTGAGGATAAGCACTTTTTCTGTTGTTCAAGGAAAGAATTTTAAAACTCCAGATAATAAAAGAGCATCCGTGCCCACAAGCATTCCTGACCAGTTGCCCTCTGGTTCCATTATATTTCTAAAATGAAGAATGAACATCATGACAGTGTTGGCTGAAGTCCAAGAGTTAATGCCAGCTGTTTTTGCCACAACTCACTCATATCACCTGCTGCTCTTTAAAAAGTCAATGAGGGATTCCCTTATTCATGAAAACCTTGCCTCTGGCCCCAGATCCATTTCTAGCTGTAATGCTATTACCCTGCCATTCTCCTTTATATAGGAAGGATCAATAGAAGACGTATGTGTGAGATGGGGGGAGGGAGGGAGGGAGGGAGGGAGGGAGGGAGGGAGAGAGAGAGAGAGAGAGAGAGAGAGAGAGAGAGAGAGAGAGAGAGAGAGAGAGAGAGAGAGAGCTTCATTTCAAAAGATATGAGGGGAAATTCTACCTCATGTCTAAGAAAATTGGAAATGTTTATGGACTGAAAATACTATCCTTATTGATCAGAAGTTTCCATCAGAGTCAGATAAGTAAACCTTTTGGTAGAAAGGCCCTCACAAAATACATGGGGTGCTCTGTTACAAGGTACTATTTACATTATGATAAATCTTAAATAACCCAAAACCTATATAATACTTTCAATTGGGTATCATTTTTTTATTTTCTAGATGAAGCTGATATCTGCTCCCCTTGAATTTGGTGGACTTGAATTACTGGAACTGACTAGGTGATCCTTTATGTTTCAAAGGATTTTTTTTTAAATCTGTGACCGACATTGTCCTTTTATTTGATATTAATTTAAGCTATACACTAAGAGTTTGAACACATATTTGTGGATGTGTACAATTAATGTCAATGAACCTAAATCATTGGGAATATAGTATATGCATCAACTATATTTCCTCTAGCTATTTGTTTAAGTGGCTTTTACTTAAAGAACTGACTAATTATATATCTATTTATATTGTTGCAATAAATATTTTACTACTGAACTCTATATTGATGACTTGAATGGATATTGTTGAAGGAGCTGTATAATAGGATGAATCTAAGCATAATGAAGCATGTAGTGTGTATTTTGGCTGCCCTTTCTTTAAGCTGAGTTGTTGTTGTTTTTTTGTACCTATGCTATGACTCTTTCATGATGATGTTGCAAGAAAGGAAGGTTGGGAACTGACTTACACACTCTTCCCTCTGTTTCCTCAGGCAAAGTGACCTAGACAATGAAAAACATCTAACTGGTCATTTAGCTGTGAGCAGGCAGCAAACCTATAGATTAAAATCTATTCTCATCTCCTTTTCCAGTTTTAATTACATCTGACATTAGAAGAGTTTTAGAGAAAATCCTGGAATACTGGAGGAGCCACAGACATAGACACAAACAGACAGACACACAAACACAACTTTGACTGCTTAAGTCCTATGGCATGGTTCTGGTAGTAATTGAAAATCCCTGGTTCTGCAAATGTTTTAAATAATTAGATAAAAGTGAAGATGTTTCGGAGTCAATGCTCTGAAGACAAATCAATTCCAACTCTTTGAATGCAAACCCCTGCCAACCACATGTAGTAGAATCTCTCCCCATTACTGTCATCTTGGAGACTAGTTGAGTAATGATTCACCCTGTTTTCCTTTTAGTTTCTGGACACTAGATGGCAATGAAGAGGACCATGAAAAACAAGCCAGTTTTACTCACTGCCCAAATAATCTCACTAAGCTTTTATGGTCCTGTCAAGCCACTAGACCAGTGTTTCTCAAACTTGGCAACTTTAAGTCCTGTGGACTTCAACTCCCAGAATTCCCCAGCCAGCTATGCTGGCTGGGGGATTCTGAGAGTTGAAGTCCACAGGACTTAAAGTCGCCAAGTTTGAGAAACACTGCACTAGACACAGGGTAGATTCCAATATCTGTTTAAATCAGTCAATATAGGACATGTTGCTGCTCCATTAGTAATAAGGTTTGTGGTTCCATAGAGGACCTCAACAAATAGTTTTTCACCTTTTTCTTTTTTGAGAAAAAAAGATAACATTTTTGTTGTTGGTGATTATTTTGGATTTCTGAAAAAAAAAAACACCTATCTGATCAGAAAATACCACAAAGATTTATAAGATTATTAACAAAAAGGAGATTGCTTCAGGCACATTACAGACCATGTCTCATCACAAATAATTCCTATTATGTTTTCACCTAGAAATCTCTGTATTTTACAAATCCTTATCATGTATTGATTACATGGGGGAAAAGAGAGCCAGTGTAGAATAACAGGTGAAGTGTTGTACCTCAACCGGAAGGATCTAAATCAAAGCTTTCACTTGATCGCTGTCATCCAATTAGCTGGATTTTTAGCTAAACATTATCAGTTCCCAGGGTTGTCATTTTTAGAGAACCCTAAGTACTTTTCTAGAGAGGAGATTAATCATCATCTTTAGCAGCAGTTTAGCAACAACTGCAGTAACAGAAAGGAACTCATACAATACAATACAATACAATACAATACAATACAATACAATACAATACAATAGAAGAGTTGGAAGGGACCTTGGAGGTCTTCTAGTCCAACCCCCTGCCTAGGCAGGAAACCCTATACCGTTCCAGACAAATGGCTATCCAACATCTTCTTAAAACTTCCAGTGTTGGGGCATTCACAACTTCTGGAGGCAAGCTGTTCCACTGATTAATTGTTCTAACTGTCAGGAAATTTCTCCTCAGTTCTAAGTTGCTTCTCTCCTTGATTAGTTTCCACCCATTGCTTCTTGCTCTACCCTCAGGTGCTTTGGAGAATAGTTTGACTCCCTCTTATTTGTGGTAACCCCTGACATATTGGAACAATGCTATCATGTCTCCCCTAGTCCTTCTTTCTCTTAAGCTAAACATACCCAGTTCCTGCAACCGTTCTTCATATGTTTTAGTCTCCAGTCCCCTAATCATCTTTGTTTCTTCTCTGCACTCTTTCTAGAGTCTCCACATCTTTTTTACAACGTGGCGACCAGAACTGAATGCAGTATTCCAAGTGTGGCCTTACCAAGGCATTATAAAGTGGTATTAACACTTCACGTGATCTTGATTCTATCCCTCTGTTGATGCAGCCTAGGACTGTGTTGGCTTTTTTGGCAGCTGCTGCACACTGCTGGCTCATATTTAGATGGTTGTCCACTAGGACTCCAAGATCCCTTTCACAGTTACTACTACTGAGCAAGGTATCACCTATATTGTACCTGTGCATTCCATTTTTGTTGCCTAAATGTCTACATCATCTTGTGATGTAATGGTCCAGTCACCCAATCAACAACCAACAAAGAAGAGGTGGAGAAACCTTACAGTATATTCAAATGCTATAATGTTATGGTGTGTGTTACAGTTTGGTGTGTGTGTGTGTGTGTGTGTGTGTGTGTGTGTGTGTGTATTCAATCATTTTTCAACAGCTATTCTATTATTACTCTCTTCTCTAGAATGGGTCTTATAAAAGGTGCATTTTATTTTCTTAATGGAAATTTATTTTAAAAATTCCTTGGAGTTCCAGATCCCATGGTATATGTTCACTGTGTGTGTAAGAAATAAATCCTAAATACATTTCCCTCTATCTTTAATCACATATCATCCTTCACAAAAAAAGGGGAAGGACACAAAGAAACTTGCCAGTAAAATATGTGCCTGCTAGCTTGAAGATTCAATATCATTCTTCCTCCCAAATCTGTATCTAAACTGAATATACAAGCATAGTCACCATACAGCTATCATACATCTTGAACTGTCTTCCCTGAAATGATTAATATACAGTGGTTGTATTAGGAGGCTTTTTATGATTTTTTATTGGAGCATTAAGCTCTGATTTTGATATTTCTGCATTTTTCCCACCCTCTCATAAATAATAAAAAATGTTCATATTTCTAAGCATTTTCATATTCTACCACACTCAAATGCTACTTCGGGTGTTACTCAAAACAATCTCATCTTCTATACTGTATATTTGTCACCTGATCAGCACACAAACTGAACACTGCAAGTTTCTTGCTATAGTTCATTTCATCTATATTTTTACTTACATTGATATTTCACAGAGGAGAAGTATCAGTATTCTGATATCAAATGCATTTGCTTGGAAATAAATACAATTTATTTCAGTCATCCAATGAAATATCATCCAATATCAGTTCTAGTGGATGACAGCATAAAATTGTCAAGCTGTTAAGAGATTTGAAGCTACGAACAGAATACTATTTAATTTCTTTGTCTAATTTGCAGTTCTCAGAACTAAAACTGATTCTAGCAAAATACAGACTTTACAAAAAAATCTGAGAGAGAAAATCCAAACATTTACATCTCCCAAAATAAATTCATCATCTTTATCATCATTGAAGACTTGGTTGTTCTAGCCTTATAAAGTATGACCAAGGCTAAGTATTGTTGACAAATCTGGGCTGAATTTGATCTTTCAGTTGTTGAGTTCTGCCACCTCCATGTCCTCCGGGCTGATACTATGATGTGACTTGTAGCTGGGTCCAAGCAGTGGCAAATTATACATACATACATACATACATACATACATACATACATACATACATACATACATGTATACGTATACGTATACGTATACGTATACATACATACATACATACATACATACATACATATATATATGTGTGTGTGTGTGTGTGTGTGTGTTTTCGTAGATTTTCACGGGTGTAGGTATGCTGGTTTTGTTGTATTCGGGTCTTTTCCCGTGTAGGATTGAGATTGTCTTGGCAACGTTTTGGTAAGATCTCACTTGCCATCTTCAGGCTTGGGCTTAAAATGCGATCGGAGCTGCCGTCTTTCTGTCTTCACATATATTCATATATTTATACTTATATTTATATTTTGTGGGAGTGTATTGTTCCATGTGACATGAAGGAAACAGTTGTCCATATTTTCTTCAAAAAGTCATCAAGGGACCCTTTTTGCGGGGCCTGGGTGGGTGTGGCCTGCTCGTGACGTATCTGACATTTGGCCTGCCAATTTGACAGACCTGTGAATTAGACCTCAAAATAATAGATTTATGTTATAGGATAGAATATTCCAAGGATTGTATAAAACTACCAAACCCCTAAGAGCGGTTCAGCTTTGGAACCAATCACCCAGAGAGATAGTTCCTCGTCATTGTACTGACTGATGTGCAATATTTATAAACAAAATATCCATATATTTTTAACTTCAGTTCTTTAATCAATTCTTTCCCCCCTTAAGTTTAAATGTTTAAATTTGCCTTGCTGCATAATATGTGATATATATGAAAACTATTGAATTTACTCAAAGTTCTATGGTAAACATATGCTGTTAATTTTGCTTTTGCTGCATATTTTTCAAGTTTAAATTTTCAGTCTGATATCATTAGTAATATATCTCTTTTCCAATGTTGGATGAATCTTCAGTTGTGGTTTCTCTCATTTTCTTGTTTTTCCATTTATATTTAGTTTAAGTGAAAAATATCAGTTTGTTTCTGTATCCATAACAGTTTTGCTATAGTTTCTAAGAGTCTAAACAATGTGCTGGATATCTGGAAAGGAATTTTTGACCCTGAAGAAGGTTGACCTTCATTCCAGCTATATTTATAGTGATTTATACATATTTTTAGGTTTTTGTTTAGTATATATTAAAAGCAAACTAAATACTATGCTTAAAATGTGAAATAGTCTTGATACATTACTGTAATTGATTGTGCATTCTTTACACGAGAGGTGGGGGGAAAGGCAAACTGACCACCTTGGAAAAATAATAATAATCATAATCTGATACCACTAGAGTTTTGGTGCAACTAACTTCATCAGCACAGATTATTAATTATGGTATTGCTCTTATAATTCAGCTTAATCAGCTAAGAATATCATGACATTCATGAAGTGGACTATATAATTTCATTTATCTTTGTCATGTAGGAATAGGGATAACAATGAATTGAAAATTACTGGAACTATAAAGGCACAATTAAAAAGTGATAAATATCAAGAGATAGGGTACATTTTCAAATCAAAGCCACAAGTGCAATCCTTGTCATCAAATTTAACTCACGAGTTAATTCTTCCCTTGATGTACAAATGTAACTCCCATTAAAATTAATGGGAACTATCCTTGCCTGTTCAAAGAATACAGAGACCCCCTTAGTGTGTATATTCTTCAAATAATAAGAATTAGCTCATAATGGAAATTATTTGCACATTAATTTTCCATTTATCTTGTAAATGTTCCATTTTGGTGATTTCCGATGCAATTATTTGGAATGCTCTAGATTCTAGTAGACCTTTATATATTTCTAAAGAGAATTTTATTTTATTCACTGTAATACTACTATCATAATTTAGCAATAGTAACTAGCAATCATATAGCTTTCTATATACAAAATGCAATACAATATTAGTATTAGTATTCAAAAGAAATTTAGTGAAGAACATGTATGAATCCAGTGGAAAGCCTTTCTGTTAATGCAACAAATTAAATCCATTTCTTCTTTTTTCTGTCCATTCCTTTAGCATTCATTCACTGTCCCTGTCCCAGAGGCAACTGATTCTTTTTTTATTCTCCTTAAGTCCATTGCTTTTCTTTTCTCCTCTCTCTTTCACTTTCTGCCTATTCCTCGTCAAGACGTACAGAGAGGCAACAATATTCAGGTATTATATTATTTTAATAATATAATCAGATATTATATTTCTTTAATTATTTCTAAATTGGGGCTTGTGCTGGATCAAAGTAAGAGGAGGTTATCCCAAAGGTGCTTTTTCAAGAGGCAACTGGACTTTCCTGTTTTTCTTTAAAGATGTTTGCTTCTCATCCAAGAAGCTTCCTTAGCTCTGACTGGATGGTTGGGAATGGAAGGATTTATACTTCTTGCAGATAGCTGGTCATTTGCATTCTATTAGAATGTAGTTGAGACATCTGGAGGTTTATCTTGTCCTCAGGGGCACCCGAGTAGTCTAAATAGGTGTGGGGCCTTCTTGGAACTGTTGAAAGGACTGTGCTGTAAGACTGGAGATAGATGAGAGAGGGCTTTTCAATTTTGACATACTGTAGATGGCCCCTTTGACACCTCTTTCAAACCAACAGCCATTTCTATCCAGAATGTAGACTTTGCTGTCTTCGAAAGAGTGGCCTTTGACTTTTAAATGCAGATGGACACTAAATTTTGTCCTGATGGGTTTGTTCTTCTATATTGTGCCATGCATTTATGAAGTGGTTGTTTTATTTCCTCAATGTACAGATCTGCACATGACTCACTGCATTGTACTGTATATAACACATTACTCAGTTGATATCTGGGTGTTTTATCCTTGGGGTGGACAAGATTTGCCTTTATTGTGTTCTTGGGTTTGAAGTGTGCACATATGTTGTGTTGGCTGAAAATCTTCCTGAGCTTTTCCAATATTCAAATGAATGCAAATGACCAGCTCTCTGCAAAGAGTATAAATCCTTCCATTCCCCAGAATGCAGTCAGAACTGAAAAAGCTTCTTGGCTGAGAAGCAAAACATCTTAAAAGAAAAACAATAAAGTCCAGTTGCCTCTTGAAAAAACACCTTTGGGACAACTATTACTTGGATGACTGAGAATCTCCAAAGACTTAAGAGGAGGTTAGATATCTTCTGTCATGGTCAAACTAACCTCCAGTATTACAAAAATACTGCATGCCCTTTTGCGACTGCAAGCTACAACCTTGATGTTAAAAAGTGGCCATACCACTTGGATATTGGACAATAGAATGTGTTTTGTCCTCCTTTTCATTGTAAAAAAATTGGTCACCTTAGCATTTTGGACAATAGAACGTGTTTTGTCCTCCTTTTCATTGTAAAAAAGTTGGTCACCTTAATATTGTCCTGTATAAAAAAAGCCTATGTCCTTGAATATTTCAATGCTTCAAAACACAGAATAGGAAATGATTGCTGAGTGATGAGAAAGTTGTCCTGTAAGGAATCTCCTTATCTATTTCCTACATTTCCATTATGAACCCCTTGATGAATTTCTATTGTACCCTGACATCTCAGAATGTGTCTGAAAGTGCTAGTTTATTTCTTTGCCTCAAGTATTGGAATTCCTTGAAATCAGGCAGACATGACTTTCAATAAAGAAAAAATAATAATCAGATTTCATCAGTTTCTAGCAGTTTCATATCATGCAACACCCAAACATGTAATGCAATTTGCAACCTTATTATAATGACCTATTTACAGAAAGGCAACCCATTGTACAATTGATTGGGGGGAAAAAACAGGATGGCGATATACAGTAGATGTACATATTTTTAGATCTTATGCCAACATAATACCTTTACCTAGTATATACTGCATTTCTTGGAAAGAATAATACAGAGGATGTGAAAATGGAATCTAGGTCAATGATATGCACACTGTCTTTTAAAACAAAGCATTTATGCAGAAATAGCATGATTTCCTGTTATGACTGTAGACTTCACATTGATTATCATACTGTCATTCTACTCAAAGTGCTCTGACTTACATACATCTATATGCATAACGTGTTTGTATGGAGAGATGTATACTCATGTATTAATTTGCATAGGTACACACAGACAGAGACAGACTTGCATGAATATTTTTCTTATCTTCAGGTTCACAGGTGGACATTATTACAAGGGTTTATATAACCAGAAATTTCTGCTACTCCAGGCAACCACATTGTTGCTGGGCTAAGAGACATGCATGAAGATAGAGGAGTCCTAGTAGGATATGGGAGGAGTTTGTGATTTTACACAGCCTAGTGATCATGAGATACAATCAGATTATCAGTGCGTGGGCGGAGAAATTAATTGGATAGATATATATCTAAAACCTAGTTTTCTACTATCAGGGAAAAAACTAGAAGTATTATATAGTGGACTAGCATTATGGCTTGAAAGATAGCACTGAATGGAGACCACTAATACTTCTTTTTTCTGTCACTATACAAGAAAGGGAAAGCATGCAAAGCATGGGTTCTGGAAGTCTTTCCCATATTTTTAACAACTATGGCCATACTAATTTCTTTATTTTTTAATTGATGGGGAAGTCACATGTAACATCTCTCTGTGTGTATGTGTATTTCTGGTCTAATCTTGTGTTGGGTCTGTGTGTGTTCATGTATAGGAAGATCCTGGAAAATATAGGGCTGGTGACACACGATCAGGAGGAAGGGAACTCTAGACTGAGATAGCTGCCAATATTCTGTGCTATTGTTCAATTACTTCTCCCTTGGAGATGATGATGGTGATGAATATTATTATTTGGAATGTTGCCTCCTGAAGATTCTAGTTCTAGTCCCACTTCAGACACATAGAACTAGTTGGAAGACCTTGGACCAGGCTCTCTCAACCCAGGGCAAAAAACAATGACAAACCATTCCTGAAAACGTTGCCAAGGAAACTGCAGGGATTAATCCAGGCAGTTGCCAGGAATCAAGAGAGAAAAAGAAAGGAAGAAAGATGGATGGAAGAAGGAAGGAAGGAAGGGAATTTATAGCAAGCATTAACAGGAAAATATATGCAAAGATACTCTGTTTAGAATTAATATATTATACATTCCTCACTGCTGTACTAGCTACTTGTCTCTTTTTCAGTGTATGTCCAAGCATACTACTTGTCTGATTATTTTTTTAAAAAAATGATGAAAGAAAAAGTGACTTCAGTTAATAATATGAGTTGGCAAGGAAGTTGCTGAATAAGGGGATAGATACGGATAATAACATTATAATTTGTAAATGATTTATAATGACACATAATAAAAGAAACAGGTGATGAATAATAAGTAGATCTTGGTGGTTAGAAACTTATATAATATTTGGATGAGAAGACAATAATTGCATGGGTAAGTTAGAGCCATAGTCTTTAAAAAAGACTGCATAAATTATTCAAATAATGAATTTGCTGTTGTGAGGCAATAGAATAGAATGGAACAGAACAGAGTTGGAAGAGACCTTGGAGATCTTCTAGTCTAACTCCCTGCCTAGGCAGGAAACCCTATACCATTTCAGACAAATAGTTATCCAAACTTTTTTAAAAAATTTCCAGTATGAAAGCATTTACAACTTTTGGAGGCAAGTTGTTCCACTGATTAATATTTCCAACTGTCAGGAAATTTCTCCTTAGTTCTAAGTTGCTTCTCTCTTTGATTAGTTTCCACCCATTGCTTCTTGTTCTACCCTCAGGTGCCTTGGAGAATAGTTTGACTCCCTCTTCTTTGTGGCAACCCCTGAGATATTGGAACACTGCTATCATGTCTCCCCTAGTCCTTCTTTTCATTAAACTAGACATACCCAGTTCCTGCAACAGTTCTTAGTCTCCAATCATCTTTGTTGCTATTCTCTGCATTCTTTCTAGAGCAGGGCTGCCAAACCCATGGCCCATGACCAGATGTGTCATGCACTGGCCATGCCACACCTGGTTTAGCGAAAGGGAAAAAAGTCCTGATATGTCACTTGATGATGGTGTGACGATGTGAGTTTGACAACCCTGTTCAATATTGATTTAAAATATTATTAAAAGACCTATCTATTCTTAAATGAGTCCCATAAAGTAGTATTGAAAATCAATATCTGGCTATGTTTGAATAGACATGTAGAACTGCATCTCAGAGTCTAATCACGAGTACTAATCTGAGAGTAAGTTTCAATGATTGTAAGAAATTTGCATATTGGTATGCACATAGGTCCATTTTAAAATGTCTTCTAATTATTCACTTGAGGGTTTTTGTTTGTTTTACTGATTTAGTGGGTATATAATTTTATTTTTTAAATATCATGTAAACTGCCCAGAGAACACTAATTAATGAATTAAGGTTATAAATAAATAACCGGGCAATTGCAAAAGAAGAAAATAAAGTATGTAAGTGTATGTTTGCAGGCATGTCTGCATACATATATGTATGTAACACATATTCATAAATTTAAACTTTATTTTTATTTTTATAAATATATGCATCTTTAATCTGTAATTATATATTTTTATCAGATAATAAAACTAGTAAGAACACTAGATTCTCATTTTTTTAAATTCTATCCACATTTAAATAGTTTCCTCTTCATGAGTTAAAACATGTATTGGACTACAGTTATCCTAAAATTTTCACACATCTCTGAATGTTGCATTACAGTTTTTGGCTCAAAAAACATATGAGACAGAAGATATTTTAGGCTGAAATGTTTACTAAAATGCATATTTTAAGATGAAGTACATAAAATGTATGTTTGTAAAAACATTACCATTTTCATTCAGACTTTTTTTTTGCTGCGTCATGAATTAATATGTGGAAAGCTGGCATGGATGACTAAAGTGATCTAATGCTCTTTAATAGATTAAGAGATTTATATCTATTGTTTGAAGACCCTTTACTTCAAGTCAAAGTTTCAGCTACACTAACATTCTGTTTGGAAGTCAAATATTTCTCATAGGTTTCCAACTCATAGAGGATAACCATAGCATTTCCCTGCTGTTCATTCCCACAGGTGGGTAATATTTAGATACTTGCTACCTCTATAAATCAAATTTATACATACATTGTGTTTTGAAATACTGAAATGTGTTATAAATAGCTAATACAAAACTGGAAGGGAGGGAGAAAAAGAAGACATTCATGTCCTATATATTAAGATTATGGAGGCAATCCAGGGGAGAACAGTAAATGCTGAGTCTACTGGAGCAAAAACAATTGATCATACATTATGTAAGTACCCATTCACCCACAACCAGAATAACATAACCCACTTAAAACCAGGTGATTCCAACCATGGGGAAAGAAAGGTCAGAGGCAGAACAATATCTTAGATGGATTAAGTAAGGTTTCATTTAACAAACTATTCAGCATTAAAACTTGAAATCATAAGCAAGTATGAAATATATTATGACTTCGTTTATTTACATTGCTATGAATCTCCATTCAGATGACTGAGTGGATTACAAATCTGCAACTACGTAATTTAGAGCTACAAAGTATATAACCAAATTTAAAAATGAACTATACGTTGTCATTGTGTATCATCATCATTTTAGCCATTGTCTATCCACTGCAGGATGAAGCCCTCTTCCACATGTTTCCAACCAATATGGTCCTGAGCTTTCTTTTGCCAATTGGCTCCACAATACTGAAGTAGTTGATCCATCTTATTTTGGGTTTCTTTCGCGGATGCTTTTTGTCAAGTGGGATCCATTCTATGACCGCCTCATTCCACCTGCTCTTAGTTCTTCTTGCTATGTGAGCAGCCCAGCCCATTTCCATTTCAACTCTTTTATTGTCTTGATGATCTATTGATCATTTATTTATTTATTTGGTGAATTTATTGAACATAACCTGGCTCTTTTTCAGGTTTATTTTTAAGCCAAACTATTCTCCTGCTTTGTGTAGCTCTTGCAAATGTCTTTGTAGATCTTCTGGGTCTTGTGAGAAGAGAACAACATCATCTGCAAATCTTAAGTGATTTAAATAGGTGCCATTGATTTTTATACCATCTTTTGCCCAATCTGGTTTGTGAAATACTTTTGAAAGGCAGGCTGAGAAAAGGATAGGTGATATTGTATCACCTTGGCATGCATCGTGTTCTTTGTTGATTTCCACTTTATAATCATTAAGGCAAATTGTTGCCATTGTTTTTTTCATATATTGATTTTAGTAAGTTTATGTAAGCAGTATTTATGCCTTGGTTGAGGAATGTATAAATTATCACTTGCTGGAATACTCAGTCAAATGCCTTATCATAATCAATGAAAGCCACACACAGAGGTATGGTGAACTCAGTGTGCCTTTCAATGACTTGCTGAACAACTTGGATGTGATCCATTGTGGTGTAGCCATTTCTTAACCCTGCCTGTTCCTTTAACTGTGCATCATTTAATGTTCTCAATATTCTTTTTGCTGTTATCTTGGCAATAACTTTGTAGATGACTGAAAGAAAGCATATTGGGACATAGTTCTTTAAATCATCTTGGGCCTTGCATATATTAAAATGGATACTAATTCCATATGATATAAATCAAATACAACTATTGATTTATCAAGCTACAACAACCCATCTTACATGGTTTGGTAAACTAACCAAGTTTTCACCAATGTTCTAAAAGCTAGGAATGAAGGGGCGTTCAAATATCTGGAGGATGCTATCCCATAGGAGGAGGATGACAAAGACATGTTTCAATTGTCTCTAAATATGACAACTGAGACAGGCAACCCATAGAATATGTGGCAGACAGATCTCACTGGGAAGAAAGTCATCATTCGGAGAAGGCAAGCTGAATTATCTGACTCATGAAGGATTTACAGGAGGCAACCAACATCCTGAACTCATATTGAACTCAACTGGCAATCAATGTAGCTCATGAAGTAAACATAGCCTAAAGTATAATCATAGGTACTTCTGCAATATAATTTAAGTGATTATTAAGTGACATTAAGTGATAAGGAAAGTGTAAGAGATGAAATTCATCTTTTTAGCCATCTTCATTTTTCATTCATATAAATTAATTAACTATTCATCAATACCCCCTTAATTTCTTCTTTGGGTTCTAAGGGTTTTCTGAAATTCTATTGAATTTTAGAAGTAACTTTATGGAAGCTTCAGAAAGCTGTGGTAGCAATAGATGGCTGTCCTGGTATATCTATAAATGTCTTCTAAGCATGCTAGAACTCCAGTTTTTGGAGACCAGGGATTCTAGTGGCAGAATGAAATAATTTCACAAGGCTTGGCCTAGTAATATGATAGAAACTAAAGCATTTGATATGCCACTTGGATCTGGAAGCATGACCTAAGGGAAGTAGGGCAGTGGTGATAAATCTAGGCATATGACATTTTTTAAAAATGTGGGAAATCAGAACCCAAATCCAAGAGATTTTGTGTTCTCTCAACTTTTTTTGTAGGAAAAAAGAAAAGAAAAATATGAATGAAGGATATTATTTACTTTTCCCCACTTCATATGCATGCTTGCCCAGCAAGTACTTGACAATATGAAACAATCCAGAGCTTCAATTTACTTCTTCCTAATATTTACACATTAAATTTATAACTTACATAGTTTCATGTGTAAATAATTAGAAGCATAACCATGCAGGTATGTCTAAATGATTATCCTGGGATTTAATTTATCATTTTTAAAAATCAAAAATGAATGAAAACTTGAGACTTGACAAAGCTATTTTCCTCTCAATTTTCAGCTAATGTTTGTTGTTGTTTGCTTTGTAGAACTACATCCATTTCCCACTGTTAAACACAAGAGAAGTTTTGTCAGTATTATAAAATGTACATCAGAAGGGAATAAGTGTCCATGTTAGGGCGATTGAAACAAAGGTCAATAAGCATAAACTGCCCAGACAGAAAGAGAGTGAACATACTTTTGAACAGTGGCTGAAGGACTTCGTTACCAGATAGTACATATCATAACTTAGTGATACAAGTGAAAAAGGCTAGTTTTATGTTTTCACATAGAAGCACCTACTATATATCTGTTATTCAAAAGTTGTATGTATATCCATAAATACTTGATTATTATGATATTTGCAGAGGCATGCAGAGTATTTTTTCAAGAGCAAAGTCAAATCCCTGCCATTTTTCTCCACCTTTTGATGATAAGTCAGGCATACAGTGTATGAAAAAAATGCTGAATGACTTTTTTGTTTTGTTTTTCTCATATTTAAAGTTCTCCCCACATTGACAAATGAAGCATGAATTTCAGTGAATCCAAGAACATTTTCTTTTCTCTCTCTCTCTCTCTTCTCCTCTCTCTCTGAATAAGTAAATTTTCCTCCAGATCTTTATTCATCAACACAAATTTGAGGGCTTATCAAAACAAATGTCTCTTGTACAATAAAGTTAGCACTCCTTTTCTGAGTAAAAGAAGCTAGTTTCTATCAAGAGAATACAAATACTGCCACTTCATAGACAGGCTTTTAAAAAAAATGTTTTATTAAAAAAAAAAAACAGGGCATACATGAATTGGGTATTCCAAACATTCATGGTCATGTGCAAGAATATTTAACTCTTATTATGGTCATCAAAAATGATCTACCAAATGAAATCTCTGGAAAATACTTTGACATAACAGTCCCAGCTATAACCATGCAGTTGGCCAGAGGGTGATTATCAGGACTGTTGCCTCAGTTGGCAACAGCTTCACAGCTGGGGAGGGGGAGAAAGCTAGGATTGGAATGCTGCTTCTACATTCAGTGCTAATTTGGGGGAGGGCTCTATCTTTTTAAAACTCATTCTTGCATGTCATTTGTATCCTCCTTAGAAAAGGAAGATACTGTTTGTTTATTGACTCAATAATAATGTTTTCCCAAAGTCTCCTTTGATATTTCTTCAGCCTTTTCTTTTAGTGTGCTCATGTCCTTTACTCATGATATCTTAAATTTAACTCAGCCTAAAAATCCTTTACAGACTGATTTTTATTTTTTTTGCAAAAGGTTGGCATGGCATACAGTCTGGGTCACAGACTGCCACATTCTACCATCAAATGATTCTCCAATTGTTGCACACACTCCCATTTTTCGGCCTTGGAAAGCAGTGGGCAATATTTTTTTTTCATGTAGATCAGATTTTACTTAAGTGACTGATTAAAAATAAATAAACAAACAGGCAATCTTGTACTTACTTACTTACCATTTTTCTATTCTTCCACAATTACAAAAATGTACACTATCTGGCTCACAATGAATCATGCAATTTAAAACACCAGTGCTATAATCTAACCAGGCAACAATGAGAACATGAGCTACTATTCTCTGGTCATCTATGGTCTCATTTGGCTCACCAGCCAAAGAAAGGCCTTTGCTCAGCCTGATGACAGCTTCCATCTCATTTCAACAAGCTAGGAAAAACTAGCTAGTTGTAGGGGAAAACACTACTTAAAAATGAGAGCAACGTTTCTGTTGTACTTTGAACTGGTAACATACTAGATAACTCTTATTCCTTGTGATATCTTAGCATTGAAGAGATGGTCTTAGAAGAGCCTATAGATAAAGGCAACTATTGTTTCAGTTGAAAGGGCACTCTTTCCCCCCTGAAGCAACCAAGGAACTGATATGACGTAGCCTGTTGTGAAGTAAAGTGCTCCAGTTGCAAAAGACAAGGGCTCTTGAGGCAACAGGAGAAGAAAATACTGCTTTTGAATGACAGCAGGAAAATACACAGAAAGATCAAACGTGTGATAGGTTATAAATAAAGGCTGACATCATCCATTCCTGCTCTCAAAATATAGTTCATATCCTATATTGAAGATGGGGTAATCAAGCAATATTTGTAAGACATACTATGGGCCAAAATATTTATTTAAAATATAGAATACCAGAGTTGGAAAGAACCTTCAGCTTTTCAACCCAATCCTCTGCTCAAGCAGGAGACCTTATACCATTCTGGACAAATGGCTGTCCAATCTCTTCTTCAAAACTTCCACTGGGACACCTAGATGTCACTCACAGTTCCTGCTGTTCTAGCTGGGTACCACCTATTCTATATTTGTGCATTTGATTTTTCTTGTCTAAGTGTAAACACCTCTGAATTGCATTTTGTTGGATATCTTTCAGTACTGAAGTCTTTCAAGATCCTTCTGGATCTTGAGTCTTATTTTCTAAAGTTTGGTGGAATTTGACACCCTTCCTGCTTCACATTAAAATCCCAATGACATCATCTGTTGATAGATGATGAATAAAATAGTCTCCTTTAACTATATATCTACACACAAACACACACACACACACACACACACACACAGAGAGAGAGAGAGAGAGAGAGTCATACACATATAAAGATGCAGATACACAGAGAGGAAGAGGAGATCTCAAGTAGGTTCTAACAATGCAAACTTAGTCACAGAAATGTCAGGAGTTCCTATTAGATTCAGGAAGACAAAAAGAGGCACGGAAGTAATTTATGATACATTTAATACATTTACCATAAAATATCTAGAAATGAATGAATCTGGATGAATTTGCATTCCTATCAGATGATGCAGCTGCATAGGCTGTGTGTGCTCCTAGATGTGTGATTATCAATGGAGGCTCAAGTAGCCTCTGTCAATAGGAGCCCTGATTCCCAAAGAAAGTGCAGTTGCCTTTTGGAAAAGCACCTTTGGGGTAATTGTGCATCATTCTCTTATTTTGGGGGGCTATTCCTTGTGGAAAACAGTGTAATTTTTTTGTAAAGAAACTAAAAAAAAAAAGCCATGCCCCTCAAGTTCTTAAATAAACAAACCATTCATTGAAAAACTCAGTGTATTAAAAATGTTTAACTTAATTGTTCAACAAAGGAAATATTTGTTAAATTCAAAATGGGATAATATAAAGGCAATCTTAACATGATAATTTTTAACAACGCAAATAGGCCTGCATCAACTTTCAAAACATACAGGGAAAAACATTTTTGGTGGTGTATTCTAAAGTGCTGGACTTGCTAAGGTATTGACATTAAAATGTATGAGTTTTAAATGACACCAGTGGTACCCTACCCAATTTGTTTTTCGAGGTTAAATTGCTGCTCAATGCTCTCTGCATTTAGGCATGTGCCAAAACTGTAGCTGAATAAAGAGGAAGCTTGCCAAGTATATCCACTTTCTAAAAATATGCAAATTGAGGCCTTCAGGGATGCATAACTCAGCTTTGAGTCTCAAAGTCGCATTAATCTACAATAACATTAACCCACTGTTGTCAATTGAGCTACAGAAATAAATCTATCCATCTGTATTGCTGAGCTGGCAAATAACATGTGGCTATATGCACAGCCTCTGGATGTCCCTGTTTAAGGCTGGGGAATTTGTGCTACCAGTTGGAGAGGACCTCAAAATATCTCATTAAAAGTTAATTTTGAAAAAAAACCATGGGTCTCTCCTCTGGAACTAGCCCCATAACCAGAACAAATAAAAGTAAAATGCAGCTTTCTGGATATAGTTTCTTCTGTCTATCAATCAATGGGAAATAATTATTCATCTTCAAAAGAGAGGATAATGTGAATCATAATTGGTAAAAAGAGAATACGGAAGGAGGAACCATATTTTTATACTTTAGCATGTGGAATATTTCTTGAATTAGCATACTTAACTAACATAAAAGTTATTGATATATGGTTTTAATTTCCTTCCCTTTGTATTCTGAAATGCATCAACAATGTATAATTAGCCATAAGCAGGCAGACCAAATCATGATACGAATCAGATATGCTGTGTTATAGGGTCCCCTGAATAGATAAGTGACAGATACCAATGATAGACATAGTTTTACATTTGATTCCTACCAATGTAAATAAATAAAAGCAACAACATTGTCCTATTATCTGATGTTCTTCAAAAAATAGTTTAGAACAAAGATGCTTTCCATTTAACCGTAAGTATTCACTTACTTTCTCTATCAGTTCGTCAAGGGGAGCTGCCCACGCATGCATTCGGCCTTCCACACATGCGTTTTGATTGTGTGCGTGGCTAGCATGCATGGATGCAGCTTGAAAACAAGGTTACATAGGACGTTTTGGAGCCGGGACGGATGGTAGGCCCACCCGCGATTTCCACTACCGGTTTGGCTGAACCGGCTGAATACCACATCTGACTTTCTTAATGACCCACTGATTTTATCACTTGTATCAAATTTTAAAAATGAGACAAAAACGAATGTGTTTTAAAATGTTGATTATAGATTCAGCTATACTGATCATCAAACAAACCAAAGTGACAGCAGAATCAGAAAACATTGACAGAATATTTATTTTTTTTCCCTGTGATTTTTTTTAAAATCACTGGATACTGACAAGAAAAGGGTTTCAGGCCCTGTTGCTGTTTAGAAATATATCATTTTGAGGCCATTCAAATTAAGGGAATATTTTTTTTCCCCCAAATCTCTTTTTAACGCTGCTTCTTTTTAGGCAAGATAGGCTGACTTAGTCTACTATTTGAACCCTTGTTTTCTAATTTCGTTACATCTGGTGTGGAATTCATAGTGAATTTTTGTTGGGTGTTTTTTTTTTCCCTTAGTTTTTGTACTTACTTTGTACTTTCGTATTGGATGAGGTATTTTGTTTTTATTTGTTTTATTGGGAACCCATTTTTTTTAAAAAAAAATTGAGTATGCTTTTTCCCCCATTTCTTGTTCTATAGGAATAGAATAGAATAACAGAGTTGGAAAGGACCTTGGAGGTCTTCTAGTCCAACCCCGTCTAGGCAGGAAACCCTACACCACTTCAGACAAATAGTTATCCAACATTTTCTTAAAGACTTCCAGTGTTGGAGCATTCACAACTTTTGGAGGCAAGTTGTTCCACTGATTAATTGTTCTAACTGTCAGGAAATTTCTCCTCAGTTCTAAGTTGCTTCTCTCCTTGATTGGATTCCACCCATTGCTTCTTGTCCTGTCTTCCGGTGCTTTTGAGAATAGCTTGACTCCATCTTCTTTGTGGCAACCCCTGAGATATTGGAACACTGCTATCATGTCTCCTGATATGCCCACTTGCAAAGAGGTGTTTTAAGTAGTAGTTAAACATATCATTTTATTAGCTTTGTAGAGCATAAAAAGGTGTCTGTTGAAGACCAGGTAGGTTTTCCAAATTGGACAGTTCAAAACTTATCTATATAATACATAAGAGAAGGCTTTATTAGCTAAGGGAAATTTTTCTAATGTAATAATTCTGATTAACAAGTGCTCAAAATGTGTAGTGGAAAAAGAAATGAATGAGCCAGATGGATGTTTGTTTTAATATTGCTGATTAAGGGTTTTAATAAATGTATGCATTCATTAATTTAGATCCAGCTAACAATTTATCAGTTATATTGCACATAGGTTTTTAATGTTTTCTTACTTTGGCTGTGCAATGGATAATTATGGCTGAAGATATTAATCAAGTTTTAAACCCTTTATTAGATCAGAATACAACCCACCTAAATCTAATCTAATAAATTTAATTCTTGTGTACGGAAAATATTGCAAAATTATACAATAGAGTTTAATTTGGTGACTATATACGGACTATGAGTGTTGTGTCACAAGAATATAGTTATTCCCTCCACAGTCCCCAGTTCCACACCAGAATTGTTTTCAATTAGATTGTTTTCTGGGAGCTCACTTCTTAGCTGAATGGATTAAAATGTAATATAGGCATTACAGCTATATCTGTTCATATCTTTATAACATTATAAATTATTACAGGAAAGTATTATACCATTTTCTTTTAGGTGATTTTTAAGCAGAACTTTTTAAAGTGAGCCCTTTTTTATAAAAGCTTCAAGAATTTCCCAGAGTTGAAGAACATTTCTTTATACTTAGTCATTATGCAATGTTGTTATTGATCAATTTTAGTCATATACAAAGATCATATCACTGCTTTTTTTTCATGAAAAAATAAAACTTAAAATGCTGAATAGGAAATATGGGGGTGGGAGTGGGTTCAGGAACTTTGACTAACCCCAGAATTACAGTATATACTGTTGTGGTCCACCAGCAGCCAGCAGAGCTGGCAGCAGATTCGGACATGAGGAGGTTGGTGAGGAACATGGACCAGTCCTGGAATCTGCAGAAGGCTTTGATGAGGGCTTTGTGTCGGAAGCAGAGAGAGGGCCAAAGCCATATGTCAGTTATCAGCTGCCTTCAGAGTCAGACATCAGTGAGGCAGACGAATAGCTGGAGCTTGTTCCCAGTGTGTGCATGCACAGAGTTGTCAGAGGTCGGGAACAGTTAAAGAATAGGGGTCGACTTGGGAGTAAGGCCACAGGTGGACAATGAATGGCCTCTCCCAGAGGAAATAAACGAGGAGTGAAAGGGGAGTGGAGTATGTGGGAGACTTCTTGCCAAGTTTTGCAGAGATTGGCCTGTCAGCTCTCCAAGCCAGATAAGGTCTATGACTGTAAATCCTCCCTTAAAAGACTTTGTTGGATGTGAATGAGCAGAATTCACAGTAAATTAATAAAAGGGTTTTTTGTCAGGACAAGGGGTTTGCTGCATGCTCTTGGGACGCCTAGGTCAGAACATATACAGGTTTTATCAGTGCAAATCACATAACTACTTTCCTTATGCCCTTGAAAGGGAATATTCATTGAATCATCTTATAAGATACTGGGAAGAAGGTGAAATGCTTAATACATTGCTAACTTTCCTTGAATAATCATTACTACTAAGATGTCCATAATACTGGTTTAGTAAATTAACATATTTATAATACTGAGTCCAATGTAACTGAGTTCAAATTAATTAATTTTATGTATGATAACTATTTATTCTAATTAGTCCACAGCCACTCTCCCTAATTTTTCATAAGATTACACATATTCAACCCTGCCTGTTCAGTTCTACCTTTCTGTCTGCAACATAGAATAGATACCTGTTGTGGCCCAGCAGGAGCCGTTGGAGTTGCCACCAGACTCCAACAGCGAGGGTCCCTCTGAGTCAGCTCAGGAGGATGTGGAGGACCCTGGACAGGGTTCCAACTCTGAGCAGGGCGCAGAGAGGCTGGTTGGCCACCAGGGGGCGTCTGAGGCATGGAACAGTGGTGAAAGCCAAAGGAAGGGGGCTCCTGATGTCATGCCTTGGAGCAGTGGGGAGGAGTCACAGGACAGTGAGTCAGACATCAGCAGTGAACTATTAGATGCTCGTTACCAGCGTAAGGAGCAATTGAGCAGGAGGTAATTGCTCTCAGCTGCTGATCATTAGACTCCTCTCCAGACTATAAAGGGACTGCTTGTGGACACACCCTTTGCAGGAATCAACTGATCATTGGAGTTGGAGAAGTTCAGATCTGTGTCGTACTTTGGCAGGCTGGATTGCTGCCAAAGGGTTTACCTGGATTGCTGCCCAGAGTGCTATCTTGACCTTGGCAGGCTGGATTGCTGCTAAGGTGGAACCTGTATGTCAATAAACATCTGGAAGAGACTTTGTGTCGGAGTGACTTGGTATACCAGAGCGAGGGGGGGGGGTTAGAACAGATACCATTGAACTGATTAAAACAGGGAAATTTCCCAGTACGGAAGTTTCTCCCATTGGGTAATAATGTCAATGTTCCGACCAACAAATCCAACATATATAGAACTCCCCCCCCCCTATACTATTGGAGGTCTAAATCTTTTAAAGAAAGTTGCAAAACTTCATCTGTTACTAATGACCACCTTTAAAATGTAGGAAATAGAACTATATTTACATATTACAAAATCTAATTGTGACATCAGGCTTCCTCAAAAATAATTTAATAACAACACTGCATTGAATGGTATAATTCATGAGATAAGCAATTAATACAGTATTCACAGAAAAAATAATGAATATATGACATATATTTCTTAATTCAGCAGATACATTCTTTCCTGAGTAATATAATACTGTATTCCCACAACAACTTAGAAGTATACTTTCTCTTACAGTTAATATAATTAATCCTGCAAATATATCCTTTTCCATTAGGTCCTGAGTTAAGAGATGTATGGCCAAGTGAATTGATGTTTGAAAAGTATGTTGGCTGATTTTAGCATTTCATAAAGGAGTCTCTGTACTTTATCCAAAGCTGTTTTAGATGCTCCTGAATAACAAATATCTCTTCCACTGAGTCCACCAAGATAATAAAGAGGCAATGCATAGTGGCTTTAGAAAAAGATGATTATGAAATCCTTTTTCAGTCAATATTCAGGCCATTGGACATGGGATAGAAATGACATTGGTCATTTCTGCAAATGACCTTTGTGGACAGGTAGAGAAGCAGTTAAATATCACTGTTATCACATTTGAGGGAAGAACTCAAAGAATGAATGCCCATTCAATCAATTGACATTTTGTACAATCTCCTAACTGTTTAGAGAAGAGGCTTTTCAGTAGTCAGATGTCAGAATTTAAGCCACCTGTACTCTGCATGATAGAAAGAAAAAAATATTGCCATCAGAATGTCATTATCCTGGTAAACATTGAAAGAGAAAGCATATAAAATTCTTCTTACAAACAAAGCTCTAAAATAAGTAATCAAAATCTGTGTGAGTCTGTAAGATTGTGAGCTTCAGAATACTAACTTTTCCAGTTCGGAATATCAGAATTAATTATAAACTGAAGCTAAACCACTCTCAAATGCAGATGTGATTTGCAATTACCTCCGTCTCTTTATGAACATCCTCTTCCACCTCTTTCATTTTCTATTGAAAATTATCTGGTCACAATGGCGATGACAGGAGAAGCTGCTGCAGTAACCCAGATCTCTTAGCACCTGCAATACTGAACTGTTTCAAAAGCACTGCCATCAAATAACTAGGGATAAAAAGGGAAAGTCAGTATGGAGGGAAATCTCAAGAGAGATTGGGCAGGAAGAAGAAGAGTCAAGGGGCATATGTCTGTAGAAATAACCCCTGAGATTTCTGACAGGGATTCATTTGTATGGGATTGCTGAAAAATGTGCTAGTTTCCTGAGAAGCAATCGCTGCATCTGTAGATACATAAGGTCAGATGTGCTACTTTCTACAAGTGGCTTCATCTTGGGGTCATTTTGCATGGGACTTATAATTAATCTAATAATACTGGATATTATTAACTGGGTATGTCTAGTTTAATGAAAAGAAAGACTAGGGGAGACATGATAGCAGTGTTCCAATATCTCAGGGGTTGCCACAAAGAAGAGGGAGTCAAACTATTGTCCAAGGCACCTGAGTGTAGAACAAGAAGCAATGGGTGGAAACTAATCAAGGAGAGAAGCAACTTAGAACTGAGGAGAAACTTCCTGACAGTTAGAACAATTAATCAGTGGAACAACTTGCCTCCAGAAGTGAATGCCCCAACACTGGAAGTCTTTAAGAAGATGTTGGATAGCCATTTGTCTGAAACGATGTAAGGTTTCCTGCCTAGGCAGGGGGTTGGACTAGAAGACCTTCAAGGTCCCTTCCAACTCTACTATTGTATTGTATTGTATTGTAATCTCTACTTTGCAACAAGTTCTAGAGTCTGTTTTGCCGAACTAAACAACAGAATGCAGAGTTCTATTCTGCTCAGAAGACTGGCAAATTTTCTCTGGAAAATTTTACGTAATACTTCCAAAGGTGTTTGGGATGGGGAAGCAAAGTAATAAAAATGAGTAAGTTAAATACAGATGCAAATATGGCTGCTTATGCACAGAGCGGTATTCAACTAAGGGCGTTCATACAGAATAAACATTTGCAATGCACATGACCCTTTTCTTTCAAATGTACTCAGATACACACCACCATAAGAAACAAATATCCAAATAAGAAGTGGAGTAGTGCTGTGGGTAAGTGACTGAGCTACCAATTTAGGTCTCAGTTTGAATCTCACTTGGATCAGAAAGTTGAAAGTAGGTCCCTTAGGTTAGGTGGTGCTTGTGGTGCTTGCTCATTCTATACACTATTCATGTAACCTTCAAGGATGATCTCATGGACTTACCTAAAGATTTATCATTTTTTTTAAAAAAAAGATGCTCTAATAGAAGAAAAAACTATACATAGCTCAGGGTTGAAATGTGAAGTCCTTGGTGCTTTCTGAGCCTGGCTGTTTGATTGCAAACATTTTGTTACCAGAGGTGGGTGTCACATAATGTAACAACTGGTTTGCCAAGCACCCGAAATGTGAGCAAGAGCACGGCCTCCCGCGCATGCACACAGCTCTAAAAGCACGGCAACATATGATGAAATAGCGCTGGGGCAGGTGGGCAGGCCCACCCACCGGTTGGAACTACCAGTTCGCCCAAACCTGTCCCAACTGACAGCAGCCCACCACTGTTTGTTACCCAACCAATGTACTGAGGACTTTGTATACAAAAGTGTGATATATTTCTTGCATATTTTTTTCATCAACAAACACAACACACAGTCATCTAATTGCAGAGGCAGTCGCAGGAGTGAAATTCAAAAAAATTTCCCCACCAGCTCTGTGGGAGTGGCTTGGTGGTCATGTGACTTGGGTGGGTGGGCGCGGCCAAGTCAGTGCCGCTTCTTTGCCCAATGACGTACAAAAACAAGATATACCAATTATTATACACAAAACAATAAAAGAGGTACACAAATACTTACATAAGAGCAATAAGACTCTTACGAATTTCTTGTGAATTTTACCCCTGATCTATCTACTTGCTTTCCCCAATCTTGGTGCTTTCCCATTTGTTATTAAACTATATGTCCCAGCATCCTCATACTCTCTGGGTTAACAGGAGTTTCTGTGTGCCTAATAAAGTAGATAAGAACAGAAGGACAGAACAAGAAGGACAGAACAAGAAGCAATGGGTGGAAACTAATCAAGGAGAGAAGCAACTTAGAACTGAGGAGAAACTTCCTGACAGTTAGAACAATTAATCAGTGGAACAGCTTGCCTCCAGAAGTTGTGAATGCCCCAACACTGGAAGTCTTTAAGAAGATGTTGGATAGCCATTTGTCTGAAACGGTATAGGGTTTCCTGCCTAGGCAGGGGGTTCGACTAGAAGACCTCCAAGGTCCCTTCCAACTCTACTATTGTATTGTATTGTATTGTATTGTATTGTATTGTATTGTATTGTATTGTATTGTATTGTATTGTATTGTATTGTAAGAGCTGATAACTGGATAGAGTTTGTTTTTCTGTTTGATAATACTCTTATCTGTGATTAATATCCTAATTACCTAATTTCCCTATGTATATAATATGTATATGTATATACATACATATACATATTATATACATAGGGAAATTAGGTAATTGTGTCTCCAAGGGTAACACAAGGGTAACTCCAATTGTGACACAAGGGTAATTGTGTCTCCAATTTTGAGCTGATCAAGTCAATTTTGAGCTGACCAATATTTTGGGTCTTTCGTTTAAGTCAGGGGTGTCCAAACCTGTCAACTTTGAGACTTCAACTCCCAGAATTTCCCAGCCAGCATGGGGGTGGGGGTGGGTGAGGCCAACCAGGGACGATTTTTACCAGCTCTGCAAACTGATTCAAATTGTCCCTACCACCTCCCTGGAGCTTGGCCGAGATGGTTGAATTTCACCCCTGGGCATTCGTGCACCATTTCTTAATATACAGAGGCAAATGAAATATGTTTGCCACATGTATGAATACCCTCCTGACCCAAACCAAGGACTAAGGGACCGTGTAGGAATCAAGGCTAGGACACCGATATTTTGCTATTGCTTCTGACAAGGCAACTTACCTTTTTACCCCACCCCTCCTGAAAAGGAGGAGCCAGAGCCATTTTTCAGGAGTTTTTTCCCCTCTGACAGAAATCAGCAGGGTTAGAATAAACTGCATAAGTTATCAGCTCCTCAGGAAAGAACATGAAAAAGCCCTTCTATCACTTAATGAAAAATAGCTTCTTTTTTGGACAGAACTTCATAGGCTTGCAATCAAGCCATGGTGCTTCCCCCCTCCCTCTGCCCAACACACACACATACACCTCCCTTCCTTGACATGCCATAGAGGCAAATCAAGTCGGCATCTATTAATAATATTTTCCCCTGCTCCTTTCATTTCTCTGCATGTCCTACCACTGTCAGGCCCCGTGATGGAGCAGCGCCTTTATCTCGTCCCAGTCTGGTCTGTCAGGGTGATAAACAATTCTAACAAGAATCAGAATAAAGATCTTCCCAGTAGACTTGGCGGAGAGATAGAGGCTTTTCTCATTTTCTCGACGGAAAAAAAAAAATTTAATCTAGCAGCTCTGGCTTTTTTCAAGCGTCACATTCAAAGAGATGCAAATTTGTCAGAGCTGAGACCCGGGCTGACTCTCAGCACTGCATGAATGTCAAAGGGGGAGACTGGAAGCCTTTGACATCTTTGCTTTTTTGGGGGGCTATGTGCCGCAATAAAAAAAAGTAAGGGGGAGAAAAAATGCTTTGTAGTTTATGTTTCAACAATTTTCATAAGTTTTCTTCTGAAATAAAATAGTGCCTTTGGGAAGGTAAAGAGAGAGAAAGAGGAAAGAGGCAGGCAAAAGACATACCATATACATGTCCATTTAGATTTTGAACGGGCAGCATTTGTGACAGTCCTATTGTTACTCTTTGCAGCAATTTTGGAAGGAGCTAATGAAGCCGCCGCGCACTTGCTTTGACTTAAAAACATATGAAGATGCGCAATAAGGGGCCTTTGTTTTAATGCTGATATTTATATGCTGCATTATTAATAACCTGGTAGGTAGAAATACATACAGATGCCTACATCCTCTGACTGTATAGATTTGAATGCATTATGTTTTAATCATATTTGTGGGTAAAGTCCACCTCTTATGGAAATCTCCGGTAATTAATTATGTGGTATTAATGGATCAATCTGCACTATATGGTACAGATCCTGAGGAATGTCTGCCAAGCTCTTCTTAATTACTTATGGGTCTGCTAAAAGAAAGTTGGCATTACTAGATGATAATGTCTGACAAAAGCATGTCTTCAGAAGATCACCTGAACTAAGCACGTGGATATATTGTTAAGTCTTCTCTGATAGCAGTAGTTCTATTCAAATTATAAGGGACAGAGGATGATATAATGGAAGAGAAAAGAAAAGAAAAGAAAAGAGGGAGAACAAGAATGACATGTTCAGTTATATTGACCCAATTTTCTCCACTAACCAATCACTAAAATCATGCATTTTAATGGTATATCCTATGTCCTTATACACCCTTACATTTTCAAATGAGCAACTTTGTGAAGGCTCTGCTATTGATATGTTTAATATCCACAGTTATTTTTGTCTTTTCTATATTATAGAAGAACTTGAAGCAAGAGCTGAGGCTGCATGTAGTCACCTATTGTGACTCTAGTGTAGACCTACAGACAGAATGGTGGCCATGACTGAGGAAGGCTTCCTCACAAAATATGTTGCCTGGCTCCATCAGTCCCAAGTGAGTGGGTACAAACTAGATTTATACCCAATTGTTTGCAATAATTCTAAGAATGACAGTGAAAACATCTCCTTCCTATGCAAAACCTATTTGGGTCCAGGATTGGACCCAAATCCACCCAAAATGAGACTAAATAAATGATGATTCTGATTATATGGAATTTCCCAACAGTAAGAATTGCTAAGCAATGGAATAGTTTGTTTAGAACAGTGATGGCCTATTGCTTGGTTTTCAAGCACAGACTGAAATATCACCAATTGAGAAGATTTCTGGACAGAGAAATGCATTGGATTAGAGAGGGGAGGGGGCATTACATGATATATTGCAACTTTTTTCCCTTCACTAAACCACGCATGGGCCTGGCCAGCGCATGATGCATCTGGCCTGCAGACCGCAAGTTTGACAGCCCTGGATTAGTGTATTCTTTTCAACTCAAAATTTCCAACAAATGCTCCCTTTTGGCATGTAAAGGTAAAGTGGGATTATTAGAACTGGGTCTCTTTCTCATCATAATTATACTGTTGAACTCATACATCACAGAAAGTGACAGTGTGGTGGACTTTATTTTATCTTCAGAATATATGAACTCAGTCATGGTACTCAGTCATGATACTCATGACTTAATAATACAATATACTTAATGTTTTCCAGATTGGAACATTATGGCTTATTCCAAAATCATGGCCAAAACAAGCCATAGCTTAGCTTAATGTGTGAATCATAACTGGAATCTTCTAATCTTTGTTACAGTGGATTTTAGACTTCATCAGAAAAAACGTAATGAAAATTACTTTGACTTTCTTGAAATCCAAGAAATAATGTTCTCTAAGGTGATTCTCAAAAGAATGCCAAGGTTTTAATTTTTCCTCAGTTTTCAAATATTCATATATAATTTTTTTTCAACCAGATGATAGTCAAATATCTATGTTTTTCTTTTCTTTTATTATTTTAATCATTATAGTGGTTTATGTACCTCTTTATTCTTTTGGCACCTAGAATCAGAAGTCAGAAAAAATAATGATATGTACTTGATAATTCCAGATGTAAATGGCTTTTAATATAGTTCCATTTGCATAAAAAGTAATAATTTATAAAGAAAAATCCAAGCATAATTGATTGTCTGTAGGTCATGCCTCTCATAGATCTGGCAGCTTTTTTACAGGCAGGAAAGGAAGGGGGGAAAGCTTGCTGTATGCACAACTCTTAGTGACATTGACTTTTGAATATATGTATGAATCACATTTATGAAAGAAAAAGGAAAACAATGAAAAAGGCCATTTAACACTCCCCAGGGAGCAGGCCTTTTTTGAAAGAGAACATTTTGTTTCAATATTGTTCACAAAATTAAAACTTATTGTTTACTTCAATATTTCCTATATTTGGAAATGACTGTGGCATAGTTTTAAGATCAATACTTGAAGAACTGCCTTTAGAAGCTTTATACAATCATCCAAACACTTGGATAAAACTTCATAAGAATTATGTACAGAGAAATGCTGCATAAATCAGTATTGTTGCAGAACATATCAGTGTTTTCTGTGTGGACCCAGTAACCCATATCATTCTGCTTTCCTTTGTAATCTGCTTTAAAAATTGGTTGGTATGAACATTCATTTTAAATCTAACATATAAGCTTACAGCCCTCTTTCCTTCCTCCCTCCCTCCCTCCCTCCCTCCCTCCCTCCCTCCCTTCCTTCCTTCCTTTCTTTCTCTATATCCATTTTATACTGTTTTGAGCTATTTTCAATTATCAAAATATTTGGGCATCAGTGCTCATTAATAACTGAATTCTGACTGCATGTAGTTAGCTAAGTACATTGAGTTGAATTTCACTCCCGATGACAATGTGGCCAAATGCCTTCCATCTTAATCTGTCCCCAATGACAACCCACTGTTCTTCTTGAGTCATTTCTGTGATCTCCTGATCTCTTCCCCTTCTTTTATTTCTTTCAACTTTGAAATCATAGCCATTATTTCCCCAGTCTTTCATCTGCTCCCATGAAATGCACACAATATTTGAGCCTATGTGTACGAAGTGATCAGGCCAATCATAATTTACAAACATTAAAATCCACAAGTACAGAGCTTTTATCAGAGCTCTTTATCAGAGGATAAAGGAATGTATGTCAGGATAAAGCATACACCTATATGCTTAACACATTCAGCAGATCCATTAATTGACTAAGCTTCGTGATCGAGATATATCACACCTTAGATGTGGCTTCTGAATATGCAGTGGTGTCGGTCATCTATTTTTGCATCTGAATCAGGTATATGTGGGGATGGCTTTTTGGCATAATGTTCAGCATCAAATTGAGTCACTTGTAAAGACACAAATGGAATAAATAGGTAGGCCTTTGTTCTGATTTAGTGTCAACTTCTTTTATTCTTACGTTCCAAGTAGTATGCTGAAATTAACAGTAGAACTGTTGTGGTTCTTCTTAGCTTATTTGGTTGCAGGTTGCTTTTGTTTTGTTATTATGCTTGTCTACTTCTGTGATATGAAGTTTTATTTATCAGCCAGTTGAATGGCTGACCCAAAATTACCCAGTTTGCGCTGTGTTTAGGGATGATCCTAGTCCGGTACCCTAACAGCAACATATACCATATTAGTGCAATGGGACTAACAGACACAATTCTGGTCCACTACTGTATCAATTAACATGTATTTCTCTTTTGGACTCAGTGTCCATTGCTGGGTTGAGATGATGTTAGGGTGACTGGTGATCCAAAATTCTGTGTTTGCCTGACGTTCATTATAGTGGTAATGCAGTTTTAGTTTGGGGGCTTTAAAATGACTGTGATCTGTCCCAGGTCTGGTAAAAAATAATTAAACAAAGAAACATGTATTTCTTTTTGTGCTGCTTTCTAAATGTGTTTGTTTCATATCCCAGGCAATTATTCTATGCTGCAATAGGGACTATACTCAGTCATTATCATCATCAAAATCAGTCATTATTCTTGTTAGATACCAGAAACATTGGTAATAGTTTACACCAAGGTCCTCTGTTCCGGCGGGAACAGAGATTCAATCTGATTGGTCGAAGGGTCTGACAGCTCCCTATAAAAGGGCTGCTGTCAGACTGAACCTTTGTTGGATTGTACATAGTTGACTTGTGCTAATAAAGAACTGTTTGTTACTCTGAAGCCTGAGAGTGCCTTCATTCACTCGATCTAACACTGGCGACGAGGATGGGATTGGAAGGCAACTAGGCAGACAAAAAGAGCATGACAATCCAGCAAGTCAATCCCGCCCGGAGCACGGTACGGCATCAAGCAGCCATCTTTGATCGGCAAATTCAAACACGCTCAGGAACACAAGATGACAATGCATGCCCCCAAGACTCCGTACAACCCAGCCACCGAACACTGGGAATCCTACATGATGAAGTTTGATTGCTTCCTCGAAGCCAACGACCTTATGGGTCTTTCTGAAGGCTGGAAAAAGAATATGTTCCTGAGCTACTGTGGACCAGAGGTGTTTGAGACGGCAAAAGATTTGTCCGAGCCAACGCCACTCCAATCGGTCGCTTGGTTGGTTCTACAACAGACACTGAGTACAAACTAAGCTCCCAGACCATCTAAATAAGTCCGGAGGCACAAATTCAACATCAGTAAGCAAAAAGAAGGGAAATCCATCAACAAATAGGTTGCGGCGCTATGAAAGGCTGCAGCATACTGCAAGTTTAGAGATCTTGATGAACTACTACTTGACCGCATCATATGCGGTGTTAGGGACATTGGCCTGCAGAGGTGGTTAGTAACAAAAACCAATCTCACTCTCAAATTGCCCTAGACGAAGCCAGGGCTACTGAGTCTTCATTAAATCAACGGAAACCCTGCAGCGCCAAAATAGTCCAAAGAGCGAGCGGAAGAGTGCAGGCGTGCATCGCAAGGCCACAGAGCCTGAAGGCTCAGAGAGTGAAGATGACAGCTACTGCATGCGCAGTGATCGCACCAAGCCGGCTTGAAAATTTGAACCGCATTTCGTGCCTTGTGCCGGCTGCGGAGGAAACCACCTCAGAACACATTGCCATTTCCACGATGCAATCTGTCAACGTTGCAAACACAAGGGGCACATCTCCAAGGTCTGCAGAAGCGATCGCCCTGCTACAACTGGAAGCCCAGAAGCATACCTAACCGCCAGCAGAGGCCCAAACAAGGAGCATGGCAGCTACCACCACGGTGAACAGAAGGCGACACCAGAATCACCTACCACACCTCCATAGGCCAAGTCTGGATAAAGCGGCCAAAAAGCTGAAAGTCACAGTCCTCATTGAGGATTCTCCATGCAATATGGAGATTGACATGGGATCATCCTTGACCATAATGTCTTGGGCAGTGCTCAAACAGGCTATCTCTAGCTTTTAAAAGCATCAGCTGCGGGTTCCAGACATCCGCCTTCATGACTACCAGGGGAACCAAGTCTCCATTATGGGCCAGGGGACCTTCCAGGTGAGGTTCAAGACACTCTGTGGCCAGCTACCAATGACAGTAGTCAACGGAAGCCTACAGAACCTCCTGGGGCTTGACTGGTTCAAAATCCTGGGCCTAGAAGTGACTGGAATCAATGTCATACAAGACGAAAGCACTGAGGAATTCCTTAAGGAGTTCGAGGATGTCTTTGGCACCGGTCTAGGTAAGTATGAGAGGACTCCAATATATTTTAACTTGGACCCCAATGTAGCCCCCATCAGGCTAAAAACGAGGAGAGTACCTTTCGCTCTCTGCCCTAAAGTTGATATGGAACTAGACAAATTGATTGGCCAGGGAATCCTAGAGCCGGTGGATCACGCACGCTATAGTGGCATCTGTCAAGCCTGATGGGTCTGTCCACATTTGCACAGAATACAAGTGCATGATAAACAAAGCTTTGCAGCAAAGCGCTTATTCTGTACCCATTGTACAGCATTTACTGCACTCATTAGGCCCCAGAAAAGTTTTTGCAAAGTTAGATATGGTGCAGGCATATCAGCAGTTGCCTGTAGATGGCGCCACGGCAGAGGCCCAAACCATCGTGATGCCTTCAATTCGGAGTTAGTATCACCCCACACTGTTCCAAAGCATCATGGAATGGCTTTTGCAGGGGATTCCACGAGTCGTCCCCTATTTTGAGGACATATTGGTATCGGCTGCAAATAAGGCACAATTATTTAAAAGATTGGGAGCTGTTCTAGCCAGAATCAGAGAAAAAGGCCTCCGCCTCAAAAAAGAAAAATGCCAAATTAACATGCCAAGGGTTGAATTCCTAGGTACGTCATCAATGGCTTTGGGATTCACCCAACCAACAAAAAAATTAAGGCAATCCAGGATGCCCCTACACCTCACAATCAGACCGAACTGCAGATGTTCCTCGGGCTCCTTAACTTCTATAGCATATTTTTCAAGCAGAAAGCCACAGTTGCTGAGCCCTTGCATCGGCTTCTCAGCAAACACGCCAAGTGGTCCTGGGGCAGAGCTGAAGCAGACGCATTTGCCGCAGTGAAGAAACTGCTGTTAGTGGACACGTATTTGGTTCAATATAGCCAGACCCTGCCACTTGTCCTAATGTGCGATGCTTCCCTCTTTGGCATAGGAGCCATCCTCAGCCACCACATGCCCAATGGAACCGAGGCACCCATCGCCTACTACTCACAAACATTGTCTGCTGCCGAGCGGAACTACAGCCAACTGGACTGTGAGGCTCTGGCTGCAGTCGCCGGCATGAAATGGTTCCACAAGTACGTCTATGGCTGTGACTTTGAACTTATCACAGACCACAAACCATTGCTGGGATTGCTGCTGGGGACCAGCCTACTCCTGCTTCTTTGTCACCACGAATGACCATCTTCCTTGCGGCCTACAGTTATCACCTTGTCCATTGACCTGGCTCTAGCTTGGGGCATGCCGACACCTTGAGTCGATGCCCACTGCCTGAACTGCTTGCAGACCCAACCTCCGAGATGCCAGTCCTCCTCATTGACTGCCTTGAGGCTGGTCCGGTCTCATCTTGTGACATTGCCCACCACTCAGTAAAAGACTCTACATTCCAACAGGTTTTGAACTGGGTGTGGAGGGGGTGGCCCAAGGGACATGTGGGGTCTGAATTTAAAATGTTTTACTGCAAATGGGATGAACTGTCAGTAATAAATGGTTGTTTACTGTGGGGGGACCGGGTCGTTGTTCCGCCCAAAATGTGCATTGCAGTATTAGAGGCCTTGCACATAGGGCATCCTGGAATTGTCAGGATGAAATCTTTGGCCAGGATGTGGTGGCCTAACATGGACATGGAGTTAGAAGAATGGGGAGCTACCTGTACACGGTGCCAGGAGTCCAGACCAGCTCCCCCAGAGGCGCCCGTTAAGCAGTGGGAGCGACCTCAAACACCATGGTCTAGGATACACATAGATTTTGCTGGCCCTGTTCATGGTGAGACCTTTATGATAGTTGTGGACGCCTACTCAAAATGGCTAGAAATAGTCCTCATGACCTCTACCACCTCAGAAGCGGTCATCAAGGCACTACGGAGACTTATCTCCACTCACGGCCTGCCGATGTTTTGGTCTCTGACAATGGGCCCCAATTTATGGCCATGCAATTCGAGACCTATTTAGCAGCACAGGGAATCAGACATGCCCTGGTCGCTCCATTCCATCTGGCTTCCAGTGGTCAGGCGGAGAGAATGGTGAGATCTGCAAAAGAAGCCCTATCCAGGATGGGCCCGGGAGATTGGCAAACACAGGTTGATCAATTCCTCCTCATACAGCACATCATGCTAAGTGCTACCACTGATATAAGCCCTTCCAGAGCTTCTAATGGGTCGCCGGCTAAGGTCCCACGTAGACCGGCTACACCCAAACTACTCTGCCGCATCGCCCCAGATTTGACCAGCAAAATATGAAACTTTAGCATAGGGGATCAAGTTTACGCCCACAAATATGCTAGGGGGACTCTTTGGATTCCTGCCACAGTAATAGGCATCACCGGACCTCACTCTTACCTATTAGAGCTTGAGGACGGTCGAAACTGGAGACGGCACATTGACCAACTCCGTGACCGCATCTCCAACTCCAATCTTAGGCAACCAGAGGTAACTCCTGCAAGAGTTAGCCAATGCCCTACACAAAAGGAGCACAAATTCACTCCTTCCACAGATAATTCAATCCCAAAGGTACCGGGGCACATATCTGTAATTGTTGCAGGCCCGCAGCGAGTTCTGAGCAAACTGGCTCCAGAAGCTCCAGCTGTGGCCTGTGAGAAGTTCCAGGAGCTTCCACCAGGTGAAGCTGCGGGGACAACAGGTCCATCTGACCTGACTGAAGAACACCCACCAACTGAACTGCACAGGTCTGGGTGAGCCACCAGAAAGCCCGCCTACCTGCATGACTATGTCACACGTTGGTTGAGCCCATCTAAGAGGGGAGGGGTGTCAGATACCAGAAACATTGGTAATAGTTTACACCAAGGTCCTCTGTTCTGGCGGGAACAGAGATTCAATCTGATTGATCGAAGGGTCTGACAGCTCCCTATAAAAGGGCTGCTGTCAGACTGAACCTTCGCTGGATTGTACATAGTTGACTTGTGCTAATAAAGTGCTGTTTGTTACTCTGAAGCCTGAGAGTGCCTTCATTCACCTGATCTAACAATTCTTACCTTCAAATGCTGTGTTATCTGAAAATACCCTGCATTATCTGTATTATGGAGTGGCAGTTTCTACCAAACCAGGAACAACCTAGTAACCAGGTTGCTTACAAACATATTTTGGCAACTGTCACATATAAAAGTATATAGTATTTACCCACCAGGCTCATAAAATCATGTAAATTATTTTTTAAATCAGATCAGGTGTTCATTCCAAGGTTTGCTTACAAATTTTAATAAGAAAATACAGAAGGAAGATGTGGATTGGATTGAAATATCCTTTTACCTTGTATTCAACCCTGGTTGACTAACGATGGGGCTCATATAACTGGCAGAAATTATAGCATGCATGATAAGGAAAGGCTGGACACAAACTAGATGAAACACATAAAGAAACATTTATTTTAAAAAGGTAAATCAACCATAAAGATTCTCCCAATAGACTCAAGAGATGGGAGCCATTCTCATTTTCTCCATGGCAAAATTTAATCTAGCTGCTTGGCTTTTCAAGCATCATATTCAAAGAGATGCAAATTTGTTAGAGCTGAGACCCCAGCTGACTTTCTAGCACTTTGTGAATGTCAAAGGGGCTTAAAGGTTGATTTTTTTTTACCTCCTTCTATCCAAAGTAATTCAACAGTAGGGGAAAAAAAGCTTTAAAATGTAAGCTTCTGTTACCTAATTGTACCAAGCAGCCTATTACACGAACAGCTATTAACAGGAAGTGGGGGCAAGTGAGTTTTAGTATGATAGAAAATCTAGGTGGAGGCTTTCACCAGAAATGTAAGAATTAACATATCTCAAGGATTCTGATCATAGGGCAGGATTGGGTAGCTGTTCAATAGCCAGAGGCCTCGTGTAACATTTTGAGATGTGAATAGAGACAAAACAATTGAAGTTATTTTGGTGCAGGGTGGAAAGAGTTTTTAATATATATATACATTTATGCTTATAATAGGATTCACATTATCATTTTTCCATTTTCCACAAATGTCAGCAAATCCATGCCACCAGTTTGCAGCAAAATGGCCAAAGGTAACTCAAGGAATAAAAAATAGGGTGGGGGCTGCGTATAGTCCTGGACTTCAGGTTGTCCACCTTGACAAAAAGATTAAAGAGTATCGAGGAAAAAAAACTATTTCATTTGATGTAGAGGTAGTTCTCCCTTAATGATTACCCCGTTTAGTGACCATTCAAATGTACTGAACAAATATCTTCACAACTTTACACTTATCACCATCATATCATCCCCACAGTTTCATGATCCCAAATGGTTGTTAAGTCAGGACTACCTGTATAAGAAGTTAAAGAGGTTGTGTGCAGCAACATAGTACTTGAGTAACATGGTAGCAATTGTTATGTGGGCAATAAAAATAAAGCAGATGCATATGAATAAGCAGAGGCAGAAGCTAATGCAGTATGCAATATGCTATCTCCATACAAGAAATATTAATTATTTGGATCCATTTGCATGAGCTTTATTTTGGGATATGGAATTCAGACTGTTTGTGTTGGTGGATGACAGACGTAGAAGTGGACAGAAGTAGATGCATGGATCATGGGTTATTGTCTCCATGGTTGTTCATATTACTGACTATGGTATCCCAAATAGAACTATATTTTTACAACGTTAAAGTATCTTTATTAAACAAGAGAAATATAAAAATGTTCAAATCTTTTAAAGATATCAGGGTGAAATACAAATGACCCATATGGTTAAAGAATCAGTTTCCATTTTTCCTTGCTTAGCTTGCTTATTTATTTATTTAGAAGCATGTCACTCCACCAACCACTGAAGTGTCTCAATGGACTACAAAATAAAAGCAAAGCAAAATTGGAACCAGAGAGATTAAAAACAGAATCATAGTACTTGAAGGATCCACTGAGGCCATAGAGAACCCATGAAGTTCTCTCTGAGGAAGAAATGAAGAAGCCCCAAATGAAGTGTAAAAGCAATCATCATAACTCAAAGAAACAATTAACATTTCTTTTGAGAATAAATATATAGGTTAGACATCTCAAGCAGAATGCATTCCTGAGACTTGGAGCAACTTTAGTCCCCAAAGCTTTCATGTGTAAAACTTGTGAACTTTTCCAGATGATGGAAATGAGTAAGAGGAAAGATTGGATTCAGTAATGATGTTGTTATAAAAAATATATAACAAAGTGAAACTATTTGAGATAAATACAACAAAGCATCTCTAACAATTTTAGTGCTTGCTGGGTTCCTCACCAAAGGAATACAAAAGGGTCCTGAATCCCACATAGGTTATTTGCCTTCCAAAATGATAAAAAAAAAGGCAATGTGAATTATAATATGGTCTTTACAGCCGGAATGTGGCATCTAAAAAGAACATGAGTTGACCTTGCTCTAGGCCGATCTGGTGCCCCTGAGTTCAAGAAGGATCCAAGCCTGCCCTTTCTACTGATACTAGCAGCTTTTAACATAAACAATACTAACTCCTTTGGCACCAAGAGAAAGACAAGAACCTGCTTTTTGTTATATGTTTCCTTCCCTCCAGTATCATCAGATAGTGTCAGATTGTCTGGTCTTTTTATTGTGTAATTCAGGATCTCTTATGACAAGACAATCATGTGTGCTCGAATAAAATATATGATTCATCCTCCACCGGTTCTTACTGGTATTTTATCAAATTCAATTGCAGTTTTCTTTCAGCCATGTATACTTAGCTGGAGGTAAGGATGCAGATACAAAAGGCCAAACTTTGTGCCACGAAGTTGCTCAGGTTTCAGCATTTTTACATTTTACCGATTTTTATTGAAGGTTCATACTGAGCCCATCCTTCTGGCCTCCTGTTACTGATGCATGACATTCAGTATGTCTCACCAAATAGGCATATATATTTGAAAGAAATACTCAATCTAGTGGATCCCTGGATTCACATCATCATTCTTATAATTCTTTTCAACTCCTCTCCCCTGAAAAATGACCCAAAAACTGTACTAGAATGGAGATGCTAATGCTTCCTGATGATGATATACCATATCACTTCCTATGTTTCTGTATTTGAAGGTGCTAGTAGATGCTGGTAGAGAGGCAGATTGATGGAGTGCCTTGGGCGTGAAACCTGCTGGGTAACCTTGGGAAGTCATTCATTCTCAGCCCTACGAAGAAGACAATGGACAAGTATACAGAAAAACTTTGGAAAAACCTATCTTTCTGCCAAAATGCTCACAAATCTTTTTTTCTCCCATGCATTTAGTCCATCCTTTCTCTAAAACTACACTTGTCCAGATAGTCACTAGGCATCAACGCTGACCTGAAGACACAAAAACAAACAGGTCCCGCGGAAGGTCTGGTGTTGGAATTATCCTCTTTTTCCCAGCCTAGAGGGTTTTTTTTCATGTTTAAAACAAAGGATATAGGAGAAGGGATGAATCCTCTCAACATTATTTGAGCAGTCACCATCCTTCTTTTCTTACTTTTTAAGAACAGAATATTATGATTTGATTGGAAATGACCGGCTGTTGCCCTGAAGAAAGAAATTGATAATGTCTCTTGATTTTCGGTCTCGAGACAGAGTTGTACAATTGATTAATCCTGTCCTTGATAGCCACGAAAGCTGCAGAAAGAATAGAAGAGTTTGACAAGATGAAAGACTTTTCAACACATAAGACAGCTGGTTGAGTGAAAAGATCTATAACAACACAGTGAAAGATACTCAACAGTAAGTGGTATTTTTGGTGCAGAAGTACCTGCAAGCCAAGTTTTATATGACAGATTCATTGAAAAAACAGTTTTAAGCAACAACAAACAATAAAACAAAAACTCTTAATTAACAGCTAATGGGATATAATTTAGATCCCTTTCAGACTTTTGGTAAAGAGCAAAAGTCCTACCAGATTTTTTAAAAGCAGAGAATCGTGCCATACATTTCATTCTTAAGTTTATGTAAACAGTTTGATATGGCTTTTTTGTAATATTTTTCACCTATCCTTTTGCCAAAATGCTCACAATTCTTTTTTTCTCTCATGCATTTAGCCCATCCTTTCTCTAAATGTTACACATGCATGTGTTTTAAACTTATGAAAAGGGTTAAATTGAGAACCTCTGGCTATGAACACTGTGGTTCGTTCACGAATAACTGAATTAGTATCTCTGCACAGCTACACAACCATGGGTAATGACTGCTCCATCTTCCTCTGCTCTTCCTCCTCCTCTTCCTCACTCTTCTTCTTCTTCACCTCTTGCTTCCTTGCTTGCTTGCTAGTCTGCCTGACAAAAACCAATATATTTTTAGTAGTAAGCAAAACAATTAAAACCCTCAATTTATTAGTTATAATAATGCATTAAATCAAGTTTACAGAACCCAATTTACATTTTAAAAGAAAATAAATTAAAGCTAATTACCTTTTAATAATTTGGATTTTTCCTTAGGAGAGATGTCTCTGTGTGAAGATGTCCTCAAAAGTAAAGAAGCCCATCTTTTTAAAAAAAAAAAACATAAAAGGGTAGCTCTTTAGTTGTGCCATTGTGGCCACTATCTTGACTTTTTTGTACCACCAATTTGTATGCCCTGCAGATTGAATTATCCCATTGTTTCCTCTTAGAAATGGAATTATTCCATCTACAGATTCCCTTCATACCAGAGAAGACACAGAGACATGACTCCTATATCTACAGTATATGTAAAGAAGGAATGTTATAGTATAGGATTAATTCTACTGTCACGTAAACTAAAGCACACAAAATGGGGATTGTGGGTTCTGATTTTATGTATCATTAGCAGCTGCAGTAGCCTATAAAATCAGCAAACTAAATTAAAAATAAACAAATCACATTTGCATTTATTAGTACTATTTTTCTTTATTGCTTGTTGAAAGGAGAAAAGGAAATCTTGCAAACCTGGTTACCATATATCACTCCTTTTCAACCTGTCTTATAGAATTGTAATAATATGTTGAAGGCAGATTTTTATCTAAGTTATTTTGAAATATTGGAGAAACATAAAATATAAAATTGGAGCTCCACAAGACATGTGCTGTCCAATCAAATTCCACTACTGAGTTATGCTATGTCCAACCAGAGCATATCCCTAATGATAAATATGAAATAAGCAGAATATGCTACCGTGGGTTCCTTATCTGCAGTAATATTACTGTTGCTTTCTGTAAAATGGTGGTTTTAATAAGAATGCATATATTTTGTTTTATTTTATTACAATTCGTAGTCCATTGGAACCACCACTGGATGCCCAATGCAAATTTATAAATGAAAATGTATACTGATGAAGATATTATTTTACTTTGCATTTTGAAATATAACACATTAAAGTTACATTAACATTATTGCTAGTAATGTTCAAGTGGTGCTACTAACAGTAACAGAAGTAACCGTGTCAGCTCTCTTGGCCATATCGTGAATTCAGAGTCAGTCAAGTCATCAGCAGAAACATCTGCTAAGTTAACAGCAAAAATTCCTGAGAGTTTTTTGAATCCCTTAACTTCCTGCATACCCAGTAATTCTAAAACCCACTAACTGTGATCTGCTGGGGACCCCAAAATTAGAGAAAAAAAATCTACATATCCAGATTATCGTTAATAGGAATGAAAGCACGAGAGATTGTTACAAAAAAGAACAGTTGGTAGCAGGTGATTCTGAAGTTATGAGCTCTAACTGTAACTCATAACTACCTCCACTAGATCAGACAGGGATGATAAAAAGAAAGGGGGAAAACCTCCACTTTTTTTGCCATCCTGTGTGTAGATGAAAGAACCTTGTCATTCCAACTTCACAAAACAGCACTAGAGATGAATCGCTCAACTCCACTGGGACAACCATTTTTTGCTGTTATTATAGAAGAAAATTATAACCATAAAAATGTCCAATTTAGAAAAAAAGGTGCCACTTTAGTGTCATTTGCATAAAAGCTGTTACATACAAATTGTTATAAAGACAAATGTGTAGTACTCTTGTTGGAAATTGCTTATATCTTAGGTGCTCTGCCTGAAACGACATAAAGGCCTCTTCAAACTGAAATTCATTCTCAGGTAAATAAAGCCGAAAGGGAATTTTCACCTATTTGTATGTACGTGAGTAGCTTCACATATAGTCCTTAGAAAAACATTTTTGACGTGTTATTACCCCACCCTTTCAGCTTTTTTTTTTAAGCTCTCACCCATTTTGTCTGTTTGGTGGCCTCCATTATAGCAGCTTGGCTTCGGCGATGAAAGTTGTCAATTTGTCCAGTTCAAAGTTAGATGTATTACTGGAAATACCTTACTTCAGCATTTGCTCTCATTGCTTTTTCTTGCAATTATAGTCAAAATTCACTAGCAAATTCAAAAATCAGTATTCATGGAACTCTAAAATGTTTCCCATTGTGGAAAGCATTCTGTCTCCTTCTCAGGGAACATTTTCTTAGCAATATGATTATAGGCATTCCTTTATTAATTTCTCCCCCTTCCAAAATTTCCCAGAATTAAAGACTCACTATGTGAAAGCTGCTTCTCCGTTAGTGCATATTTTCTACATTGTTGCATATTTAAAAATTAACATGAAAAAGTACCTAATCTCCTAATTGGGGGAGAGGGGAAACCTATTAGCCTTTTTTCTTTTTCTTTTTTTTAAAAAAATGTTCCATTTACCAAATTATTGGTTTGTAGTTGAATTTTAAAGTGACCTAATCTGTGGGTTCCATGCAAATCAGTAGTCAAGAGGAGACAAAGCTCCCATCATCATGCTCAGGCTTAATATTTTTTTGGTGCTCTCAAAAGTAAGCCCTGTCAATACTTGGCTTACAATAACCCCACTTAATGTCCACTCTTTTACTCTTTCTTAGGATCCTGCTGGTAAAGGAGTTGGTTTCATAGAATCATAGAATTCAAAAGGCCTTAAAGGTCATCCACTGAAAACTTCTGCCCAATGCAACCATCTCAACAGATGGATTTCAACTTCTATTTATACATCTTCAGTCAAGGGAGGCCCACCAGCTGTAAGATGATTCATTCCATTGCTAATTAGATTTCATAATTAGGAAATACTGAAATCTACTTCCTTATAATTTTAAACCATTGTTTCTTGCTTTGCATTCTGGAACAACTTTGAGCAATTCTGCTCATCTTCTACATGACAATCTTTCCTTCAGATGTTTGAAACAACTGTTGTGTCTTCCCAAGATCCTCTTTCTTTATGCTAAATCATTTCCAACGTTTCTAGATATCCAGATATCTCTCACTGCAATCTTCCAGGTGTGTTTGCGCAACACAGAATGGAGAACCATGAAGTTTACCACCACATTTTTTCCATTAAATAAGAAACTGGTATTTAGTTTAAACTCATATTTATATACAATTTCAGAGGCAGACCAAGTATACAGAAAGGAATGTGTGGCTATATGGTGCTACATGAAAGTAATCCTTAGGTTTTAATCCAATGCTTAGAATAAGTGCTATGGAATTGCTTCTAAATGATCATGTATAGGGCTGCTTCCAAATAAAGCATTTGTACAGTTTGAATTATAAATACATCTAACACATAAAATATGTAATATAAGATATAATCTATAATATAATATCTAATCTACTTCTAATATATATTATTTATTTATTAAAGATGTCAGTTGATCTTCTAACAACTATGCTCAAAGTGGCTAATAATAATTTTTTTTAAAGCACAATGAAAAATACAAGTTGCATGCAGTGTTCATATTCCAAATGATTTCAAGGTTTTGAGCTTTCATTGAAACTGTATGAATACTCCAAAAAAGAAGCTTAAAAAGTTAGAACAAGTTAAGCAGACTTGAACACTGGACACTATCTAACAAAATGAAATTCAATGGTGAAAAAAGTAAGGTTCTACATTTAGTCAAGAAAAACAAAACGCACAGGTACAGTATAGGTGGTACCTCACTCAATAACTGTGAGAGGGATCTTGGAGTCCTAGTGGACAACCATTTAAATATGAGCCAGCAGTGTGCAGCAGCTGCCAAAAAAGCCAACACAGTTCTAGGATGCATAAGCAGAGGAATAGAATCAAGCTCACGTGAAGTGTTAATACCACTTTATAATGCTTTGGGAAGGCCACTCTTGGAATACTGCATCCAGTTTTGATCACCACAATGTAAAAAAAAGATGTGGAAACTCTAGAAAAAGTGCAGAGAAGAGCAACAAAGATGATAAGGGGACTTCAGGCTAAAACATATGAGGAATGCCTGCAGGGACTGGATATGTCTAGTTTAATGAAAAGAAGGACTAGAGGTGACATGATAGCAGTGTTCCAATATCTCAGGGATTGCCACAAAGAAGAGGGAGTCAAGCTATTCTCCAAAGCACCTGAGGCTAGGACAAGAAGCAATGGGTGGAAACTAATCAAGGAGAGAAGCAACCTAGAACTAAGGAGAAATTTCCTGACAGTTAGAACAATTAATCAGTGGAAAAACTTGCCTCCAGAAGTTGTGAATGCTCCAACACTGGAAGTTTTTAAGAAGATATTGGATAAGCATTTGTCTGAAGTGGTATAGGGTTTCCTGACTAAGCAGGGGGTTTGACTAGAAGATCTCCAAGGTCCCTTCCAACTCTGTTATTTTGTTTTCCTTCTGAAAGGCTTGTAAACCTTGTTTATGTACAAGTAATACTCTTTTTGGTGACTTTGCCTTACTAGAAAATCTTCCTAGTTGTTTTATTGCATGGGTTTTCAAATAAACCCTATACCAACAAGGTCCTATTATCTTGGAAAGAAAAATAATCCTTTGGTTTAGGAGAATTTGGATAAACAAACAGGGTGGTTTGTGGAGTAGAGGATATGGAGAAATTAGTTACCACTGTTTGCAAGCAAAAGTGTTTCTCATTTAGGCAACCTTCTTTGGACTTTAATACATTTCAGTGACCTCATTCATTTGTGCATAATGAGATAAAATGGCTCAATTAATAACAATAAACAATACAATAGAATATTCATTAAAATATTTGAATATTCATTAAAATGTACCTAGGGTTTTAAATGCATCTTCCTTCCAAGGTGTAAATTAAAGTCAGGCGAATGCTCAGTAAAATAAAATGGTATTCACTTCATGCCTAAAAAATTAAAATAAAAAATCAGTTGATGTCAGGTGGGCCTCCAGGTTGAAAAGGTTTGATGCAAGAAGCCTACACATTTAGTACATAAAGCAATTTATACTATTTGCAGCCTTCAGTCTAACAAGTAGGAAAGTGCTTCATTTCCTAAATTGCAAGGCCCAAAACATAAGATTATGGCCTGAGAAGAGTTTAACAATGCAAGATGATTCTTCTGAATTGTGATGCAATGGGGTAGGAGTAGGGGTGGGTTCCAGCTGCTACTACTGACGGCTCGCTCAGGGATGTGCTGTATGTGCATGTGAGTTTCGCACGCGTAGTACTAAAAATGCTTCTATGCATGCGCAGAAGTACAAAAACAAGATGGCGGCGCCTATGGCACCACCGAGAGACCCGGTTCAGAGGCATGGCAGGCCAAGTTACTACCTTTTTGGCTGAACCGGTCCAAACCAGTAGGAACCCACCTCTGGGTAGGAGGGAGATCAGCTTCAAGCTTGCTCCTGTCCCTTTTCCCTGTCAGACAAAGGACAACATGCAACCACAGGTTAGATGAGTGCCACCGATATTTGTACATGCTTAACATGCTTTCTTTCTAAGGGTCCTTTCTCAAAGTAGGGTATTGTGACTTCCTGTGCTGCAGATGCACCAATGTTCTCCACCGTCACCATGTTCACCGGATCTTCTGAAGACATCCCTAAGATCAAATTACTCCAGAGGGGGAGCGAATGACAAAACATATGTGACGGCACTGTGACACAGATTCTGCCTCTTCCATAGTTGCATGTGATGCTGCAGAACAAGTATGAAAGGATGGAATTTGTGACATGATACCAAAGATGTTTTCTCACGTTGGCGTTGAGTTGTGGATGCCTCAGCCTGAGAGGAAAACAATGAGGGCAGAATGGCAGATGTGACAGTGGAAGTACTATCAGAGATGCAGCTGGGTAGGAAGAGAGACGTTGGCACACCAGTACTCCCCAAATCCCCAATGGAAAATTGACTTAGCAGGTGGATCATGAAGAAAATATTCCAAAGGCATCGATAGCATTTGTTGATGCCATAATAGTTATCCCTGCACATCCCTAGAGAGGTGTTGGGGCCCCTGGCAGTAAGCAGGGCGTGAGAAATTATTGTTATGAACATCTTGTTGTACATTTTCATGGCATTTCAAGGAAGGCGTTCTGAACACTCCTAGCTTGGAAGCGTAAACTTCTTTAGGGCTGATAGCAATAAAATGCCTGTATACCTCCAGAATATAAGTGACCCCCCCACCCACAAAAAAGAGCAAGTGAGAGCAAGGCAATTAGAAGATGATAATATTCCCCCAAATAATTTTTAAAAGGATGCATGTTGATGGTGGGAAGCAGAAGCTGCCAAAAGGTTCATAGCATGTGGCATTAGCTCAGTCCTGACAATGAGTACAGTATGGCATAATTTGAGAGCTGTAAAATTATTTAAAGATTATACCTTCTCCATATTTTTCAAAGTAAACATTCAGCCATACAATATCTCCTGAAATCTTGCTTCAGAATGCAACACTACCTTTTTTCTTCCAATTACTTTGTCACTCAGAATCCCTAAGTGTAAATCTCTAGCACACATTAAAGTGAAAAATCACGCTATTATACCATTAGAGTTAAAGGAAATGAGGAGGAAGAAGAGGAAGAAGGGAAACAAGACATTCTCAAATACATATAGTATTTTTATTTGTGAAAATAATTCCATTGTATTATGATCTCATTATCCTAGGTAGCTTCTTTGGCCCCACAAGGCAGATACCCAGGCCACCAAATATTTAGGATTTTGCAGTTATATCAGAAGTTGAGAACCTTTTTGACCAGAGGGAGAGTGACTAGTGAAGCAGTGATGATACTATAGTGAGGAGAGCCAATCCTCATTTGCTGGATGTTGGAGCCTGCGAAAGGAGGGCCCTTAGAGAAACAATTTATGCTAAAATAGACTTGCTAAAAAGAGCTGTTGTGATGTAGTGGTTAGAATGCAGTGTGCCAAGCTGATTCTGCCCACTGCCAAGAGTTTGATCCTGACTGGCTCAAGGTTGATTCCCCCAAGCATTCCATCTTTCTGAGATCTATAAAATGAAGACCCAGTTTGTTGGGGGAAATATACTGAGATTTGTAAACTGCTCAGAGAGTGCTGTATATAAGTCTAGGTGCTATTGCTAAGCCCACAAAGACTTCATTTCTGTTGAATGGAGCATTCCATGCTGCTCTTGAATTGGCCAGCCTTGCTTAAACTGTGTAGCACTTTCTGAGACGCCGGTAGAGGAAACAGCAAGGAAAAATAAGCATGTTGCCAAAATATTTGCCACCCTTCCACTTGTTTCTCTGCTTTTAATTTTCAACAGATCAAGTCCTTGTCTCTTCCTGTATTTATATATATTAAACAACACACACACACACACACACACACACACACACACACACACACTTATATACCAACATATACACTCTATGGTTTTTCTTTTCCCTAGAATTGCCACAGAAGAACAAAGTGATGGAGAGTGGTCACTTCTGGAATTTTTCAAGCTGCTAGTCAGAGAGTAAATGCCTCAAGATAGAAAACTCAATTCAAAGCAGAATTGTTCAAACTACAATCTCTGAATCTAAGATCTCTGCCGAAGAGTATTGGGACACAGGGAAACAGCAGATGGGACCCTAGGGAGTCTTTTTAATAAGTTTCTTTTATTAATGGTTACATCTAGAATAGTTTATTATTTAAATTTCATGTAAAAGATAAAGACTCTCTGGAGCAGAGGTTGTTTCTGTGTGACTTTGTAGTTTTCCTTTTCAACACTGCAGTCATTTACCTCTCCATTCCACCCCCCCTCTCCCTCTCCCTCTCTCCCACTCCCTCTCCATTCCAGTCTATATTTCTCCTCTTTCCAGGTTATTTCCCCTGCAAGTACTAACTAGTTCTGAGTCAAATTGACCTTTTGGTCTCAGCAAGAATGAAAACAGAGATTATAGAAAATAGATTACAAAATAAGGGTTCAGCATGTCAATACATAATTTAGATTTGGAAGTTTGACAGCAGGTTCTACTTTAGCTACTGTATAGGGAGAAAATGGATGCTACACAGAAGTAGCTTGAACTAATCTTAAAATCAACATAGTTTCTTCAAAAGCGAGAGCAGTGAGAGAAATACAAAAGACTTGGGAACTAGAAGGGCAGAGAGCAAGACAAGCAAGGAGATGAGTCAATGGCCCATTCAGAACAAAAAGACAATGTGCAATGATGAGAGCTGATATCACTGCCAAAAGGCAAGAGTTGAATCCTCATTCTTTACTGAAATTAATAAAGTCTCAGCTGAATAATGAAAAATTGTATCTACGTAGGGGTATTTTCCACCATAAAAGAGCAGAGTTGTAGAGATGAATTTCTCCCATCGTTGGAGTAGTTCTCATCAATGGAATGGGATGGTGATTTCCCCACAGCCTCTTCCACATCTTTAAAATATGCTCCTCATGACAAGGAGGAGCATATAGAAGAATGTTGCAGGGTAAGTGCAGCTGCAGGCTAAAAGGATGGAAAACTCTTATCACAGTAGCACACATGTAATGTTGGACATGCCTGCCTGCATCTGGGTGAAGGAAAAAAAGGGGGTTTGAGGAAATGCTAGGAGGAATGAGCAAGTCAGGAAGCAGCTGCAGAAAAAAACTAGCATTGTGGCATGCCCTTCTTCGGGTTCTCAGCTGTGCAATAAAGGCTTTTTCTGGAACACCAGATTTCTTGATCCCACTTCATGTATTCATCCTCTCTTCTGATATGCTACAATTCTAGGGCTTCTGAATTTGTGCCATTCTCATCAGTACAATCTGTTTCTTTATTATACTGTTGAAATAATTTCCGTGTGTTTGTGGTTATTCTTCAGGCCCAAAAGCTGCTTGTTTAAAAGCCATGTTATTTTCCTCTATTTAAGTGTCTCTTCTTTGCCTGAATTGTGGCTCAATTTACATAGATTGTTGACCTTGATTCCCGAACTACTTCCTCAGTCTCTAGTAACTAGTAGTAACTGTACTTGTCAAAATAACAGAGTTGGAAGGGACCTTGAAGGTTTTCTAATCCAACCCGCTGCTTAGGCAGGAAACTCTACACTGCTTCAGACAAATGGATATCCAACATCTTCTTTAAAACTTCCAGTGTTGGAGCATTCACAACTTCTGGAGGCAAATTGTTCCACTGATTAATTGTTCTAACTGTCAGGAAATTTATCCTTACTTCTAAATTGCGTCTCTCCTTGATTAGTTTACACCCATTGCTTCTTGTCCTACCCTCAGGAGCTTTGGAGAATAGCTTGACTCCCTCTTCTTTGTGGCAACCCCTGAAATATTGGAACACTGCTATCATGTCTCCCCTAGTCCTTCTTTCTCTTAAGCTAAACATAACCAGTTCCTTCAACCGTTCTTCATATGTTTTAGTCTCCAGTCCCCTAATCATCTTTGTTGCTCTTCTCTGCACTCTTCTAGAGTCTCCACATCTTTTTTATATCATGGCAACCAAAACTGGATGCAATATTCCAAATGTGGCCTTACCAAGGCAATATAAAGTGATATTAACATTTCATGTGATCTTAATTCTATCCCTCTGTTTATGCAGCCTAGAACTGTGTTGGCTTTTTTGGCAGCTGCTGCATACGTGTTCCACCGGAGCCATGGTTAGGTTAACAAAGAATGCACAAATCAAAACAATTTGGGAGTTTGCAATAGAATAACTCCACTGCTATTTCCCACCCCCATTTCTCCATATTTGCATGGGAGAAGCAAAGCCTTTAGTCTTTGCAGTTCAATGAAATGCATTAAAACATGAGTGTTTTATTTAATGGCCTTAGTAGATTGTTGTTGTTGTTGTTAAAATATCTTTGATTGCAGGCTATTAGCCTTAATCAATTTCTATACTGAGACCAGAGATCATATTAGCACAATCCCATTTTAATCAATTCAGGTTTGCATTTTAAGAGTTGCTTTAAGGTTTTTGCTTGGTTTATGCATCACATTTACTTCCACGTGCCTCAGGTAATGAAATTCCATAATCAGAGCATGATAGGAGAACTGTAAGTAAAAGCCTGGGTAATAGGTTTGTTTTCCTTGTTGACCATAGAGGAATATCATCTCTGGCAAAAAAAAAAGTACCTGAATCCATTATTAAGTACTCTACATAACTGCTCCGTCATCTAAAACAACCCCAAACTACAATTTTCAATACTACTTATCTGCAACAAAAATAATGCTATTTGACAGACACAGCCAGTTTTATGAGTAAACATTTTTTTTAAAAAAAACTCCTTACAAGCTGATAAATATTATAATAGGTTGTGGCAAGTTGCAGTCTTATTCTCTGATGCTATGGTGCATGTATGCTATTCTGAGTTCAGCCCTTTTTATTTCTGCAGAAAACTCTAGCCTAAAATGTTGGAGAAATCACAGATCTATCAAGGTAGAACCTTCCTGCTGGGAGGATGGTGACAGTTGTAACATAAAAGTCAAGAGATGATCGCAATCACAAAATAAATCAGAAGAACAGAATGATAAAACAGGGCTCCTAAAACTACTAAGCTGTGAGTTGAAAATGTCTGGGAAGTTAAAATGAATATTTTCATTCAGAAAATCATGTAAAGGAAACACTAGCATTTTATTTTGTTCTGGGTTTAAATGTCTCCCACTCTTTCAGAATGTTTATTGTTTGAATGACAATTTGTAATATCCCTCTTCTTTAAAAAGTTTGGAAACGAAGCCTTCCAAGGGTACCCATGGGGGGTGGGGGCAAGAAAAAAATCAGGGTGACAACTGTGTGATCAAAGTATGGCCTTTTTCTATGTGCCTCATATGTGCTACCCTTGTAAAAAGGGTCTAAGGCTTAAGTTATATGAAAAGGCCCATCATTTTGACTCTTTGACTTCTTCAGATGATCCTAAACTTCCATTTCAAAATCCTGTTCTTATAGAATCACTAGTTGGCAAAGCACAATAAACATACCATTGTTATGAGTTTGCGTGTCCAATTTTGGGGCTTTCCATAGAATGATAACACTGTGCACTTGTCGTCATTCAGTTTAATATATGAGCATCTGAATTTGCTTTTAATATTGCTTTTTTAAAAAAGATTGTTACCTGGTTTGGGTCTCTCTCTGGCTTTCTCTGTCTCTCTGTCTGTCTGTCTCTGTCTGTCTGTCTGTCTCTCTCTCTCTCTCTCTCTCTCTCTCTCTCTCTCTCTCAATTAATCATCTGTGTTTTCTTTGTAAAGTATGAGTTGCATATAACTGGCAGAAGTACACAAAATCAAAATTCCAAAGATTTTGATTAATTTTTTCCTGGATGAAATTTGCCATTCATACACTTTGTTAGAAGGTAGCCCATGTATATGTATGTCCTGTCTTTATGTAATTATTTTTCCAGAAATTTATAGCTTTCTAGATCTCAACAACTTTACTTAAAACGTAAGAGATCACATCAAGATATTTTCCTCCCGTTATTTTTTTTCCCCAAGCTGGAAAGCATGAGCAGCCAGGGAAGCTCGCAAGAAATGGAAAAATACATAGGACTCTGCAGGAAAGTTCAGAAAGCAACAGTGACAATCGATGCACTTATAGCTTCTTTCCCAGCTCTGAATAAATGCACTGATGACGTATCATGACCTTATTCCCCTTCCCTAAACCGGACGTGGGCATGGCCAGCATGTGACACATCCGGTTCACAGGCTGCGAGTTTGATACATCTGTCCTACACAAAAGGGCCAGCTCGGGGTGAAATTCAGCAGGTTTTGACAAGTTCTGGAGAATTGGTAGTAAAAATTTGCAGAAGTTCAGAGAACCTGCAAATACCACCTCTGGCTGTGGGAATGGAGATATTGCAATATCCTTCCCCCAGGAGTGAGAAGGGAATGGAGTTTTTACAGTATTCTTCCCCTGTCACGCCCACCAAGATTTGAATTCAGCCCACCAAGCCACGCCCAGAGAACCGGTGGTAAAAAAAAATGATATTTCACCACTGGGCCAGCTTCCAATAATACTGTATGTGATGCCATACTGATTGTTTACTCTTCTGGTAGACACTGCTGGAAAAATGCATATCAGAAAATATGAATAGCAGGACCTCTACCACCACCAATAATCAAGCAAGCTTACAAATATTGCCAAAAGAACTTTGAAAAAAAGTTCTCCAGCACTTCAGAATAAACACCTCTCTCATGGGAAGAAAACTTGTGAGGAATTGGCTGGGTGATGTGCAAAAGGGGATGCTGGATTAGACTTACAATTAGACCAGTGAGTGCCTTTGTCAAGTTCAGTGCCTTTGAGATGGGTGGACTCAGACTCGCATTCTGGGAGTTGAAGTGTACCCATCTTAAAGGTGCTGAAGTAGAGAAGAAGTTTTAGACTGAACAAAGAAGAAGCTATATTCTTAGGGATATAGAGATTGCAGACTTCTCCGCAAAAGACCAGAAACACAAAACTAAGCAAACACCTAAAACTAAACAGCTCTATTCAATGAATACAAAAGATTGTGAATTGTGTTCTGTTCCCTTTATTTCAGAAGTAAGTGGCATCAATGAAGGCCTAATACAAACTGATGTGTGTGTGTGTGTGTGTGTGTGTAAACGGGAACATTTTAAAAATCATAGCACTACTTCCTTCAGCTGTGTATTCACCAAAATATATTTATAGGGTTTACCTCACCTATCATTTTCCCCGTCATATTTACATTTAAATCACTTCTTCCTTAGCATTATTCACACAGTTTTGCTGGAATTTTCTCCCATATATGAGATTGGTAAATAAAAAAAAAAAAACCCAGCCATTAGATCTGTATCTTAATTAATGGTAAGCTGTTTTAAGCAGTGAAGAAATTAATTCATTTCAAAGTCTCATATTTTTCTTCATTTCAAAGATGTAAATACCAGAAAGAGCAGTTAGACTTTAAAGGAAAAATTTATGAATATTTCCCTCTTGGTATTTCTTTCAGAGCCTTTTAATTAAGGACAAGCGGCCAACATAGTATCATATACCAATCTGGTATTTATTAACAAAGCTTGTCATGATTTTTTAACTGATTGTTGCTCAGAGAACCCTCCCCTCATTAATATAAATGAATTAGTAGGGATACAGCCAAATATTTCAAATGGGAATTAACACGAGACTGCAAGGTATAATTAGCTAAAAATACTAAATACATCAAAGTATTAATTTATATGGGTATATGTCAAATTTGTCTAGTGTGCATTAAAATATTACAGTGACATACAGAGAGATAGATACAGATATAAAGATAGAGACAGAGATGTGGGTATGATATATCATTCAGATGATATAAATACTTATTTTGCAGTTATTTAGACTAAAAAGATTGGAACTTCGGAGTTAAGATTTGAATTCAGCACTCAGCATTAGTAGACCAAGTAAGTCTAATCCATTAGTTATTCTGCTTTTAAGATACTGATCCAGCAAAGTTCTGAATTGATTCCCTCCAGATTGGAGCACTATACAAATTAGTATTGCACATTTAGTGTTTTTAAATTTACAAGATAGTTAAACAATTTGCTTTCTTATTTAAAAAAAATTATTGAAAATTTTGCCCACTTGCAATAGCACTGGGTTCATTGAAGTCTGGAGGTTTTCTTCTAACAGTTCCTGAAATAACCCATTATGAATAAATTGTTTATGAAGTGTGTGGAAAAACCAGGACAGGCAGGGTTAAAATATAATGGGGACAATTAAATGTGAATTGAATACAAAAGTGAGTGACCAAAGCTAAAACAAAAAGTACATTTGGGTGATTTAGCAATTGCAATAGCACTTAGGCTTATATATCGCTTTATAGTGCTTTACAGCCCTCTCTAAGTTGTTTTTTTTTATACAGAGTCAGCATATTTTCCCCAATAATCTGGCTCCTCATTTTACCGACCTTGGAAAGATGGAAGGCTGAGTCAACCTTGAGCCTGGTGACATTCAAACTGCCAAATTACAGGCAGCTGGTGATCAGCAGAAGTAGCCTGCAGTAGTGCACTCTAACCACTGCACCACTCTTATTTGGAGTTATCCAGAGAATGAGGATCAAATTGCAAAACCAATGTATAAAGGAAGCATGACTTGTCTACAGCAAGGAGAAGACTGATGTTTAGATGCAGTTGAAAAAAACTTCAAAATAGAAGAAATGAGTATCTTAAAGAACAAATGTATCAAAGTCCATACAGCACAGTCATAATGTAAATAAGGGTGGCTTGCAAAGTTAAAAAATATGAAAAGATATTAAATGGTATTGCTGTAAACTGTAACCTGCTATAACTTTTCTTATCTCATATCTTAAACCCGTTGGGTTTACTGGTCCTTATTCTGTTTCTGCACTTTGCGTAACATTGCTTAACTCTAAAGGGGTAAGATTGCATGTATCTATGCTGGATTCACTGTACAGTCACAATGCATCCCTAGATTCCATTCCAGTAAGATTTTAGAGGACTACTGTAAGCGTTCTACTTAGTGACCTTTGTAGAACAATCATCATCATCATCAGTAATAACAATGACTCTCACCCACTTTGGTAGATTATCTTTCTGAGCTCCTCACCTCTTGGTGAAGTAGTGAAACACATGAAACTTATTATAAGGTCTTCTGGGATTGCAACTCCCTGTAATAGTAAGTGGGAATGGCCTTGGGAGACAGGGGGAAGAGCTGCAGATTGGAGTTTCATGGACTTTAAAGTTGAGGGGAGATATATACTTTCAGACTTGCAAGTTTTCATTGACGTAACCTTATAATAAAGTAAGAGCCAGTATGTCTGAATGCATTCTGGTCTGGACTATCTCATAAAGCTGCTATTACCCCACAAATATATGTGTGTGTTTGTGTGTATGTATGTTTGTGTGTGTATATATACATGCATGCATGCATGCATGCATACATACTTACATACATACGTACGTACGTATGTACGTGTGTACATATATACATACATATATATAATTTATAGTGCAAATTATGCCATAGGAAAAAATAAAATTTTCATATGAAGATATTTGTACCCAGGTACAAGCAGAAAGTAAGGCATATTTTATTTCTGTATGACCAGAGAGGTGGGAAACACATTATAAAATAAACTTTTCTGAAAATAAATGGGATTATTGACATTTATTTAGAGAACTCTAATTCCTATGACCTCAGGATTGCCTGATTATACTTTGAAGAGAGACTGCCAATTCAGCACAAAAATATAGCTGCATCATGCCCAAATAAATAATGGAATCCCATTATATCCAAAAGTCCTTTGCTCGTCACACAGATGTTTTCAATTATACAGTAGTAAGATATTACTCATCATTGTCTTACATTGTAATGGTTTTCACTTTTCAAATAAATTCAATGCCATACAGATTAAATTTGAAATGTTACAAGGAGCTATGGAGAATTATTCAGACAAGTGCTGTCCCTCAGATGGTGATGTAGTGTATGTTACAGTCATACACCAGTCTGTTGTTTCATTAGCAACTTTCTAAAACAGATCTAAAGATAAATGCAGAAAAAAAATATTTCTTCATTTATAGAAAATACCTCCCTCCCTCCCTCTCCTTCCTCCCTCCCTGCCCCCCCTTCCTCCCTTCCTTTTTGGAATTGTATGCTTATTTATGATGCATTTAAACTTTTCCTTCAATTTATTTCTTTAATTATTTATTGTTGGGCCATCAGCAAAAGGAAGTTGATCACGTAATCAACTCCAAGGCAGTTGATTAATCTACTCTTTAAAAATAATTAGTGGAGGAGTCTAGTATGTATCTTAAAGTAAACAAGAAAAAAAAAAGTTCAAGAAAGCAAAATACATTTCAACCAAGCTACAGTCAATCTGATTTTATAATACAACATATAGAGGCTTTGAAAAAGAAAATAAATGTAGAAATAAGATATCAATATGAAAAGTTCAATATTTTTATTTAACATCTTATTTTGAAATTGACAGGTTTTTGTTCTCAATTTCCTACAAATATTCAGTACATTTCTTATTTAAACAGCTCTCATAAAAAATCTATATGAACCAGCTGCCATTTCTCCCCTCATATATAATAGAAATATGTGTCGTTATTTTTTTTTACAAGTATTATTTATATAGTTATTTACAATAAAAATGGTAGAACTATTAAATTTTAATCTTCTCAATAGCATATTTTTAGTCATGTCTTAATAGTGTGGAAGCAATAAAGCACATGCAATACAATAGTTCAGAAAATACATTATGAGCTTATATCATTATATCACATTTCTTTCATATTATGTCACATAGATAAGAATCTGTGTTTATTCCTATTTTACATTAGTTTAGACTGTGCCTCCATTTTATTTTAGGGGTTTAGGGCTTATTGTAACCAAGAATATATTGGGTATTTGGATGTAGCTCTAGCTAAGATTGCTATTGTGAGAATAAAATGAAGGAAAATTCTTATGTATGCCACTCTGAGTTCTCCCAGTGGAAAACACTGGATTAAAAATAGACGTAAAATATCTGCCTATGTAATTACATGTTACAAAGAAATCCAGTACAATCAGTTATGTATTCACACATATATAATTAAGAAATACCTTGTAAATGAAAAATAATTAAGAGGGGATAAATCCCTTTCTTCCTGCCCTCTCAAAAAATTGTTCCAAAGGTTTCCTTATTTCTTTGGAGCATGTTTTGTGAGTGGAAAGATGAAACTGAAAACATTGGAATATGAGAGCAAATGCAATTGCAGATTTGTCCTTCTCTATTAGATGTATATTCTAAGGCCATGTTGTCAATGAGATCAGCCCCTCACCCATCAATCTCTTCCCAAATATCTACTTATTTATATTATTGCCTTGCATGGTCAGTGAAATATCAGAAAGGGTATACTACTTGCATGTTATTTTAGAGAAGTAGGATCTCCAGAACACAGACTAATTTTCTCATGGGTGAACAGTATATTGACTACAAAGATAGGCTCATATTTTCTATATGAAACCCACAGATATCAAAATATATGGTTGATCATTATATGATGTTCTATTATTCCTTTGAGAGAGAGAGAGAGAATGAATGAATGAGAATAAGTAAGCAAAGATATCTGTAACTCAGATGATGGATGTGCATAATATTAAAGGCTGTAATAGAATGGAGTCGAGCAATGTGTGGTCTGTATACTGAGAAAAACCTGCTAGAGTCTCAAAATATGCATCAAATTTGTGACCAGGTTAAATAATTTCTTTACATACAGCATGTTTTCCCAACATATCATTTCTATTTTGTTAAGATAAGTTTATGGCTTAAAATGTTAAGTCACACAGAATGATAAATATAAAACATAGAAAAAAAATAGAAAAAATCTAAAAGCTATGAGAACCAGTATGATGTAGAAGTTGAGGCACCAAGTTAGAAACTGGAAGATCATGAATAGGAGTCCCAGCTTAGACACAAAACCAACTGAGTGACTTTAGTCCAATGATTCTCTTTCTTGGCTCTAGGAAAGAGGTAATAGCAAACCACTTCTGAAACACTTTGCCAAGAAAATTACAGACACTACTGAAATCAAGATTGACTTGAAGGTACTAAAATCTATCTGTCTGTCTGTCTGTCTGTCTGTCTGTCTGTCTGTCTGTCTGTCTCTATCTATCTATCTATCTATCTATCTATCTATCTATCTATCTATCTATCTATCATCTATCATCTCTATCTATCTGTCTGTCTGTCTGTCTGTCTGTCTGTCTGTCTGTCTGTCTTCAACTGTACCTGCTGCACAAAATTTTCCTCTAAACCATGATACAATCCTATCTTCACTAGCATTTTTCCATTTCCATAACCTTTAACCTAAACAGTGCCTACTTCTCTTTCTTCTTTTGCTTTTTATTGTACCTTGTTACTATGCTCTGGCTGTGACCAAATTTAAGGCAAGTTACAGACCATTTTTCCTAGTCCACCAATTGAAAACTAATAAAAAATTCTGTAGAATTCAATCCATGCTGTCTGGCATTACTGCCTTCCTGAAGCTCCAAAGAGAAATAGGCCACAATTCATGGCTGAGTGGACAGTGGCAGCTTGTGTATTAGGTCAGCATTCCAGATGGGCTACTGACACCATCCTAAATATAGCCCTGGGACTTTCTTGTAGGGTCAACATCATTAGGAATGCTTGAAAAATTAGATCTTTCTGAATTTGCAGATGATACATTTTTATCAGTTATTTAAATGCATCAAGGTATGTATCTAGTATGAAAATATGTACAGTATTTATCAATCCATATGTACATATGGATTTCTAGAGAATGTATGTTCTGTAAATCTATCTAGAGAGGAAAATATCCACATTTAAAAAATGTAAGTCGTATGAGGATTTCAAAAACTAAATGAATATAAATAAACCGTAGATTAATATGGAAAATGAGTGAAATTATAGGTAAAATTTGTGAAGGAGACATGTCCCAGAAAAGGAAAAGATAATCTATCTCATCACTAACTTCCAATCATTGGAATCAATTGTTGACTTGATTCATTCATTCCCATAGTAGAGATCAGCTATCAGAAAGGGTAAGTGTGACATACAAAGCAATGTGGATGGAATCCAGTTTTTCTTATTTCCTAAAGGCACCCAAGAATTTGTGGGATGTCTCTGCAATCACTTCTAGAGCAGCTTGGAGCTAGTTTAAGAAGCAATAAAAATGGATTATTGGAAATAACTGCCTGCCTCCTCATTTCTGCGAAAGTGCAGCTGGAATACTATTTCAGTGTACAAAGGGACAATTCAAACTGCAGGCCAAGAATCCCCGACTCAGTTTTTGATCTGGGAAAACCATTAACAGAGTGTTGTTCATACTGTAGTAGCCTCTCATTTAGATTGCTGTGCTTGATCTGAAACTGCAAAATTCAATTTGCTCAAAAAGTGATGGCCAGGTTGCCAATAGCATCTGGGCTTAAGAAACTGTGCAGGCCTATACTTAGCTGGTGATCCAGATTCAAGGTTGTGATTTTCATCTGTAGCCTTCCCCACAACAGCCCATGGTCTGCCATGGTCTCCCTCTAATGTTCATGAGATGCCTACAATTTCATCTTTCAAACCCCTGTTGATGATGCTTTACAATTGCTGTTTTTTTCCCCTTATAGGAGTGTCATAATTTTGAATGTTAATAGTTTTACTTTGCTTTGTTCCCCTCCCACTTTTCAATAAAAGTATTTTGATATTTTTAAAATCCTTAATATTTTTTTTTCTCAAGAAGTATAATATTACCTGCAATAGAAGAGAATTTGAGAAGATGATGTTGTGGATCAATTTAAACAATATTCTCCAGTGAAACATTTTTTTTCACTCTTAAAACCAAATGAGAACATATTTATGTTTTATGCATCTTATTTAGCATAAGAAACTCCACTCCATTTACCTCATTTTATTTGAGTTTCAGTATTTGGAGAAAATTTTCAAAAGTTACATATAAAAGTTTTTAAAAATTGGGCCAGCATAGTCTGACTGTTATATGCAATTAACCATTAACAGAAAGGGTTTTTTTTCCCTTCCCTATTTTAAAACAGTTTTTTTAGAATTTACTTCGATAATTTGTAAAGCAATTCTAGGAACCTTCACACTTCAGACTCTTGTTTTTTAGCTAAATGTTTGGAGATATTCCCTAATTTGTTTACAACATTTGTATTCCTATAGTGGCATTGACTTGTATTTATAAATCAAATTAGTGGGGGGGGGATTTTTCAGGGTACATATAGCTGCATCCAGATGTAATCAGTGAAATAAAGTGAACCATTTTCTTAAATACTCTCAGATTTTATTACTCTATTCTTGGTATAACTAAAACTTCAACTCTATAAGTACTTAGTTGAAACAGGCTTTGTTGAAATAGAGGTTAGTTTTGAATAGATATATAGAATGCATTGTTAAGTGTGTACTGAACTTATTATTTTAAACTATGTTTGTTATTTTATTTTATTGTTGTGATTTATTTCATTCACTGTTTTAAAATCTACCTACATAACAATCAGAATAAGAAGTCAAATTTTATGAAAAAGCTAGAATCTGGAGAATTCAAAGCTCAGAACTGTAATTATGACTGGCTCCTAGGAATAAACACATAACACACAAAGGGCAAAATAACAAATGGTAAATGAGAAAACTATAATGATATGCTCCTTTTTCTTAAAAAATCCAAATAGTGATGAAGCTGTGTTGCAATATGTATTTATTAATCAAATTTATACACTGCCCATCTCACTGTCTGAGTGACTCTGGGAGATTTACAAATAAAAACTTGAATTAAATACGGTAAGCATTAATAATTGCAAATTTATAAGAAATATTTTATCAAGAATCGCTAACATTGATAGAAAGAGAGTACTAGACAGTAACCTCTGCTTTACACTGCTTTCCCTTCACTCTCATTTTCAATTCAACTAAGAAATACTTTAAAATAGTTCAAGAACTGAGAAATTTGGGTTTTTGTCATCTTTTCCTCATGGTGACCCTTTTATCTCCCTCTACATATAAAATGTAAATATGATTATCATGTTTTGAATGAATTACTATGGATGAAAAGATTTTCCTGATCAACATTTATTACTCTGATTTATCTCTCCGTGAAAATCACTCTCCTTTCTTCTTAAATCTAAATCCAAAATCAAAGTGAGCAGTAAATTTTTGCTTCTTGCATCGTTCGTATTCATGTGCCCATTGAGAAAATGCAGGGTAAAACAAATTTGGTTTTACTGTGTGGATTCCTTGAGCCTTGATAAAGTTTTATAAATGTATACATGCAATCTTGCACGTTAGGAGTTCCTAACTTAAAAAGAGCATCAAACTCCACTTAAGAATTTTACTTTAATAAAAATCCGTATCAACATAGTTTTGAGTTTATTATGTATTAAATAATGACAATTTAACATTTTTGTAGTGTTTTTTCAATTCACACTTATAGTGCAAGAAGGAGATAATGGAAAGAAACAATAAGGGGAAAGAATAGAATAGAATAGAATAGAATAGAATAGAATAGAATAGAATAGAATAGAACTCTTTATTGGCCAAGTGTGATTGGGCACACAAGGAATTTGTCTTTGGTGCATATGCTCTCAATGTACATAAAAAGACAAGATACATTCGTCAAGAATCATAAGGTAAAGCACCTAATGATTGTCATAGGGTACAAATAAAACCCAGTGAACTGTCAGAGTTGTGGACTAGTATGTTGATTGTTTTTTTTAAAGTTTATAGTAACTACATAGGCATTCTCTGTGGGTTCCATGTAAATCCTCAAGCATAATGCTGCCATCTTCAACCTGCTTTTTCCTTGCATATCAAAATAAGGTTATCCATATGTACCAGTTTTATGGCAGTGATTTCTAAGTGGAGATTTTCCAGAGCCTCGCTCTTTGTTTATGAAGTATGCTTTTCTTCTTCCTGAAATAATGCAGAAAAGCCTCCCTTTGATTTGAGCATAATAAAAAGTGCCGAAACAGCAGAAAGTGGCCATGCAACTGCAGTTTTAATGAACAGATACCCAAAGCACCAGTCCTCTGAGTCGTCGTGTCTCCTTTCAACTTCATGTCCTTGCCTCCCTTTCTTCCCTCATCAAACCCAAGGAAAGGAAATACTGATTGGCAGGTTCTACAGCTTGAGTGAATCACCATGACTATATATCTTGTCAAAAATCAGTATGGACTTTTAAAAGAAGAAGAAGAAAGTAAAATGCAAAGATGAGAGGCATACTCTCGGGGTCTCTCATATTCTCATTCAAATTTCTTTTCTATTTGGATATAACTGTATTTCCTTTTAAAAAAAGAAGAAAACTTTCTCCAGCAGATCTGTATATATAGACACCCCCCCCTTCTGTCATTTAAAGCGTGATGAGAGAGCCCAAGGAGGGATTACTTTCAGCTGTTTCTCATTAGAGTATTTTTTGCCACTGTGATAAAAGCTGATGCAAAGAAAGGCAAGTCATTGATGAAGATGAAGAAGCATTTTTTATCAACCATCTGTTCAACCCATTATATCCCCAACATGTATGTTATATATCTGGCCACCACATAGACATTAACCTATATCTATGCATGCTAATTTTCTCTATATGCAGTACATCTCTGCATTTATGTATATACATATACACATACAGGCAATCTCACATGGACATACACTAACTCACAGATACATGGAACAGACATGTAACATATCCAAGATGTTAGTTCCTATGCAGAAAACTAATTATACTCAAAGGCAAACGGGTATTTTCTCCCAAATTCTACATAGAATGTGGTCTTCTGGAGAACAAAGACTTCTATTAGTAGCCTTTTCTTTTAATGGTCTTTGTGCAACAAAAATAAAGTCCGAACACTATAATTTTACTCAAGAAGTTACAAATACCCTAGGTATCTTTAGAAACAGCTGCAAAAGTGGATTCACTTTTGATGAGATTGGTGTTAATTGCCAGTAAGGACTTCAGTTATAATACTATTTAAATCATTTTAAATTATCCTTCTCAAAAATTAATTTTTCATCAAAGATTACACACTCACAGAAATCATGATATCATCTCTGCAGCTGCGATTTTAGTAATAATTTCATCTATTATTACCAATGTCAGTTAGATAAAAGAAAAATGGTATCCTACTGTGCTGATTCCAGCATAGGCCATATATAGAAATTTTTAACTATCACTTATAATCGCCTTGATGAGCTTAAACCGCCTCTCAATTAACACCCTAAATGACATGGAGACATTTTAATGGAAAATGTAAGAAAAAAAGAGGGGGGGGAGGGAAGTATTTAATCAAAGGAATAAAAAGCAGAGATTTTTTGCTAAAGGAGAGGTTCACACACACCTTGCTGTCCCTTTTCGTACAAATCCTTTATCGTGCTTTGAACTTCTTGTTATATTAGCTAATAAGACATAAGGTGTTGCAAGCTTGCCTCAATACTTTTGAGAAAAATAGATTTTTAAAAAAAAACAGACAAGAGAAGATCTGCCTACAAACCCACAATCTATGACTGTGTAGCTCAAAAGAGAACTGTGCTAATATTGGAGGGCTTCCATCTACCATCACTGCCACTGTATCTCATCCTTAGGCAAAACCAAACACTGAAATATGGAGATGCTGTAAATAATACTCAGGGGGTTGTTTCAATACAACTTCTCATAGTAATATCCAATATAAAGCAGCATGCTGGCTGGAAGATTGTGGGAGTTGAAATCAATAGAATAGAATAGAATAGAATAGAATAGAATAGAATAGAATAGAATAGTTGGAAGGGACCTTACAGGCCTTCTAGTCCAACCCCCTGATTAGGCAGGAAACCCTACACCACTTCAGACAAATGGATATCTAATATTTTCCTTTAAAATTCCAGTATTGCAGCATTCATAGCTTCTGGAGGCAAGTTGTTCCACTGATTAATTGTTCTAACTGTCAGGAAATTTCTCCTTAGTTCTAGGTTGCTTCTCCCCTTGATTAGTTTCCACCCATTGCTTCTTGTTCTACCCTCAGGTGCTTTGGAGAATAGTTTGACTCCCTCTTCTTTATGGCAACCCCTGAGATATTGGAACACTGCTATCATGTCTTCCCCTGATTCTTCTTTTCATTATACTAGACATACCCAGGCATCTTAAGAGTTGCCATGTTTTGAAAATAACATATATAAACATACATAAGTTTTTACATTTTTTATGAATTTCCTCCTATAAAAAAAGATATCAAAGAGAGTTAAGAAATAAATCATCAGTTTACATTAAGGGACTTAACAAGTGTGGCAAATATGCACTTTTTTGGGGGGGAAGGAACAACACTACAGTGTATTTTGAAAAAAGAACGTAGTGCACAGCAACATCTGTTCCAGGGGAGAATGGGAAAAGGAGAAGGGCCTGAAGGAATTTAACTCAGAAGTTGCAGATCCAGTCATTTCAAATATATATTCCATAATTTAAGATTTAAGATTCCTACCAAAAATTTAGCCATTTTGCAATGACCTGGCAAGTAGAGATGATACCAGGTCATTGCAAACAGATCCGAAACTTTCTCTTAATAGCTCAGCAGGTAAATAATAGGCCATAATTCCATGTAATAAATCCTAATTTCTTCTAATAATGAACTCAAATGATGAATGGCACTTGTTTCAGATGGCAAAGCAGAAGGGGTGGCAGATTGAGAATACAAAGCCTGCTGTCTGCCTGGGTCCTTGTTCCACTTGTGCCTCATTTTCCTCTCCATTAAAAAAAAACTATACAGTATAGATTCCCTAACCGGTTCTTGTGGTTTACTTCATAACATTGAACAACTATGCCTGTCTGAAGCTCAGCTATATGGTAGTCCACCCACTCACCCCTTTAACCTTCTGGAGAGCAACTCAGAACCTGGTTTTCTCTCTCTCTCACACACACACACCAGCCTTGTGATAGGTGAGGTCAGAACAACCTTCTGATTATCTATATTGATCTTCTCTGCATTCTTTTTAAGGTCTCCACATCTTTTTTGTATCATGGCGGCCAGAATTGGATGCAGTATCCCAAGTGTGGTCTCACCAGTGTAATATAAAGTGGTACTATCACTTCATGGGCTCTTGAAACTTTCCCTCTACTGAGGCAACCTCGGACTGCATTAGTCTTTTTGGCTGTTGCAGCACAGTGCTTACTCATACTTAAGTGGTAGATACCTACTAGGTCCCTCTCACAACTACTACTGTTGATCCAGGTATCATCTATTCCAGAGGTCACCAAGTGGTGGTTCGTGGACCACTTGTAGTCCGCAAGAAAATTTTGGTGGTCCACAGAAAAACTATTTGCATTTTTTACATTGCACTAAATCAGGGGTCTTCAAAGTACAGCCCCTGAGCCAGTTACTTGCAATGAACGTTTGTGTTGCTGCAAAGAGTCTCCCCCCTTTGCATTTTTTTGTGTGGGTTGAAGGGGGGAAGAAATTTTGACTTAGGATCTGTTTCAGCCTCCTGGTGCATGGCTTTGGGCGAAGGCTGGAGGGAAGTGCCACTGGTGGCAAAGAGCCAGAGGATCTTGTTCCAGTGGGACAGCATCACAGCCTGGAATTGGCTGACTATCTCAGTCCACTGAGCCTCCAGGTGCCAGTATCTGGCCTTTGCTTGGAAAGCCTATGCTTGTAGTCCTCAGTGAGGTGCTTCTGTTGAGCCTCCTTCTCAGTCAGATCCAAATTGAACTGAGCCAACTGTTTTGCCAACTCTTTCTTGTATTTGCTGCTTAGCTCCAGCAACTGCTTCCTGTTGGGACCCTAAGGAGCCCAGGCGGGCAGGCGAGGAGTGATGAGTAGAGCAAGGCACCCCTTGACGTGAGTGACATTGAGTCACATGACCACCTTGCCACGCCCACCCAGCCGATCATTAGGCAGATCATATTACTGGTCCGCAGGATTTAAAATTATTAATTTAGTGGTCCCTGAGGTCCAAAAAGGTTGGTTACCCCATATCTATTCTATATCTGTGCATTTCTTTCCTATGTGTAGAATCTTACTTTTCTCATCACTTTATTGCATTTTGCTGGATAAAGCCCAGTATTCAAGTCTGTCAAGTTATTCCCTACTGATCAGCTGAGGTGAACCGTATGTAGTGAGAACTTTCATAGTGAAAATTTGTTAACCAGTTCTTAGATCTTCCAGAAGATATTGTGAAAGAATGACAAGAACAGGATTGTCATTCAGGACATTAGTATCAGAATATAGACCAGTTTGCAAGGGTCATGCAAAGGGAGCAGTTTGTAGAGGTTATACAAAGGTTATGTACAAACTGCCATGCGCCTTAGCAACCGATTAACTCAACTATCTATGAGCTCACCTAATTAGTAGAACCAGGCACTACCAGGGAGTTATGTGAGATTCTACCCTGGCAGGGATGGTCTTAGAGATTGACAAGGAGAATAAGCCAATAAGATGCTGCTGCTACCTATGCTCTTGCTTTGCTTGTTGAAACTGTATAAAAGCCAAATAGACTCTGCAGCAGTCAGACATTTTGGACACCTGCTATGATGGATTTCTGAGTCCGACAGTAGTTCACAGTGTGGAGAGAATTAAAGCAGTTTTTGACAACTACAATTCTGTTTCCTGAATAACTTTCTTATCAGAAAGCCAATATGTTAGATGTGGATATACCATTTATGACCATTCACTTTCACACTCTCTGATAGAAACAGTAGAAATTTTCTTAGAAAAGAATGAGATAAGGAGTTAGATTCTCATTAGACTGTAGACACAGTCATATGCAAATATGCTTACCAGTGTTTCTTTTTTGGGGTCTTTTTGTTTTAAGATACCACCAACAAGATCTCCTAACAGACATATTCTAAATCACCTTAGGTTCATTTAACTGTAAGTTGGAATTCTTCCTTTGTTATATGTTATGCTTGGCTCAACCCATGGCTAACTGGACAGGTAGAAGACTGAATCATAATCACTCATCTCGTTAGCAAACAATTCCATTTATATCTGAAATCTTAAAATGAAAACACGGGATATATATACCAATTTCATTTATTCCCCAGAGCAGTCAAAGGGAAATAACAGGGTGGTGAAAAAAAAATAATATTAATATTGTCTGTTACAAAGGATTCTGCATACAGTACATAATCAGCCATCCTCTAGTTTTCTAAGATTGTAATCATGGTGAATATGTATTTCTTGAAAAATTGGAAGGGATTATAGAAATAAAGATTATACACGAAACCAACAAGGATTAATTAGTGTGTTTTACTCTTCACAGCTGAGATTCACCACTGATAAATGTAATTTGTGAAAAGTAGCACCTCTACATGTGAGCCATATATGTGACTGTTGTAATTTATAGGACTGTGGATCCAAAATAAAGTGGCTGTTATTTGGGATTTTTGTTTGAAGCAAAGCAGAGCCAGGTCTGATTATAATAGTACTGTACCTGGAAAGAAAAATGCTAGGGAATTCCAAGGCTGAAATATTATTAATAATGAAAAAAATCAAAGAAAGCATTTTGGCAATGTTAACCATTTGTAAATTTTTGCCAAGAAAACTGCATAGCTGTCAATTTATCGGCGATACTTTACAGAGATTTACTTTATTATTGCCAGTGGAAGGATGTCAAGTAATTCTTTATTGTATTGTAGATTTTGTTTTGTTTTAATTGTTATATTCTGGTTGATTTTAATATATTTTAAACCACTGGGAGTCTGTAGAGGCACAGTGGCTAGGAGAAAGAAAAGTAAACTTGAATTAAAACGTAGCTTTTAGCTAAAGTTTCAAAAGGCATATTGTGGACAACTACACTGGGTAGACAATTTTGACAGATTCTTCAGGGATGAAGACAGTTTCTTAAAGAATGAACTACACATTGTAGGAAAAAGTAGCATTGCTATTGAAAAATTCTTAATGCCTAGATATTACCAGGATGTTGAGACATGTTCTATATCAGTGATGGCGAACCTATGGCATGCATGCCACAGGTGGAACATGGAGCCATTTGTCAGGGCACGCAAGGTGCTGCCCTGTCAGCTGGCCAGTGCGCATGGGTGTGCTGGCCAGCTGAGTTGACCCTTTTTTAAAGCCATTTTTCACCCTCCCCAGGATCCAGAGGTTTTATAGGAATCTGGGGAAGGCAAAAAGAGCCTCCTCGCCCTGGAGGCCCTCCTGAGGCTTCATGAGCTTCCCTGAAGCCTCCAGAGTGCAAAAGACTGGCCACAGGCAAACTGGAAGTTCGGGAATGGACTTCCTGTTTGCTCAGAGGGTCGTTTTGACTGCTCCGGAGGCTTCAGGGAAGCCTCTTGAAGGTCCCTGAAGTCTTCGGAGCACTTAAAACGACCCTCTGAGAAAACCGGAGTGACTTCCGGTTTGCTCGGAGGGTCATTTTGACTGCTTCAGAGGCTTCAGGGAAGCCTCCTGAAGGTCCCTGAAGCCTCTGGAGGGCTTCCGGGGGGCGGGGGAGGCTGTTTTCACCCTCCCCATGCTCCTATAAAGCCTCTGGAGCCTGGGGAGGGCGAAAAAAGCATGCAAAAATGGGGGGTGTCACGCCTGTAGTGCGCGCATGCGCACTGGGTGGTGGCGCACATTGCATTATGGGTGTGGCATGCCTGCACATGACCCCCCTGTGCTCCCCCCACTTATGGCATGCGAGCCAAAAAAGGTTCGCCATCGCTGTTCTATATCTTACAGTCAACCAGGTTCATTCAACCACCCTCAATCACCAAGAATAAAACCAAGTGGGAGCTTGCAAAGGTCTAGAGAACAAAGCAGGAAGTCATCCTTCCATGCATGGAAGGGGAATATAATTTCCTGCCTATCCTTAATAAAGCAATCCAGGACATTTTATTAATCCACAGAGCATGTGGCCTACACTTCCCAATCATTTCCAAAATGGAAAGCATTTTGGAATAATAGAAAACAAGACTTGAAGGATCTTTTTCTACCCTGATCTCATCTTTCATGTCATCTTGGTTCTGCTATTTAGTCATTAGGAAGATGAAGATTATTAGTAAAATTAATGAAAAGAAGGAGGCAGCAATAAAAAAATTTCATACCAGATCTGAAAAAATAGCATATTCTGAATATTATTCATAATATCAGTGAATAAGTCACAAAATGTTTTCATAAGTTTCTGCAATGAGATGATAAACCAACTGTCACCTGAACATCAGTACTACCAATGTTTTCTAGTCAGGATAAGTATACCCTACTTATAGTCAGTTTAGTATATCAAAAAGGACAGCAGAATATTTTTTTTTCATTCCAGATTCTTGGATGTATCCTCAGATATCAATTATCACTGGGAAAACCACTGCTTTAAATATTTGGGTTTTAAAAAAGTCATATAAATATTCTGATCTTTGGCAAATCTGTCACTGTGTTCCTTTTCAGAATTAATCTCCTCTTTATTTCTCTAGTACACTGTCCATTTTTATCTATTCATCACTTAACAAAATTAATTTAGTTATTTTTTTCACATCTTTGCAATCAACTGAATTCATTAGGCCTGATGGTTGATGTTATCTTTGTCTTCTTCACATTCAACATCAACCAGATTTTTTCACTTACTATTCTTTATTTTTCTAATGAACTCTTCTAAATCTACATTCAGCCAACCAAGTAGTGTCATTGTTGTAGCTCAGATTGTTAGTGTTTTGACATCCAGTTTTGATTTGAGCTCTCATCTCTTCCAATCCTGCCATTCTTATAATATATTCATTGTTAAAGTTAAACTGATATGGAGAGTGTATGTATCTTTGTCTGAATCTTTAGTCTACCCCTCCCTCTTTCTCCAAATTCAGTGCAATATCTGGTTTATTTTAAAGATTCCTCAAAATAATTAACAAAACTCTAGCTTGATCTGCACAAATAAGTTCTTAAATTCTTTTGTTCTTTCTTAATATCCTTCTTAAGTAACCTATCCACCTTTTCTCAAGTCTATCTGTCTGTCTGTCTATTTATTCATCAAATTTATATGGGTATCCCTCTCACAAGAAGTGACTCTTGTGAGCAGCAAACAGCAAAGTATAAAAACAATAAACACAGTCATTAAGAAACATACACAAATATTCATATACACACAAAAGATATTTGATTAGCAACAGAGCCATCTCTTGATGTCACTGGTCTCATGAAAAGTCCCCCTCTAAGTCTTATGACAAAGCCAGTTCTGGATAGACTTTCAGAAAATAAGGAGCGACGGAGCTGACCTCAATTCAGTGGGAAGATGTTCATAATGCATGTGCCATGGTAAAGAAAGTGCACTTCCTCAGGTACTCCAAGTGTAGTTCCCTGAGCGATGAGACCCACATTATGCCTCTCTTGCTGGATTTTATGGGATGAGTAGATGTAGTTGAAAAGATGCAGTTCCTCAAATAACCCACCTCTTTTGCCATGAAGGATGGTAACCAGCATCTTCGTTTGGACACAGAAGCACACTGATAACCAATGAAGCTTGTGGAGCAGAGGAGTAACATGTGCTGGTTTAGAAGAATATATAATTGTCTGAGCTACTGCTGAAGCTTCTGCATATTCTTCAAGGGAAGCCCATGTAGAGGGTATTTTAATTATCTACTCAGGAAGTGACAAGAGCACGAGTATCTGTGATTAGAACCCCCAATCCAGGAACAAGTGTAACTGGCACACACCCCAAAGATGTGCAAAGGATTTCCTAGTCATGACTGCCATCAACTCTTCAAGCAGTTGTAAGTCCAGGAGAACCCCAAAATTGTGCACCAGGTTTGCCTGGGACTGTACACCTGTGTCCGGCATCAAAAGGGGCATAGTCCTAGAACCAACACACTCTCAAATCCAAAGCTATGCAGTCTTGCCAAGGTTCAGTTTGTTGTTTAGTTGACCCAGAAACAAATTGCTGAATGTCACTTTGCAAAGTTCCTTTTGAGCAGCTTTTCAATTTAAAGCAGGTTTCAATTTAAATTTTGCAGCATTAAGACTTGTGGACTTCAACTCTCCCCGAATTCCACAGCCAGGCATGCTCAGTTCCGATTTAAAGCAACAGCATTTTTTTTTCTCTTTTGCTGAGTCCCAGTTAAAAAGTGAGATTCCTTTCACCACCTCTTCTGGTGTACCAGACAGGACTGGGAGGAACCCACCTTTGCTCTGAGCCAATCCAGAATTCCATGGTTGATGATATTAAAACTTGTAGAGAAATCAAGTAGAACAAGGATGGATGCACAACAATTATCCCACTCACAACAGAGTTCATATAAAGGCATGGCTAATGCCATTTCCATTCCATTTCCAGTTCTGAATTCTGACTGATAGATCCAGATAATCCATTTTCTCCAATGTTCTATGAAGTTTCCATGCAACCACTTCCCAGAAAAGGGAAGTTAGATGCTAGTTAAAATCCAAGTGTGGTGATGGCTTTTGAGAAGAGACTGAACCAAGGCCTCTTTAAGAGATAAAGGAACACAAACACCCATTCAATGAAGAATTCACTACTAGAACCCACTCATAAAATACCCCTTCGGCCACTTTAACAAGTCAGAAGCAGAATGTATCTAAAGAGCCATTGGCTGAGTTAATAGTCCTGTGGATCTATCTTTTTCCTCAGGCCTAAGAGACATTTCCTCTGGACCTGCAACAAGGCTGGTTTCTAACTCTGAATGAATTCAAGCAACTTTGTCCAACAGATGCTGCCCACATTCTTCCACACATCTCTGCAAGATGTTCTTCAAGCCCTCTCTATCCAAGAGGGCATGCATATCCCACCCTAAAGAAGGTTGTGAGATGCCAGTCTGTGGACACCATAAGGGTAGAAAATGCCCTTATTGATGCTTTGCCATCCTTACTGCCACAACATAGGCCTTAGTAGCAGTCTATCTAATGTTCAGTCAAGTCCTTTGTTGAACTTCAGCAGCACTTTAGATGTCTCTTCTCTCTTTTCATCTCCCTAATTTCCTACATGAACTACAGGGAGTGATGGGCAGGGAACACATGGCCACAGTCCAATCCAAAGCTTTGGCTGCCCTCCTATTCCAGGTGGCTTTTGGCTTTTCTCTTTTTTGTGTATGGTTATGTTCTTTATCAGTTATTAAGCAAAATTGGTTTCATGAGAAAGTAATGGAGTTGTTTGATAGTTGCATTTTCTCTTGCAGCTTCTTTCTCCAACATCATTTTACACACCAAAAATGTCCAATCTCTAGTCCACTTACTTTACTTCTGTATGTGTTGTTTTAGGGCTATTAGCATTTTAATTATCTTTTCTGCAACTGTAAACAGTGAAACAGGTGCTTTATCTCTACTTATAGCTTTTCTATTCAACAGGTAGCATATTGCTTCTGTATCTCACTTTGTAATTAAGTCCCTGAACCTATCATTTTTCTAGATATATCAGTTGTTTTATAACCCCATATGTAAAGTTTCAGTATAATTGCTTTTATCATCATATAACTTTTTCCATCTGTTTTACCTTATCTGTAGCTGAACTGTCTAGTAATTTACCTTTTCTTAAAACCATTTTTTTCTATTTTCCTCTATTTATTGACATCCTTTTTCTGCTCTTCCTTATTTGACTTTGAAAGCCTGCATTAGTTATCATATGTTTTTATGTCTAAGAGTTTTATTCTCTGTTTTTCACTGGAAATCAAGATGATTTCTTTTGATTTTTTTTTCCTTTGAAATTTTGGAAATGTATTTTCTGCTTTGGTTTTTGCAATGTTTCTTAACTTCTACCATAACTCCTCTGGTTGTATTTTTCGTAACTTTGGTATACTGAAAAATATATTCTGTATATCCATGTCTGTATATATAGACATGGGCATATGCAGGGAGAGTGGGATATAGTGGGCAAATAATATAATGAGGGTGATACACACTACGTGTGTAAGGAGTGCATATACATACACACACACACACACACACACACACACACACACACATATAGATGCACACATACACATGATTATGAAGGGGACTGTATTAAAAAAAGCAAAGGATTAATGCAAACAGAATCACATAAAGAGACATGTTTGAGGGCTACAAAAGCAATTATCAAATATTTGCAGGAAATCCTGAGATAATTACTTTATTATTTAGTAAGATTATTTTAAAAAGAAACAAGAGTAGAGTGAATAGAAGAAACTAATAAAGAAAAGTAAAGGAAGGAGCTGTGTTATAGCCTTTAATACACATTCTGACATAAATAGGGAACATTTAAATGTTTGCATGCTAAATGTCTTAGTCAGGCAAGAGGTTAAAAAAGAGAGAGATAATATTCACATTACTTCAGAATGACATGAATTAAAAAGTTAAGTTAGTTAAAATTTCTGTTTGGTAGGGCCTGAGGCCTACAACTCTACAACTCTATTGGGAATATACTGTAGTCAGAAGGTTGATGAATGCTCCTAATGAAGTTGGACAACCTGGAATACATGCATAAAATGATTTTAAATATTGATATGATGCCATTGTGTGTCTGAAAGTATTGAAATGTTCATTTTCTGATCCAGACATTTTGCATTTAATTAATTAAAGAGATAGATGGTTATTTGCTTTATAGTAACTAGATGCAGAGAGAGAGGGAGGGAGGGAGGGAGGGAGGGAGGGAGGGAGGGAGAGAGAGAGAGAGAGAGAGAGAGAGAGAGAGAGAGAGAGAGAGATTATAAATTAACATCTGTGTCAGCAGCCAAGACTAAGAACATGCATTTAATAATAGTCAGTTGTTTGTTCTCCTGAAAATTGCACCATACTTTGCAAAAATTTGTAATGAAAATGGACTATATGACAGGCATCAGTTATAATTAAACTGCTTTATGCATACCAGAGGGTATGTCTATAATTGACAGCTGGTGCTCAACACAAACCTTGTTTGTAAAGCTGAAACAGGAATTCAACAGATTTTGAAATCTGACCATATTTTTTCAGCTTGAAGCTGAAAAATTAAAATCCAAATTCAGGAAAATTGTCAGTAGCAACAGCAACAACAAAAATATCCAGAAATAACCATAATGATTTGAGAGCCCAGAATTGGTTTGTATTTTTAAAAGATTCAGAAATTATTTGAAAACTCAAGCATCATTCAATAAGCTGATATGTGAATTAGGATCATTTTATTATCTGATCATAGAATATTATTGTTTTCCATGTTCTTTTCTTCAGAGTGCTAGATAAAACCTAATAATATGAAGAATTACTACCCTGTTTTCCTGAAAATAAGACCTCCCTGGATAATAAGCCCAATTGGGCATTTAAGCACCTGCGCTAAAATAAGTCCTCCCCTGAAAATAAGGACTCCCCTAAAATATTGCAACACAGCAGCAGCCATGAGGTAACCATGCTCACCACTTCCTGCACCATAAAAATAATAAGATCTCTCCAAAAATGAAACCAAGTGCTTATTTTGGGGGTCAAAAGAAAATAACTCACAAATTAGAAAAGCTAAAATTTGACATAATTTGCCTACAAGAAGTGCATATTCAAAAGAGATATGAATATTTATTAGCAGAACCAAAGCTTGGAAAAATGTTTACTACATTGGCGAACTGTAAGAAAAGAGGAATGATCTTCTATATTAAAGATAATATTCCAGCGAAATTAATTTATACAGATGAAGAAGGAAGAATTTTGATGGTGGAAATTATGGATAATACTAAAAAAATACTTTTAATTGCAATTAATGCTCCTAGTGAAAAACAAGATGAATTTTACAAAAAACTCCACAAAAAAAATTCTGATTTGGACTATGCTGATACTTGTATGATGGGAGACTTCAATGGCACTGTAAACCAGAACATGGACTATAAAACACACAAAACAACAAAGTTAAATAGAAAATTGCTTCCGAAATCCTTTTTCAGGATGATAGATGAAACAAATTTGAAAGATATTTGGAGAGAAAAAAATCTGACAGAAGAATAATATACTTTTTATTCAAATAGACATTCATCATTTTCCAGAATTGATATGATATGGGCTCAACGGAACTGATTTGTAATGTACAAGAAATTGAGATTGAAGCAAGCACCTGGGTGGATCATAATCCAATTATAATCAAATGGAAGGGTCAAAGGACAAGATCTAGATGGACATTAAATAATACCATATTGAAAGAGGAAGACTTTGTACAGAAAATGGACAAAGAACTGGCCTTTTTCTTTAAAGAAAATAGAAAAGAAGATACATCAATGCAGAATCTTTGGGACACAATGAAGGTAAACAAAAGACAAACACATAAAGCTCTAGAGTACGATTATAAAATATTTGAAAAAGTGTTACAGAGATCTCCACACACAAAAAAAGATGTTAAAATAAAAATGGATACAATTAAACATAAAATAATTCTACTGGAAAAAGAAGAATTGGTGCAAAAAAATAGAGGCACCAAATAGAACTACTTTGAAAATGCAAATAAGCCAGGCAGATGGTTGGCATATAAATTGAAAAAGAGAGAGAAACAAAGAAAATATTGCAACTAAGAAGAGATCACCAAGGACAAATTCAGTATTGAAATGCTGAGAAGAAGAAAATTATACAAGGCTATTATGCTAAGCTGTATGAACAAGATAAAATAGAAGAGGAAGGACTCAAAAAATACTTACAGGATGCTAATCTTCCCCAGATACCAGGTGAAACCAGAACAATGTTGGAAGGTAAAATAACGATGTTGGAGCTAATGGAAGCACTTAAGAAACAAAATAATGGAAAGGCCCCAGGACTGGATGGATTACCAGTTGAATTCTACAAAACATTTGAAGAATCCTTTTCCCTCCCACTTTTAGAAGTTATGAATGAAGTGATGTCTGAAAGTAGAATACCTAAATCATGGTCAGAAGCATATATTACATTGCTACCCAAAGAGGAGACTGATTTAACACAAACTCAGAATTATTATCTTTATTAAATTCAGATTACAAATTATTTGCATCTATATTAGCAGAGAGACTTAAAAAGTACCTAAATAGTTTTATCTACTCTGATCAAAATGGCTTCCTACCAAAGAGGCAAATTAAAGACATTATGAGAATGATTTTGAATACTTTGGAATATTATGAGGCCCATCCTGAAAAACAAATGGCTTTGATGTTTCTTGATGCACAGAAGGCTTTTGATAACGTGAATTGGCAATTTATGTTCTTACAATTAGAACAGATGGATTTTGGTAACAAATTTATTCAAACTATACCAATGGTATATTATAAACAAACAGCAAAGATAATGGTAAATGGAGAATTGACAGATTCTATTGAAATAAAGAAGGGTACGATACAAGGTTGCCCACTATCATCATTACTATTTGTCTTAACATTAGAAGTCTTAAACAGAAAAATTCGAAAAGAAGAAGAAATAAAAGAAATGAATATTAAAAAAGAAGAATATAAGCTACAAGCGTTTGCAGATGACTTGGTTTTTATTTTTGAAGATCCACTAGAGACAGCACCCAAATTGTTAGAAAGAATAGAGGAGTACGGAAAAGTAGCAGGTTTGAAAATAAACAAAGACAAAACCAAGATTTTGACAAAGAACATACCATTAAGACAAAAGGAAGAGTTGGCGGAAGTTTTGCAGATCCAAGTCACAAACAAGGTTAAATACTTGGGGATATCTATCAGCTAGATGCAGTACTCTTAAGGAGGATAATTATATTAGACTAAAGCAACAAATTGTGACTGACTTGATGAAATGGGAAATTTTACAACTATCAATGATAGGAAGAATTTCTACAATTAAAATGTTTTACCCAGAATCTTATACCTGTTCCAGACAATTCTAATCAGATTGGGAAAGGACTTTTTTGAAGATCTAAATAAAATAGTTTTAAAGTTTATTTGGCAAGGGGAAAAAGCAAGAACAAAACTCAAGTTGCTACAAGATGCTAGAACAAGAGGAGGATTGAGCTTACCTGACTGGGAGTTATATTATCAAGCAACAAACCTGATATGGATTAAGGAGTGGATAACACTAAAAAACTCTAGATTATTGAATGTAGAGGGTCATGATTTACTGTTGGGATGGCAAGCTTTTTATGGTATAAGGGAACTAAAGCACATGGTTATTTTAGAAGACATTATATAAGGGGGGCTTTGCTATTAAATTGGGGAAAGGTTAAAAGATTACATTACTTAAAAATGCCAGTCTGGATATCAACCATTGAAGCATTTTCATATCCAATAATATATAAAAAGGAACAAAGAGTTAGATATGTTGAAATATTGAATGCAGAGTGTGAACTCAAATCAATCCAATAATTGAAACAAGAAGGAATAGAAATGAATTGGTATTCATATGTGCAGATACACTCTAGATATAATGAAGATAGAAAATCAAAAGGTCTTTATAACAAAATGACTGAATTAGACAAAATTTTAACAGGTACTGATGAAAAAGTAATTTAAAAATTATATGGATATTTATTAGAGGCTAAACTACAAGAGGAACAAGTTAAAGAAACTATGATAGCTTGGGTTAAAAATTGGACATGGGATTGATGTAGAGAAATGGCTGAAATTGTGGTCCCAAAATTATAAAATGACTATGTCAACTGCATATAGAGAAAAATTGTATAAGATGTTTTACAGGTGGCATCTACCCCCAACGAGAATTGCAAGAATGTCCAAGAATAAATCTGAAAAGTGTTGGAAATGTCATCAGATACCGGGTTCTTACTACCACATGTGGTGGACTTGCATTCAAGCTAAAAGATACTGGACTAAGATTCACATGTGGTTGGAGAAAATGATACACAAACACATAGACCTTAAACCAGAGATTTTTTTTTTATTGGGAATTATACCAGAAATTTACAATAAAGACTTGAAATATTTGATTATAAACGTTCTAACAGCAGCTAGAATCGTATTTGCAAAAAATTGGAAAAATGAAACAATACCAAAACAGGAGGAAGTTATTTGAAAGATAATGGAGTGTGCTGAAATGAGTAAATTGACATTTGAAATCAGAGAACAAGAAGATGAGCAATTTTATAAGATATGGGACTTGTTTTGTTAGTGGTTGGACAAAGAAGTCTGGAAATCAAAAATGTTTTATGTATGACTTAATTGAAGGGGATAAGTAATAATATAATTATGTTCTTAAATAGATTAATAACGATACAATGAAAGACTGACATACATATGAATTTAATGCATATGTAGTTTTAATGCATTTTAAATTTTAAATTTTAAATTGAACTTTAACTATTATTGTACAGTAAATTATATGTTACCTCCTCCAGCCACACGTACACCTATTTTATATTTATTGATAAATAGTTTAATAAGGAAGTAATGAAAGATTGGTATATTTATGAAGTGAGCATTTAGAATACTTTGTTTAAAATGAAGGAACAATATTTTTGTTTGAATGTATGATGTACAAGGACAACAATGAACATAAGCATACTTGATGGATGATTAGTGGGACTATGCATAATTGAAAGTAGTGATGTATAAACATAAATAGTTGGTAAATTCTTTTATATTGTAAAAATAATCAGAATGAGATAAGTGATTACACAAAGGTATATTAAATACATAATTAAGAATGTAAGGGAATTAGTTTGCTGAAAGGAAAGAAATATTAATTGTAATTGAATATATGATGTAAAATGAAAGTGAGGTACCTAGTCATATTAGAGGGGAAATTTGTGATTGTATATGTAACTGAAAATATGTATGCACAAAAGCTTGTAACCAAACGACATGCTGTATATAATGGATGAAAAAAATTATGTTGTCTTTTATGTTTAAAAAATTTTTATATATATATATATATATATATATATATATATATATATATATATATATATATATATATATATATATATATATATATATATATATATATATATTAAAAAAAAGAAAACAAGACTCTGTTTTGTTAGATTGGGTAATGGATAGGCACACACAGGCTTAATGGTAACAACAGCTCTTTATTAAGTACAACAAGTGAGAACAATCCAGCGAAGGTTGAGTCTGACAGCAGCCCTTTTATAGGGAGCTGTCAGACTCTTCGACAAATAGGATTAAACCTCTGTTCCCACTGGAACAGAGGACCTTGGTGGAAACCACTGTAGTTAGAACAAGTATCTAACAGTCTTACTTTGGGGGAAACACAGTATTATTTTTGTTTTGATGCATACTATTTATACAAGTAAATCATGCTATTTTAAATGGCTTAAGAAACACACACACACTGAGAGAGAGAGAGAGAGAGAGAGAGAGAGAGAGAGAGAGAGAGAGAGAATATCAGGGAAGGGAAAGAAATGGAGGGGAAGGGAAAGGAAAGGAAAGGAAGAAGTTCGAATCATTTCTTTCCAGTTAACTCCTACCATCTTACTTTCAAACATTTAGATAAAAGCACATCTTTATGTTTTTCTTCGTTCAATCTATGCCCTTCAATGTGTTCTATAAGCTCTCTGGTCAAGAATGGGAGGCTGCTGTGCTACAGATATCTGAGAAAGGATGGAAAGGGAGGGAAATCATCGGGGATAAGGGTCAATCGGATGTGAACTGTACAACATGCAATCTAGTTCCCCTACACCAAGTTTATGAAGTTTTAAACTCATGAAGAGGCCTGTTCCCTTTACGAGACTTGATATTTTATTCTTCTTGAAAGCAAAAAAGCAAAACATTCCGCCTGTGCGATGCTCTGCAAGCAGCTGGAGCATCATTGGTGGTGGGTACACTTGCACACACTGCACGCATGCATGTGGTGGACGCCCGGCCCCGTTGCAGTGTACCGGTTGCAATGGGAACTGGAACCCACCACTGGAACATAACCTCTGTTAAGAACATCAGTTAGTATGAAAGAAGGATCCTGTTTTATTAGAAAGAGTAGTAAGAAGCTACATCACCATTTTGTCTTCTTATAAATGAATGGTTTGTATAGGGCCACATTCAATGTGATATCTATTTAGTTATTGTTAGTTGCCTTGGGTATTAAGCAAAGTAGAAAGAAGTGATATACATCAAAAAAATATTCCCTCATCTAAGTCATTTATACTGGGCCTAAGACAGAGCCTTGTGGTACCCCACTACTTACTTCTCTCCATGTGGATGTAGTACCATTAAGGACTACTCATTAAGTACAGGACAGGGAAAGAGAGAGGGGGAGGAGAGGGAGAGAGTGAATAGGGGCAGAAGGCAAGCAGGCAGCAGGCAGACTTTAAAAACTGAAGAATTTTACATCTCTACAGAAATGGGAATGAAACAGATTTGAGGGAAAGGGATCTATACAATGGAAATACAAGAGGAAAGATCAAACCACCTGTCTCTAGGTCAGCATTTCTCAAAAGCATTTCTCTGCTATCAATTCCTCAAGAGGTTCAGCAACTTTAAGATGTGAGGACTTCAACTTTCAGAATGCCCAAGTCAGCTGGCTTGGGAAATCTATGAGTTCAAGTCCACACATCTTAAACTTGCCAAGTTTGGCAAACATCTCCCCGAGTCCCTTCGGGGAGAGGGGGCGGTTTATAAATTTAATAAACTATAAACTATAACTATTGTTCCAAGTAGATGGGTATGCTGCACTATTTCATCGAAGGTGCCAAATTAATTTTAAAAAAATCTTCCTGTTGGGCACTTTCCATTAATATCATGCACAAACGATATTTAGTGCTTGATTTTCCATAGAAGAAGAATATTTTTAACAAAATAACAAGAATGCCTTTAGTGAGAGCATTGGCCTGCCTTATAAGAATTATTTGTGTTTATAAATGTTGAATGCAATTCAGTTGAACATGTGAAAAATGAGCATGAGAAAATAATATATATTGAGAATATCTAATGCTTAAAAAAAAAGACTGAGGCAGATCCATAAAATCATCAGTGACTTGAAACTTGTTTAAAAAGCCCATTGTCAGTTGTCATTTGTAGGTATGAGTGTTTCTCAAATCCCATTTAACCCTTAATTTTATTGCCTTCAGGTATTTCAAGCACTTTTTCATCTTTTCTTCTTTTAATGTTATTATAACTGCTACTTTTGAATATATAATTCATATTGTTCTATGAATTCCTTTTTTTTTCTTCCCTGAGTTAATTTTGTGTTTTTGTGTGTGTGTGTGTGTGTGTGTGTGTGTGTGTGTGTGAGAGAGAGAGAGAGAGAGAGAGGGGGGGAGAGAGAGAGATTGTGATTGTGTGTGCAGATATGTATAATATATGGCTTGGCCTTTCTCCTATACTTGAGTTTCCTAAAATTGATCCATTAAAAATCCTACCACAGAATTAGTCCAATCTCACCACCTGATACAATGATGACTCACTGGATGTTTATTGGCCTAAAATCTGAGGGTTAAGTCCTTTCCTTTAAGAAAAAATACTTCTCACACATTAAAGCAAAAGGTCATTGTAACCATCACTCAATCTCTGCTTCACCCCAGTTCACTATAAAATGTACAGGAACTGGTAAATTCACACTAATCCCAAATGCTTTTATAATAAGGGATTTTACAACCTCTGTGCTTATCTTAAATTCAGCATACTACTGCAAAAGTAAGATATCCAGAAGTATGTACTCTTATGAGGTACTTTAAAAGCTATATCAGATTGAGATTTCCACGCCCCTTTATATTGCTTAGCTAGGGGAGTAGATGGTGTTCAAATCAGCAGCAAAATCATCTCTCCTCATTTTGAGAAGGAGACATTATTGTTCAATTTATATTTTAACAGTCACATCTGATGGATTATCTCAGGAAAGATGGAAGATGAAATAACTGGTATTCTTTTCTTTAAAAGATTGTCTCTATGTGCCAAACGGTTTTTGAGTCTAATAGGTAAGACCACTTCCCCACTTTTTTCTGCTCTTTTGGAACAATAGGGTAGTACATTAGAGGGGGGGGGGGGCTGCACTTCATCTTAGCCCAAAGGCCAGGAAGCTATAAAACAAAGCAAAAGGAACATTAAAGTTGATTTGATGAGTAATATGTGACATACATAAACATTTTTTTTTAAGTTTGCACACTAAATGGAAATGGAAGTATACAGATTCCTGTCTCTATATGACCCCATAATAATATGCATATCTTTTTTATCCCTCACAATCAAACAAGGCCTAAATAAAAAATGTAAAGAAATCTATCAGAGATTTCTCAGAGTCAGCCAAACCTGACTCCACGATTGCATAAATATTAGGAATATTTATTTATTTATTCAGCTATCTGTAATTCTTCAATACAAAAATTTGCACACTTTAGTATATTTGGGATAGAATTATATCAAATTATCCAGCATATTTTAAAGAAAAACTTAATGAAAGTTAATATACATCAGATTTAATTGCTGTTAAATGACTCCCACAACTGGATAAAAGTATCTATGGAAGTGCACACATAACTGATAGAAGCAAGCATGAATAAGGGCTACATTGTCGTTGACAGGCTAGGATAACATAGATTCATTTGGGACACTTAAAATGGAATTAATTTGGAATGATCTAATGATCCAAATATTCCTCATCTACACATAAAATCCAATACACATTAGAGCCAACTGAATCTTGTTTCTTTCTTTTTTTCCTGAGAAACTAAATGCAAACAAATGATCCAAGGCACTTTACAAATATATTCAGTATTAAACATTGCACTTCCAAATAAATTGTTTGGCATGTAACAAAAGAGGCACAGTAACAAAACTGTAAGTCTCACACTCTTTCTTCCCGCTATTTCTTGTCTTGGGGCTTCATTACATTTTTTTTTCCAGCAAACTACTACAGATATGGAACTTTGCATGTTGTTTATGAACTGGTTCAGTTTTCCAATGTTGAACTGCTTGGGTATGTCACCTATGGTATCATTCTGATGGGACCAATATTAAGAGCAGATTGATGTTTTACACTGTAAGAAGTAAATGCTGTGAGCAGGTGCAAAAGAATATCCCAATTCAAAGTATTGTGGTCCTCCCTGAAGTTGCCCCTGCACCAAACTGGCAGTAATGCCGGCAGCAACCAGAGATGGGTTCCTACCGGTTTGGACTGGTTCACCCAAACCGCTAGTGGTTTTCTGGCCTGGGTCACTGGAACTGGAGCAACCTAGGCCTGCCACGCCACCAAACCAATTCCGCAGTCACTTCTCCTGTCATCAGCATGTTTCTGTTCATGCGCAGAACAGTTTTCAGTAAACTGCATGCACAGCAACATGGACTGGGCGTGCATGAGAGCGAAGCGAGCAAAATGCTCTCTCTCAGCGAACCAGTAGTAAACCAGTTAGGAACCCACCACTGGCAGCAACTCACTCCTGGGTAGAATCCCACCCCTGTTTTTATATATGTATTGATAGCTCTTTCATAGGTCATGCTTTGCCTTGTATTATTGAAGCTCTGTGCACCTTGAATATTTTGTACAGTGGAGAGAATTGTATTTTATAGAAAATAATTATGAGTAGTAAGTAGTAGGGTTGTAGTATGATTTCAAGCAAAGCCATAACTATTTGCATTTTGTTAATTCATACTTTAAACATGTTTGCATATGATTCTACAGACTGACATCTACAAACCACAGGAGCTCTCATGGAAACTGACAAACTTAAATGTGTCCCTTTCCTTTAAAAGAAAAAAAAATAGGTTGATTTTTAAAAACCCACACAGTTTCAGCCAGAAGTGAAAAACTAATTGCTTATGGTTGCCATTAAAATGAAGTTTTAGATCCACTCCCTTTTATAACACAATTTGCACCAGGAGCTACTATTTGGTTATGGAATTTATCTGTAAATATAATTAAAAATTCAACCACTGAGTGCTCTGAATGAAGGGGTAAAATATTCATTGCAACACAGAGCACTTGAGCTACGTGATTCCCATTAACGTTAATGGGAGTCCTATGGCTAAATCCCTGAGCAACGTGATAAAAATTTACCCCCTAGTGTTTGCAGATGGAACAAAAGGATTATCTGACATAGCAACAGAAGAAGAATAAAATGAAAATTTAAAAGAGCCTCTGTGCTGATGTTTTGACCAGGAAATGATCAGGTTGATCAGCAAAAAGGAGAGTTTAATGAGAGATTTCTCTGTCATTTTCTTGACAGATTCAGCCCACTTCAAAAGCTTTCTTTAATATATTCTCTTTTAAGGTATGTTTTGTGTGACACACACACACACACACACACACACACACATGCACGCACGTACCCATATAAATAAATAAAATGGTGAGATATTTCAAATTGATGGTTGTCTAATTTTCAAAAGCTGATGGACTGCAGATCATCAGTGTCAGTCTCTGCTTTCCCTTTGGCTTCGGAACAAGGAGGAAAAAAATCTCAGTATTTTTTCCATGTGTCTCCCGCACTCAAATGTACCAGGAGAGGAATCCTAGCATATACAATCAGACTGGTTAATTGCATGTGCAAATGGTTGCTGGGGTGTGCAGTCACCCACTGAGTGTGTAAGTGCTAGCTTTCACGAGGTACACCCCATTTTGTAAACAGGACTTTGAATATTCTGAAAATGCCACTTACAAACGTCAGTAGCCAAGAACGGTCTTAAGTACCCAACATTCATTCTTACGCACAACAGTAACTCAAAAATGGCAAAACTGATTTGTTTATGCTTTTGTGCACTGGGCTCCAGTCTGAAGTGAATTTTTATGGGTGAGTTTTAAAACCTTCAACAATAGAGGGTTTATAATGGAAATGCTGATAGACGGTTATTATAGTGCTGGTCATAAATACAATACCATTTCATTTTATGTAACATCTTTCATACAAACTATCGCAAAATGCTTTACAGTGAGTACTATCAATCGTAAGTCAGACAGAAAGAGGAAGTGAATTTAAAGGTGGTATTTTCTTCCACTGAGGGGAAAGAAGGATGGATTGAAGGGACAATACTGTAAAAAGAGTCCTTACATAGACAGGGGGAAAAACACACTCTTCCTGACCATAGAATGAGCTAAGGCTCAAATCTGGAAAATCTTTGGGCCAAATTGTGACCTCAAAATGGAGCAATCAAAATTCTTAGCTATTGTTACACTGGTGTTTATAAGCAGGTGTATTCTTATTGACTCCCCACAGTGCAATATATTATATAAATCACCTTTTCTACATTAGGACTCTTTTGTTACTATTTATTTATTTTATTCCAGCGATCTCAAAAAAGTGACTTTTGTACATGAATGGGGCTTTTATCCATTGATGATAAGTTAGAAAATCTTATCATGGGGCTGTTAGCCAATAGCTCAAAATGCCAATACAACAACTGAGAGGAACCAAATCAAGATATCTGCAGATAATCTCAAATTTTCATCCTTTCATCTTCTTTCTTTCTTTCCTTTTCTTTTTGACATTCCTCCTCACAATTATTTCATGGCCAGTAAATTCCTAACGTGGGACAAAGCTATATTATCAATGATACATATGAATTGATTGCAAGTACTATATTCAATTAGGCCAAAGACCTTGGATTGCTCCCATCTGCATTCTTATGATGATGATGATGATGATGATGATGATGATGATGATGATGATGATGATAATAATAATAATAATAATAATAATAATAATAATAATAATAATAATAATAATAATTTGTTAGCCGCTCCCTCTCCACAAAGGACTCAGGGCGGCGTACAGTAAAACAGATAAAAACATAAAAACACATAAACATCTAAATACACACATATACAGAGACATACATGCACGGAGGAGGTAACAATTACATCACAATCAGAATATTAAAAACCAGCTATTAAAATACCCCGTAATAATAACACAATGAATTAAAATTTAAAAGGACTGTCAGGAGGATAAGAAAGACTACGGTTGAGCCAGGCCAGATAGTTCAAAAAGGTGGGTCTTAAGCTTTACACGGAAGGAGCGGAGATCGGAGGTAATCCTGATGTCACGGGGGAGGTCATTCCACAGGGCTGGGCCCATCACAGAGAAGGCTCTGCTCCTAGGTGTCGCCCCCCGGCACTGTTTAGTGGACGGCACCTGGAGAAGTCCCTCTCTGTGTGAGCGGATTGGTCGTAGGGATGTATGGGGCAGGATGCGATCCCGCATGTATCTAGGTCCTATGCCATGAAGCGCTTTAAAGATCGTAATCAGAACCTTGAAACGCACTCGATAGACTACAGGAAGCCAGTGCAGCTCGCGCAGGAGAGGTGTTGCAGGGGAGTATCTGGTCCTCCCCATAATCACCCGCGCGGCCGCGTTCTGGACCAGCTGCAGTCTCCAAGTGTATCTCAAGGGAAGCCCCATGTAGAGAGCATTGCAGTAGTCCAGGCGAGATGTCACCAGTGCATGGGTGACTGTGCGTAAGGCATCCCGGTCCAATAAGGCGAACCTGATGGAACACCCCCCTTGCCACGGCTGTCACATGGTCATCCATGGACAGCCGGGCATCCAGGAGGACGCCCAAATTGCGCACCCGTTCCACGGGGGCCAGTTGCTCGCCCCCGATGGCCAGAGATGCAAGCAACTGGTTGAACCGGGGGGCCGGAAGCCACAGCCATTCCGTCTTGGAAGGGTTGACTTTTATTCGGTTGCCATCCATCCAGACCCGCACGGCCTCCAAACACCGGGACATCATTTCGACGGACTCGTTGGGGTGGTTCGGGGTGGAAATGTACAGCTGAGTATCATCAGCATACAGATGATATCCCACCCCAAAGCCACGGATGATCTCACCCAGCGGTTTCATGTATGTGTTGAACAGGAGTGGCAAGAGCACCGACCCCTGTGGCACCCCACATGTGAGGGGGCTCAGGGTCAATCTCTGCTCCCCTGCCAACACATGTTGCGTCCGGCCGGAGAGGTAGGAGCCAAACCACCATAAAACGGTGCCCCTGACTCCCAACCCCTCTAGCCGGTGCAACAGGATACCATGGTCGATGGTATCGAACGCCGCCGAGAGATCTAATAGGACCAGGATAGAGGAACAACCCCTATCTCTGGCCCTCCAGAGATCATCAACCAACGCGACCAAGGCCGTCTCCGTGCTGTGCCCGGGTCGGAAGCCGGACTGGCGCGGGTCTAGATAATCATTCTCCTCCAGGTGACGTGGAAACTGTTGCCCCACCACACCCTCTACAACCTTCGCTAAAAAGGGAAGGTTGGAGACTGGACGATAATTAACTAGCTCCGTTGGGTCCAGAGAAGGCTTCTTGAGCAGGGGTCTCACAACCGCCTCTTTCAAGGCGGCCGGCAGAGACCCCTCGCCCAGCGAAGCGTTCACTAGGCCCAGGAGCCAGTCGCGTGTAACCTCCCAGGATGCCAGTACAAGCCAGGAGGGACACGGGTCCAATAAACATGTGGTAGGTTGCAGGCGTCCACGCAACCTGTCCAAATCCTCGATGGCAACCGAGTCAAACTCCTCCCAGAATGGTCCCTCAAGACTCGCCTCGGGCGCCTCTACTGGACCACTGAAAGGGGCCCATCCCATCCGGATTTGAGCGACTTTGTCCTGTAGATATTTCCCAAACTCCTCTGCTCTGCCCTGTAAAGGGGCTTCCCGCGGCCCCTCAAACAAGAGGGAGCGTGTCACCCGAAACAGGGCGGCAAGGCGGTTATCTGCGGACGCAATAAGAGCGGCACAATGTTGACGTTTGGCCGCTCTTAATGCCACAAGGTATGTCCTCAAATAGGCTCGTGCCTGTGCTCGGTCAAATTCGGAACGGGAGGATCTCCAACGACTCTCTAGGCGTCTCTTGTGGCGTTTCATCACCCTTAGCTCCTCGGTAAACCGGGTATACGAGGAGCTAAGGGTGATGAAGGCCCAACTGCCTCCCTGGGCCCCATCTCACGGCAAGGGACTCACACCCGGATATCTGCGGCACAGTGAACTCTCTCGGCTCTAGGTCTTCCCGGATAATCACTGCTACCCCACCGCCCCTTCCCTGGGCCCGAGGCTGGTGAAATGTTCGATAGCCTGGCGGGCACATTTCCACGAGGGGTAAACCTCCCTCGTGGCCCAACCAGGTCTCAGTTATTCCTGCGAGGTCCGGCTCCCCCTCCAAAATTAGATCGTAGATGAGGGGGGCCTTATTGACAACGGACCTCGCATTGCATAACAACAGTCTCAGGCCTTGGGTCTGTAGATCCTGACCACCTAGTATGCAGGGGTTGGTGCAAGCAACCGGGAATGACCAAATACCCCGGTCTCCCAACCGACTACGCGTTCTTGATCTGTCCTCGCACCTGCCCCTCCCCACGACTGTTGGTATCAAAGAGCCCTGTAATGGAATGCTGTCCTCCCTCTCCTCCCCCACCCCGCTCCCTCCACTTTCGACCACACCTAGGCGCCTGGCTCTACCATCACTCCTGACCTGGTCCCCCCCCCATCCCTGGAACCCCTTACAGTTTTTAAAAAACATTTAATTAAAAAGCCCCTCAGTGTACGCTTCCTCCACCTCTCTGGGTTAATAAACCCGTCCTCAAGGTGGGCCCTTGAAAGGGCAGGAGGCCATAACTGCGAGAGGGGGGACTCTCGCAGCAGTAGCAGGTCTAGCCTCGTATATACCATATTAAACAGGGCCAAAGCTCGCCAAGTGGGAGCTGTCGGTATTAATATGCATTAGCAGCCTCAGATCCCACTAAGGGGATAGTCCTGGCAAAGGATAGGCAGATGGAAAAAAGTCCACATCTTGGATGGAAATGATGGGCTGATGGAAATAAGATAGCCAGCTGGTGGATAGAGGGCTGCAGCTAAGGGGTAGTTCGTAATGGGCGGTAGGGGCGGGTAGCCCATGATAAAGAGTAGTAAATGAGTAGTAAATGGGTAGGGGGGAGGCGGGTTGTAGTGAGCGCAGCAGAGTACAGAGTCAAACCTTCTACATGATCCTCAGGTGTTCCAACGCCTCCATTTCGTGGCCCGCCTCTGCCTTAGATAGTCCTCCGTCCATTTGGCCACCCACAGTCGTTGTTATTGGTGTTATTAGTCCTCCGCCCATTTGGCCACCCACAGTCGTTGTTATTGTTATTGGTGTTATTATTGGGCCCGGGAGGGCCTAGGGGGGCTGCACCGACCTCCATGCGGCCTCCCTGCAGCCCTCCTGCCGATCTCCTCCGGCGCCTCAGGCCTCACTCTCCTTTCCTTCTTCCCTCCGGCGCCTCGGGCCCCCCTCGGGCCTCCCTCGGGCCTCGCTCTCTTTCTCTCTTGGGTCGCCACCATCCCTCCGAAAAGCCTCTAACCAGACCACTGTCCTCCAGCCTCCTCCAGCCTCCTTCGCTCCGCCGCTCCGGCTCAAAAACGCCAGCCACCATGCCGCCAGCCGCCATGCCGCTCAGAAACGCCAGCCGCCATGCCGCGCCAACCGGCGCACCATCCTCCTCCTGCCCGGCTGCCCGACCGCCCCAGCGGGCCAGCCTGGACCCGGGCAGGGGCCAGCATATTCGGCGCCAAGAATCCCGACCCTCAAGCTGGAAATGAGGATCGGCAGCATCCCTGCCCGTCAAAGAGCCCTCCGCATTAAGCGGAGCTCAGAGGCAGCCCTCCATTCCCTCCGGAAGCTCCTCCTCCCCCATTCAGATTCAAATCCAAGAAAATCAGAGTAATGAAGAGAAGGCCCAGTTGATATGCTTGGGAAGACATGTAGACCTTTGCCTAGATACTTGCCTTACTGAAAATACCTTACAGTGGTAAAATCTTGTTTTACTGAGAATAATGTATCTGGCTTTGCCTTAGTTCATGATTAGCAACTATGGATACATATTTCTTTTAGTTTGTGCCAGGAAATACAAGGTATCTCATTCCATTCCAAGGCATGAGCTGGTATTTCATAATTGAATTGAATATATATTTTGTAGCTTATTTGTTTGTTTATAAACAATAAAAACCAAACCTATGATAGAAGAACAGTGTATATCATAGTAGAAAACATTCAACATACATATAAACCCCTAAAAGAAGATCACTACCCAAGGCCTAGGAGGAAAGCCAAGTTTTCAAAAAAATTGAAAATACTTAGGGACCATATAGAAGATATCTGGACGCTGCTATTCCAGACATCAGTCACCATGACAGAGTATGAATGGATGGGCAGAAGCTATTGGTCAAAGATGGTCATTCAGACAGACTCAATGCACCTTGCATTATACCCAGAAGTTAACTATCAGCCAGTAGAGTCTCTGGAGCAGCAATGGTATGTCCATTACTTTCTCTGCCTCCTAGCTTCCAAATCTTCTTCTATAATCTCCAAATAGTCTTCAAGGGCAGCTCCAGGTATAACACATTACAGTACTCCACCCACAGGATAAAAGTACATAAGTGACCATATGGAACTCTCGTCCTGCCGCTTCCACCCATCCAGGCCAAAGTACACATTACAGTACTCCACCCACAGGATAAAAGTACATAAGTGACCATATGGAACTCTCGTCCTGCCGCTTCCACCCATCCAGGCTGAAGTACAACTGGTCACTAAATGAATCTGTGCAAAAACTCTACTGGCCACAGGAAAACCCCCAATATGTGCACCAAACCTGAAGCAGGAGTACTACTCCTTCCAAGACTAAACATGGAACCAGATCAGAGGCATCAGTCCCATCCCAGCTCCAACAGAGGTCATTCACAACACAGTCACTGCTATTCTTATCCAAGGATTGAAGGAGACTCACCAGTAAATGTATAGCCTGAATTTTCTTAATAGTTGAAAAGTAATTAAAAAGCAATTCCAAAAAATGAGGTTTGACTGAGCTTTCTATCCATACAGGCTATGTTAATGTTTGTGAGCTTGATGGAATTCCCTTAATGCCCATTCACAAGCCAACCACAAAAACCTCAGTTCCTGCAGTATATTTGATGTCCCCTTTTTCTGGAAATATCAAAAGTGGGCAAAATTATACCTTCTGGTTACTGCTTGTTGCTGCAACAGCATTCCTGCTCTACAAGGATATTCAACTCAGCATGGCCAAACCAGAAATGCCAAACATGTCAGGCTTCTCAATGGGCATTTACTTCTGTGAAACCCATTCCCATATGGAACCAAAAAAGTTTCTTAGTCATCTTTTCATAAAATCATGAATAAAGGAAAAGAGCTTTCAAATTCACCACTAAATCATCACCACTAAATCAAAGGCCAATTCATTAAATCATCACCATTAAATCAAAGGCAATTCACCACTAAATCATCAATCCTGACCAAGCATCACTATATAGTTCTGACAGAAATACTGCAAACCCCTCCTCAAAATTTGCATCCTTGTTACAATTCTGGTCACTTTATCTTCTAATTGATAATCTCTTTTCAAGAACATTTTCAAGAACTGGACAAATTCTGCATAACCATACTTGTAAATAATTTGCCATTAGTCAATCACCTTGAAGTTAATAATTCCTTTCTTCTAGAGAAATAAATAAGTAGATATAGGTAGATAGTGATATAACAAAGTAAACAATGCAGTGATTATCTGATGGCAAACATCTAGGCATAGAGATCTATTAAAAATGAATTTTGTAATATTACAAGGTAAAATACTTTGACTCTTGGTATGATGAACCCTGCTTCTGCTTTATGATTGCGTACATAATTGACAGCTTCTTAGTAACTCAGTAAAAGCACTGAAAATCATATGACAAACACAACAAATAAGAAAAAATGCAAATTATGAAAATCTCAAATAATAATTTCTAAACAATGTTATAGATCCCAAAAAATCCAACCTAGTTTATCTTCACTTCAAGGTCATTGAGCCACTGTCCAAAGACATATCATGCAGTCATGTGGCCAGCATGATGTCCCAGAAGACTGTTACTTCCCACCATAGTGGTACCTATTTATCTACTTGCATTTACATGCTTTTGAACTGCTAGGTTGGCAAGAGGGAGGATGGGAGCTCACCCAGTCATGTGGCACTCAGGTCTAGAACCTGGGCTGCCGGCTTTCCAGCTGACAAGCCCAATGCTTTAACCAATGAACCACAATGCTTTCCTTGGAGTTCCAAGGGGTATGTAAAAATGATTTCTCATGAATATTATATATATATATATATATAAAAACACATACATACATACATACACACACACACACACACACACACATATATAAAGTCACATAGCTAGAAGAGTAAATGTAGGATAATATAGTGATAGATTATAATTATTCATATAACAAATATTCTGAGAACAATGGTGGAAATGCAGAAAATATGCCGTTAGTTCAGCTTTATCCACTACGTGCATATCTGAAGTTCTGACCATTGATATAATTAAATCAGTTATAAATAGGTTGGTTTTTGTTATGATCATAAGCTTGATTCTTTTTTTTTACTTTTGAATAAATGGTTCAATGAAGTTTTCTTGCAAGGAGTAGCTCTCTGGAATCCTTTTGGGTTCCAAGTCTTCTCCCTGTCTGGAGTAAAATTAGTCTACTTGCCACCTCTACATTCTACGTACAGTTGTCATCTCCATTAATCACAGATCCATCTTCAGCTGCTATTTCTTTCATGGAAGTCCAATGAACAATATTTTGTTAAGTGCAGTTTATTCTTCGGAGAGAATGTGCAGACCAGATAACTGCATTCTGTCAGATCATTAAACACGCATAAATGTAAGAAATGTTTACAATTATCAAGTTCCTCATAGCTAGCAAACCAGGAAAGCAAGAACTTTATAGATTTTATGAAGGTATATTTACTCTTTAATAGTAGTCTTCAAAACTAGAAGAGGAATTCCCAGCAGAGTCGTAGTGACTTTCTTAAGGCACATTGTCTGACCTTGAGAATGGAGAAGAAATAAGTGAGCCATTAGAACAGACTTTTAGGAAGGAGGATTCTATCCTGGGAAGGGGAAAGCATGAGAAACAAACTCAGAATTTTCCCACCTTGATGTCTTTGGTGGCATAAGATGGGAGAAAGAGAAATTCTGACTGGCTTCAAGGTTCTATAACAATGAAAAACATCAATGGAATGTCCGCTGCTTATTTCTGTACCTTGCAGAGTTGCAAGCTTAAGCAAGAAAGTTGCTGAGTTTGTTAGTACATACAAGTAGTTTTCAAATTACGACATTGAAAGAGCCTGCCCATCCTATTCATAAGTCACAACACTCATAAATCAGGTCACCCTTATGACCAATCTGATTTTGTGACCTTTTTTGTGGTGGTCATCAAGTGAACGCTGCAGTCACAAAGTTTTTTGCCAATTTGTGATTGCTGTACCACAGTACAGAGGGGGAGGCACTTTCACCTACTGTATTTTTTCAGAGTATAAGATACACTGGAGTATAAGACGCACCAATAAAAAGTTTTTGCACTCTGCAGACTTCCCAAAAATGGCCCGTTTTTCACAAAAACAGGACAGTTTTTTTGTCAAAAAAGGGGCATGCATAGCTTTTAGGAGGCTTATAGCGTGCTCCTGGGGGACAAAAATGAGCAAAACACTCCCCCATTTTTCGCTCATTTCTGCCCTCCCCAGCCCTCAGCACTCTGGAAGCCTCCTAAAGACTATACATGGCCATTTTGGTGAAGGGATGGGGTTTCAGGAGGCCAAAAATGCTGTATTTAGTGTATAAGATGCACCCAGATTTTCACCTTCTTTTTTGAGGGAAAAAGGTGCGTCTTATACTCCAAAAATACAGTATATCTATGTCTTCTGTGATCTTAGCAAGTTCCCTGGACTATCTTTAAGTGAGAAAGGGATACATGATTATCTCATTATTGCTGCTGATGAATTGCCTGGTGTGAGTTCACAAAAGAAAATGGGTGTCAGGGTTCGGACGGATGCCCTAACTAACTCATGAGCCTCGATTTCAAAAGGAATCTCGTTTTTTTATTAGGAGCATCATGTCAGCACTGTTCCCCTTTGTGGTCAATTCTGCCACACATGATTTACGGTTCACCTGTTTTCCACCTCCTCCCAGAGTGTGTCATTCATGGTCTGCTCTTGAGTTGCCAGTGGGAGAATGATTATAGCAATAGCACTTAGACTTATATACTGCCCCAGAGTGCTTTACAGCAGGGTGGTTTATGATGTCAGCATATTGCCCCCCAAAATCTGGGTCCTTATTTTACCAACTTCAAAAGGATAGAATGGAATGCTGAATCAACTTTGAGTCCCATCAGAATAGAACTTAGGCTTTGGGCCAAGTTTGCCTGAAATACTGAATTGTAACCACTGAGCTACCAGGGCTCCTATTATGATGAGGAATTGGTGTAAAGGTATGTAGACCTGATTTGGGGTATAGAGAAGAAAATGAGTGAGTGGTTAGAGGGGACTTTTAGGAGATTACTCAGTTCAGGGAATAAAAACAGCATGAGAAAAATCCTAAAATAAGCCTATTTGAAATTTGGTTTGGTGTAGAATTGGATAGAGGGAAACACAGACAGGGTGTCCAGATTTTGTATACTATCCTATCACAATAAAAAAACATTCCTAGAATATCTTCCATGCCTGTTTTTTGACCATGCTTACCTCAAAGGGCTGACACTTTCAAACCCTTTCTTCCCATGTCTTTCACATGTGGATTGTCACAAGTCTTCTCACATAAATGGAACTTTTCCCCACTTTCTTCTCAGTGTCTAATAACTGCTCTCTTGGTTTAAATGCTTAAAGCATTTGTGTATAAAGATGCTTGTGGTGATATTAAAGGTGTCTTGATTCATGGTATGAAAGTATATGTATTTTTTATGCAGATGATACCATATTGCTGGCTGAGAACCCACATAATCTGCATCAAATGCTAGATAGATTATATAGTGCAATTAGGAACATAGATCTGAACATTAAAGTGTCAAAGACCAAGTAGCTGTTTTTGACAGGGGAAAATGGAGTGAGTGATTGTAAGTTGCACATAAATGGTGAAAAACTAGAGTAAATGCATGCATTTGTGTATCTTAATAAAATGCTCACTCAAGATGAGGAAAATGGCTAGAGAAATACTGGAAGAAACACTGTGTGAATACTAGTAGAAATGTAATGTGTATTATGTTGCAAGGAATAAATATCTGTTGCAAAAAGAGGAAATGTCAATCTATAAGAGCATGCCTCTACCAAATGAAAATGAGAGATGGCTATGAAAATAGAAAAATATGAGTGTCGTAAGAGAAGAATTGTTAAAATGTTGAATGAGTGCAGACTGAAAACACCAATGATTGACCAATATGAAAGAAAATATTGATATAACTTGGTCAAATAATGAAGGACAAGCAAATTGCAAAATAAATATATGAAGGAAGAGTAAATGGCTGAGAAGAGAGGGAGATCTAGAAATCTGTTTGGAGACAGAATGATGAGGGCCTCAAAAAGAGAAAAGAAATTTAACGAACAAGCAATGATGTAGAAAGTGGCAAAAAGACACAGTGAAAGGAATAATGATTTGCAATTATAGAAAGGCATGGAGATGTATAAATACACTTGGTTTCTTTTTAAAAAATTCCTTTCTTTATTTTAGATTACACTTTTTCATCCTTTTTCTACGTTTTGCATAATGTTGCACATTTCAAGAGCCAATAGCATAAACATAGGCATGTATGAATGTACGTATAAAACATAACAACCTAGGTATCCTCCAACTGTTTTGCTCTATAATTTTTATAACCTGTAATATTTTTGTCCTAACTTCTCATAATTCCAAGTATTATGAAACATGAATTCAGAAATGTCTACTGCTGCTATGAACTGATTTTTGTCCATCATGCTCAAAATCTTTTTCAAGCAGCAGTTCTATCTCTTATTTGTTTGTTTTTCCTTTGCACCATTGTTTTACATTCTTTCTACTAAAAACAGTCCCAAATAATGCTAAACAACGTTTTAGTTTTATCACTTTATAACTTTAGTTTCATTCTTTTATTTTAAATCCTGATGTATGCCTTGGTTAATATCAAATCCTTTGACTATGCATCCTAATGATATTGCAGTTCTGAATCTGGATTGTTCTTTTAATCCTTCTACATAATTTTTGCTTGGATCCTAGTTATTATTTGGGCCTGATTTGTTTTCAAGTTTCCTCTGATAGGATTAAACTGAATCCTCATGTTAGAAGAAAAAGTGTTGAGCAAATGTGAACGTGAGAAATATACAGTATGTTTAACACCCATATATATGTAGACATTTCTGCTAGAGACTATCTGATGGTAGCAACTTCTCAGTGATTCTCTCTCTCTCTCTCTCTCTCTCTCTCTCTCTCTCTCTCTCTCTCTCTCTCTCTCTCTCTCAATCTATCTATCTATCTATCTATCTATCTATCTATCTATCTATACACACACACACACACACACACATATAAAATGTACATACATACATACATACATAAATACATACATATATACATACATATGCATATGCAAACAACCTTTTGAAATGTTGACTAAATCATGTGGAAAGATGAGGCAATACTGTACAGATGGGTAAATTGTTGTGTTTTCACCCATGAGAAATGATGTTACTTCTTTTTCCCATAAGGCTTGGAATATGGATTCTATATGGAAATTGACTCTCTGATCTAATATTGAACCTCTGATCTTTGAAGGTACATATTCGGTTTTAAAGCAGCTCCCTGCTTTTATCTACATTGTACTAGTGACACTCCTTATAGCAGTATGTTTCAGCACAAACTATGGTGTTGGAGTGACTTACTGTATATAAATGACTTATTTCCAACAGCCCACATTCCTCTTTGAAGTTAACATAAACACTGGCATTTTCTGGCTCCTGAATCCTGGTTCTTCTCACCTCCAAAGAAACTCAAATGAGTTTTTGCTAACTGGGAGTGTCTTCCATTTGTCCTCATTGGCATTGAAGGAAGGCCGCCTCTTCCCCTTTCCCTCTTATGTGCTGTTGCAGTGACAGGGTTAAATTGCTAATAGAGGTTTCATAAGGTCTGCCAAAGACCACTTTTCAACACTTACATCTGTTCAACAATTATTACAGCATTTTTGTCATAAAAAATTCAACACCCTGAGTGTCGTGCTAGCAAAACCTGAAAATTTATGCAGTGAATAGAATAGCTAATTTCTCTAAGGAAATGGGGGCGGGTGGGTGAGGGATGGGGGGGAAAGAAGAAAACTACAGATTGAACTAAATTCTCCAGCACGGTATCTGCACACATCTGACTCCCTCTTTAGGTTTTGTCACCATGTAGCAGATGCCTGAGAAACACTAGACCTTGCAAAACAGATTTATGCCTTCGAAGAAACAATGTTTAAAGCTCAGAAGGGTGCTGCTGTGCCCAGCTCACTATGTCATGATCAAATTGCATTTAAATTGCAGACTTGACTTAGGACAGCAGGATGATTTTGCTTCTTCACTACGCTGTATCACTACAGAATAAATAAAGCTTTTTAGAATGTCTATATTTTATTAAAAGAGGGGGGAAAGCAGATATGAAAGAGGAATTGGGAAAGGACAATTGAGGAAAAAGTGGATTATTTAATCTCAGAGATTTTGTGTAAATGCAAGACAGTTTTCCATAGAAAGAAGACATTTCTTTTCCCCAGAAATGATCTTCCTTCTTTTTCCCATAAGGATTGGAATATGGATTCTATATGGAAATTAAAGCTGTCTAGTTAGAATGTCAATGGACTGGAACAACAGGCCAGAGGCAATCACCTTCAATTCTCAAGGCTCAGCCTTGTTTCCAGGACTGGTGGTTTCAAGTCGCCATGATAATTGCAACCGTGATGAAAGTCTTGCAGCATTGCAGATGTAGCAGAGAAGATAGAGAATGAGGGAACTGTTTATTTCTAGAAATCAGAGGATGGCTCAAAAAGGATTTCCCTTACATAACTTACTTCATTAGTTCTATGTATAATGTTACCCGGCATAATAACTCAAGCTGAATATGTGCAACTCAGCAATAAAAATACAACATATTAATAAAGTGAGAACTTTATCATAGGTGTAAAATGTAAAATAAGGGACGTGGTGGCTCAGTGGCTAAGACGCTGAGCTTGTCGATCAGAAAAGTTGGCAGTTCGGCAGTTTGAATCCCTAGCACTGCGTAACGGAGTGAGCTCCAGTTATTTGTCCCAGCTTCTGTCAACCTAACAGTTCAAAAGCATGTAAAAATGCAAGTAGAAAAATAGGGACCACTTTGGTGGGAAGGTAACAATGTTTCTTGCGCCTTTGGCGTTTAGTCATGCCGGCCACATGACCATGGAGACATCTTCGGACAGTGCTAGCTCTTTGGGTTTGAAACAGAGATGATCACCATCCCCTAGAGTTGGGAATGTGTGTGAGGGGAACCTTTACCTTTACCTAAAATGTATATAAACTTAAGAATAGGTCTACTCCAACATCAAGATATTTGGGAATTGAGATTCCAACTTCTCCGGAGGATTCTAATTTTGGAAAGTTTGCCAACAAGGTCAACAAAATCCAATTATTAATATTTGTAGATTCTTTTTTTGTACACAAAAGGTGCCCAAGATGTTTTACTTCTTTACTTTACCATAGAAAATAAACATTAGAAATCATTTTCTATTTATAAAGACAGAGTGTCTTTTGTGCCAACCAATGAAATCCACTGAGATTAAAAAAACAAAACTGAGCCAGATGGGCAGATTAGATGTCTATAAAATATACTTTCTTAAAATCAAGAAAAGAGCCTGTGACCTACCCACAAATTCTCGTATTGCTTTTTTCCATTGTAGTGCTTTTTGTCCAAATAGAATTTAAATCCTAAAATAAAATGCTCCATTGTGATAAAAATGATCATGAAAAAAATAATCAGAATTAAGTGCATTTCTTCCATAAACACACACATCTTTGTTTCAGAACAGTTTCTATGTCCAAATATCAAAACATGAATAAAAATTAACCTACCTGCTTAGTTACTGGAGGAAAATTCTATTATTGGGATAGAAACAAATATGAATACAATTTATTGTACAAATCTTCCTCTGCCATTTCCCAACAATTTTGTACAACAGCTTTATGCCCCTGACATATGCTATCAGAAGAGAAAATTAGGGATTTGATATAAATATGCAAACATTTTCACAGATAATTCAACAAATGGAAGGAGATTTAAGAATTATTGTAGAGCTATTATAGCAGCGATGGCGAACATTTTTTGGCTCGCGTGCCACAAGTGGGGGGAGCGCAGGGGGGTCATGTGTGGGCGTGCTGCACCCATAATGCAACGCGCGACCCCCCAGTGCGCATGCGCGCACAACGCGTGACCCCCTCCCATTTTTACATGCTTTTTTCGCCCTCCCCAGGCTCCAGAGGCTTTATAGGAGCCTGGGGAGGGCGAAAAGAGCCTCCCCCGCCCCCCCGGAGGCCCTCCGGAGGCTTCAGGGACCGTCTGGAGGCTTCCCTGAAGCCTTCAGAATGCTTAAAAGCACGCTCCGAACAAACCGGAAATGACTTCTGGGTTGCTCGGAGGGTCATTTTAAGCGTTCCGAAGGCTTCAGGGAAGCCTCCAGACGGTCCCTGAAGCCTCCGGGGGGGCTCTTTTCACCCTCCCCAGGCTCCTATAAAGCCTCTGGAGCCTGGGGAAGGTGGAAAATAGCTTTTAAAAAGGTGAACTCAGCTGACAGGGCAGCGCCTCGCATGCCCTGACAAATGGCTGCACGTGCCACTTGTGGCACGTGTGCCATAGGTTCGCCATCACTGTGTTATAGCTTAGTTCCACTCTTGATGTATTCTTTGAGTTAGCCCTAGTTTCTGGATAGGCAACAATGCATCCTCATCTCATTTGTTTACACGTTATTTCTATCGTTGATTATTAATACACTCATTTTGCAGATAAGGGGTTGTGTCTTAGGGTGTATGATTCATCCAAGCTGCAATTAAGCATCAAATCCATGCATCAGTTGTGTGCTAAACTTAGCTCCTTACAGCTCAGTCCAGAATGCATCATTGCATTGGCATCCTTCAGTTTCAAAAGACTATGATATTGTGCTCTGGAAAGAGGTCAAATCTGGAGTGTCCTCTCCAGCACGATGCCTGGGTAGATTAATATGGAGGATATACTGTTATCCAAGCAGCAGATCCTCCCTCTCCACATCACTGAAATAGTCCAATGGAATGGCAGAGGCGATACAATTGGTTCCAGCTGCATTGCAGGAGTTACCAGAACATGGTTGTACAGTCACGAAGTGCTCCCAGGACTCCGGCTCCAGATTTTGCCTTGAGGTTGACTCCTGAAGCCTTTTCCAGTATAGGCACAAGGCAGTGGAGGTTTGTAATCAGAATTTCCCTTCTCCTAGAAGATGGTTCTGCTGTTTTATCTGCCATTGGAGCATAGAGCCCTCTTCCGCCTTCAAAACAGTTGACTGTCTTCTCCTGTAACCCTGGAAAGGGGCCCTTATTTGGTGCTACCAGCTGGGCCAGCTGGACCAAGGTTTTTTAAGGAGGTGTTACTCCTCCATCACTCACCCTTTGTCCTGGCTTGTGACAGGCAGAGCCTGGCTTCCCAAATGTTGGGCCCAGGATGGCGGGTTTCCAGAATGCATCACTAGACTACATTAAGAACTGACAATATACACTTATTTAATGAAATGATGAAAAGTTATCAGTTAAGTCAGATTAAAGAATAAGTATCATTATCACAAAATGTGTTATCTATATCTCCTTTATCAACTGTCTTCCTACTCCAGGCAAGGTCAAAACATTATTAATGTTTCTGGTTCCATTGACCACCTAACCAAAACACCATTTATATAAATATTCTGATTATGAAATTTATGATTCTCATTTACTACTACTATTTAGTACTTTCTTAATTCCCCTGCCTATCTCAACATGAATTTTTTTTCCTCCATATTACAAACCTCTACAAATTGTATGAGATGATTGTCTGTTTTTGTTCCAAATTTGATCCTAAGAAGCCTCGGAGTATTTAATATGCAGTTTGATCCAGATGAACATTTAAAGACAAAGGAAACGGATTCCCTCCAAAGTGTTGTTTTTAAAATAACATAGCACACAATTCCAACTACAAGAAAAAAAACATTTATATATCATGTATTACAGTACATAATGCCATAAATATTATAAATATACAGTTGCCTAAATGTGATTTCCAAGTAGTGTTTTACAGAAGCTCTAAGGAACTTTTACTTAATCTGGTTCACTAATGCTAAGGAAACTGGTACTCCAAACTATTCATTTTTGATGGTATTAACAGAGTAACAGAGTTGGAAGAGACCTTGGATGTCTTCTAGTCCAACTCCCTGCTCAAGCAGGAAACCCCATACCATTTCAAACAAATGTCACTGAGTATTGGACATGAATGGACTAATTTTTTTCTTGATTTGAAAACGCATTGCAGCCTTTCTAACTAACTTGCCCTTATTTCTCAACCATACATTTTTTCCTTAACCATGAACTACAGTGATATTATCTACAAAGAGCCTGATAATGTCATAAAAATACACATTTGAGTAAAATGTCTGTGCTTCTTATGAGAAAACAGCCAAACAGACATTTAAGAAAATGCAAAATGATTTAAGGATAAATCACACAAAATATTTGTGCACGCCTGGCAATGAAACCAGTTGATCATAGTGATTTGTGAAGCTGTGGGATCACATATCTATCATTAAAACAAATATATATCAGACTCACTGCATTCCACAACATCTATTATTACTGAACTAGGATAGATTCCCATGAGAATATTGTGACAAAGAGTAATAACATCACACTTGTATGTTCCATAGAGTATGATGTTTATATGAGTTGGCCTTTGTATATTTTCAATTTATTTTATTCATAAAAATAGGTCACTCAAGAGCACAGTCCAGCTCTCCATTGTATGCTGGCAACAAGCACTGACTTGGTGAAAATATATTTAAAACATACAGTTAGTAAAGAGGCAGAAATAATTTCTGCATATTTGAGTCTTATCCATTTCCACGATAGCTTCTTACCAATAAATATCCCCCATGGAACCACCTTATTACCCAAGGAAAGAGCATTAATCAAAGCAGGGTCTGAAATGCAAGGTACATGCCATATACCATATTCATCTCTGTGGTTGCAAATCAAATGTAGCAAGCAAATTGAGTACTTCTATACTACAGCTTGACTTAATCCTTTATGTCAAAAAATAAACATGGAAACAAATCTTTAATCTGTTCAAATGCAAATGTGGATGAATCTTTAGATGGCATTGTCAAGAACAGGAATGTACAGATTGCTATGAATCCAATCTATTTTACTTCTCATTTTGCAGAGCAGCTTTCCACGTGGCAGATTTATGCCTAGATTTCTAACTAAAACATCTGGACATAAATTTGCTGGTCAGTTTATGGATTTTTTTTTGAGTGGGGGGTGTAAGTTACATTTGAGAATATATAAATAGCCAGTTTTTTTTTTAGTGATATTGGTGTCTCTTTTTTTGTATCCATTTTTTTGGGGGTATGATTTTATATTTTGTATTTGATTTTGATTTGTGTTGTATTTGTGCTGATAAATAAATAAAGGGAGACTAGTATAGATCTATTTCAAGCTATTTAGCTCTCATCAGCTAGCCATACCCTTACTGGGATTCAAATCCAGGTTCAAATCCCAGTAAGGGTATGGCTAGCTGATGAGAGCTAAATAGCTTGAAATAGCTCTATACTAGTCTCCCTTTATTTATTTATCAGCACAAATACAACATACATACATACATACATACATACATACATACATACATACATACATACATACATATATATATATATATATATATATATATATATGCTGGTTTTGTTGTATTCGGGTCTTTTCCCGTGTAAGGTTGAGATTGTCTTTGCAACGTTTCGACAGGATCACACCTGCCATCTTCAAGCTGTGGGCCCACAGCTTGAAGATGGCAGGTGTGATCCTGTCGAAACGTTGCAAAGACAATCTCAACCTTACACGGGAAAAGACCCGAATACAACAAAACCAGCATACCTACACCCGTGAAAATCTACGAAAACAAATTATATATATATATATATATATATATATATATATATATATATATATATATATATATATATATATATATATATATATATATATATATATATATATATATATATATATATATATATATATATATATATATATATGCTGGTTTTGTTGTATTCGGGTCTTTTCCCGTGTAAGGTTGAGATTGTCTTTGCAACGTTTCGGCAGGATCTCACCTGCCATCTTCAAGCTGTGGGCTTAAAATGTGATCGGAGCTGCCGTCTTTCTGTAAGTCTTGGTGGGAGGGGATGGGGTGCTGGCTTTGTTTCAGTAAGTGGAATGATTGGTTGTATGGTTGTATCATGATTGGTAGATTGGTGCTGATTGGTGCAGGCTGTGTGTGCATTGTTGTTTTGTATTTTAACGGCTTGGGTGGTGGGTGGTGTTCGTTTATTGGCTAGGGCTGGTTTCCAGATGTTTGGTAGGCGGGAGGTATCATCACGTTTGTTCATGCTGTGGGGGTGTTTCTCTATTTCGATGGCTTCCATGATTATTCTCTTGTGGAGGTGTTCTGTTTTGGAGATTAACCTGGCTCCTTCAAAGTTGATTTCATGTCCTGTAGCTTTAAGGTGCTGGAAAAGGGAGGAAGTTTTTTCTTTTTTTCTTACTGCGTTCTTGTGTTCTGTGATGCGTGCATTTATTCTTCTGTTTGTTTGTCCTATGTATATTGCTGGGCAGATTTTGCATGGTATTTTGTAGACTCCCATATATATATGTTTTCGTAGATTTTCACGGGTGTAGGTATGCTGGTTTTGTTGTATTCGGGTCTTTTCCCGTGTATGTATGTATGTATGTATGTATGTATGTAACATTATTTCTGGAATGAACAGAACATCACTATGCTGTTAAAGTGCAGGACTTTTCCTCTGAAAGAAATAATATAAAGTTACTTGGATTTGATTTCTAATGACAAAATGTTATAGATAGTCTTACATAAAAAGCAATTCTGTTTCCCAAAAGGTCTGTGATGAAAGAGTTATGTTATGGTAAAGAGTAAAACTTATGCTTCAACTATGTTTCTGATATAAATATTGATTTTACATTGATTTCATCCTAAACTTGATACTTAATAATATATGTGGATTGGCTGCAATCTAGTTCAAATCGCTGATTTATTTTGGATTGTTGATCTGATCCAGTTCACCAAATCCAACTAATTTAGAAAATCAAGTTAATTTTTTCTTAACCGTGTGTGTATTGGGGGGGGGGGGACTGTTGCCTATGTAAATGACTTGATCTGAAGACAATTCAGTCAGATTTTCAAATCTATTTTGTGAATAAGATTGATGACTCACATTGACTTGTTCAATTGCATTCAATACTCTAATCTTAATTAAAACTGGAGTTGAAGTTAATATTAAATCACATGATGTTCTGCTATCTTGCTTGGCTCATTTTTTTCACTGATCACTCATTGAAGTGCAATTTGTTGCCTTGGGATATTGTATGCAACAAACTGAAGTTAACCAAAAAAGAAAGAAAAGGAAGAAAAAGAAGTAAAATCAGTTAGCTCCTCTCAACAATATGGAAATAAGAATGTCTAAGTCACAAGTTTTTTGCAGCTAATTCTGTACATGCATGAACCATTGTTTGGTGTATATTAACTATTCTTTTGCTCACATAAACACACTCAAAGGCTAAAATGCTTAAATGATATGAAGTAGCCTACATCAGCAATACTAAGTTCCTTGAAGCCTGCCTCAGATACACAGTTCTGAGAAATTTCAAAAAATGCTGCAAGGAATTTCTCCTTGGAATTGTTTAATAAAAGAAGACACTACCTTTATTTTTTTTTCTTCTGCCAGTATATTGGATACATTTTCTAGAATTACTACATACCTCTTTATTATGAGGAAAACAGTAACCATACCAATACACTGAATGCAGAGTTTCATGCAGATTAAACATGAAAAGAAAACAGGGAAGGTTTTAGATATGCTAATTCCAGTGGTGGAGTTGTTCAACATATGTTACATGTCCCCTTAAAAAAAGGATGTTCATCTCTCATCTGCATAGAACATACAATAGTTTTCCCATTCTTTTCCCCAAAATAAACCCTAATTATTAATCTTAAAAGAAAAAAAACCAGAAATCATTTTACAGGCAAGGGGTGATCATTAGAATGGCAAAATAGTCAACTGCAGAGCAAGAGAAAACAAAATTTCAAAATCTTTGTCATTATAGCAGCACATTGTATGAATTTCCTGAGTACAAAATATCTACAGAATCCATTAGGCTTCCAGGATTGTGCAGTTTTCATAAATCAACTGAATGTTTTAGCTTCCAGATATTTTATTAACCAGTGCTTTAGTTGAGACAAATACACAAAGGGAGAGATAAAAATGAGCCCATAAATAGAAAAAAATCTGAAAGATATTAACAAAGATGGACAACAAATGACACCAGTCCTGAATAAAAATACCTTGAACACCAGAGAGGCTCTGGTGAGAAATGCATGCATTTTATTTTAGATTATTCATAGCAAATGGGAGAAGCGAGGACACTACCCCTTCTTCAGTGCACTTCCTGCCATGTTGAAAGTCAATAGCCAATCACATGAGTAATCTTATGCAATCCTTCACAAGAATGTTTATTTCTCCAAAATCTCTTAAGTAGCAGAATCTGCTGTGCTGTCAATGGAGAGATTCCGGTAAGAACATTTCTGACATCCATCACAAGTCTGTCACAGTGAATATTTCAGGTGACTGAGCCAACACAGAAGCACTTTGTGTTCAGTATCATGGGAATCTGGATTTTAAAATAGACAACACAAAGATGCTTTCACTTCTGAATTTTTTTAGTGTAAGGCATATAGTGCAATCCAATATATGTCCACTCAGAATTAAGTCTTACTGATTCTGGTGAGACTTATTTTTTCTGTATGCATGAATACAAAATTACTGTTGCTGTCATCATTCCAAATCAATCCACTACAGGATGAAGGTTATGGATGGTAATCAGACTGATAGAATCTAGGTTGATTGATAGATGTCTTTTGATGTTCCAATCTAGAGTTGTGAGACAATGACTGGCACAAAGTCAGCCAGCAAGCTTCTTGTGCCTAAGAAAAGACTAGAACCTGGGTTTCCCTCTTCCTAATCCAGCACTTTAAACTCTATGCTACAGTGATTCTTGTTTATGGGTATGTATCTGTATATTTGTATTCTCTCTCTCTCTCTCTCTCTCTCTCTCTCTCTCTCTCTCTCTCTCTCTCTCTCTCTCTCTCTCTCTCTCTCTCTCTCTCTCTCTCTCTCTCTCTCTCTCTCTCTCTCACACACACACACACACACACACACACACAGATACACACACACACAGACAGACAGACAGACACTCTCTCACTCTCACTCTCACTCTCACTCTCACTCACTCCCCCCCCCCTCTCTCGGTGTGTAGCACTTCTATGGACAATTCATCTTGAGAACCTAAATATGTAATATAGTCTGTATATGCACATTTTTTAAAAGTTTTCTTCTTCTCCCTATGACTACATATTTATTCTTGAAATTTGTTGATCTTGCCTGTGAACTCCCTGAGCAGGACTTCACACTCTTAGATGCATGAGTTTGATTATTCAAAATAAGCAGTTCCATGCAGACTGGCATAATATAGCAAATTAATCACATCTGCTCTGGTGCACTTTACAGGTGTGCAGTACCTAACATTTTCTCTGAGCACTGCTTATCTCCATTGCTTCGCCGAGGGAACCAGCATTATCCGAAGACATTTCCATTGTCATGGGGCCAGCATGGCTACCTACCAAAGACACATGGAACACAATTATCTTCCCACCAAAGTGGTACCTATCAATCTACTTGCATTTGAATGCTTTCGAATTGCTAGGTGGGCAGGAGCTGTGGCAGGAACAGGAGCTCATCCCATTGTACAATGCTGTATGTGTGTGTGTGTATGTGTGTGTGTGTGTGTGTGTATACACATACATACATACATAAATAAATACATACATACATACATTGAAAATAGGATGGTTCACAATAATTTATGTTATAATCATAAACAAAAAAGATAGAATAAAAACTAGAAATAAAAACCACTCCATGACCATATAGTAAACCTCAAATGTTTTGTAGAAAAGCTTCATTTTCATAACTTTCTGAAAAGGTTCAAGTGCCAGGTGAACCTTGGGGAGAGGTTATTCCACAAGACATATGGTACCACTCTTCTTCACATATGTGAGGATCCCTGAACATCCTCAGTTTGAGCAAGTGTACAAAATGGGTCATAACAAAATGTTGGAAGGACACTTTTCAACTTTCACTTTAAAATAATACATATCATTTATCAGGCACTGATTAGCAGGTATAAGGTAAAAAGGTAAAGGTTCCCCTCGCACAAATGTGCTAGTTGGTTCCTGACTCTAGGGGGCAGTGCTCATCTCTGTTTCAAAGCCAAAGACATTCTACATGGTTATGTGGCATGACTAAACGCCGAGGGTCACAGAACGTTGTTACCTTCCCACTAAAGGTGGTTCCTATTTTTCTACTTCCATTGTTTACATGCTTTCAAACTGCTAGGTTGGCAGAAGCTGGGACATGTAATGGGAGCTCACTCCCTTATGCAGTGCTAGGGATTCAAACCGCTGAACTGCCAACCTTTCTGATCGACAAGCTCAGCATCTTAGTCCCTGAGCCACTGCGTCCCCTTTGTATAAGTAACAGAAAATAGGGATCTTCTCTGACACAGATTCTGTGAGCAGCATTGTCAATAATAGCAACAACTGCACAACAGTATTTCAGGCTCCCAACTCATAACAGCATTTAAAATTGTTCTAAAATGGTGTTTATTATTAGACAATGCCAACTATTATTGTCCTGCATTGGTATCATGCAAAACTCTATCAGGACAAGTCATTTTGAAGACAATTCAACTAAACCAAGCAGATATGTAAAGAGAAGTTCCATGGCATTTTTACTTAGAGATCGGAGCAGCCAAACGTTTATTTCACTTGTTCCACTGTCGGCAATTCCCATGGTCTTTCTGAATGTTCAGAAATATCTTGCCTCAAAGCAAATAGGCTACTCAAAACAGATTAGCCCTGCCTCAACAGTTCACAGTTCATAGGTCACAAGTTCACAAGGGGAAGGGAGGCTTCACTTTAAGCACTTTGAGCCGCACAGCGTATTGCATCTATTCTGATACTCAAAGTGTTGAGTTGGGGTGCATCCACTTTGCATAGCCCTATTTTTTATCACCTCCTATCCAAGCAGAGACTTGAGAGTGAGAGGAAAAAGGATTGCCTGAAGCCATTTAAGATAAAGTAGGAATTTAAGGATTAACATCTCAATTTTAGTCACTATGCTACATCATCTCTTTGCTTCTTTCCCTGAAAATGAAAAATAATAGTGATCCCCAAAAGAAGCCTCCCCTCCTTGCCACCCCATCACCCCATGCAATGTGTTTAATCAAATCCCTCAACTTTTAGGAAAATAGTCACTGTCTCTTCCTCTCTGATTCTTTTTTTTTTTTTAAACAAAAACTTTATATTCTCTGTAAGCCTTAAAGGCAAATTTTGTGAATGAAAAATAACAGATATCCCAATTGGCTTTCTTTGAAAAGCTCCACTTGGCATTATTTTTAATTCTAAGCACAAACAGGTTTGCCAGCAAATACTGGCTCACTTGAGTTTCGTTTATAAAATGGTCATTAAGTTCATATCAAACATGTGTGTTTCGGAGTTAAATCCTTTAAAACAATGTGATAGAATAAGTAATCATTTGACAGAAATGCTTCTAATGAATTAGATTTCAAAACATTGGAAAGTCATTCCAGGAAAATCTTTTTTTTTTTTACCTTACTGAAAACATATCATTAGCCTTAATTTAAGTCAAGGTGAGGTTGGAACAGACATTGCAGAAAATTGTTGAGTAACTATTACTTGCGGGATCGTATTCTGCCCCATACATCCCTGCGACCAATTCGCTCGCACAGAGAGGGGCTCCTCCAGGTGCCGTCCGCTAGACAATGTCGTGGGGCGGCGCCTAGGAGTAGAGCCTTCTCTGTGGCGGGCCCAGCCCTGTGGAATGACCTCCCTCCGGATATTAGGAATACCTCTGACCTCCGCTCCTTTCGTATTAAGCTTAAGACCCACCTATTCCAAGCAGCTGGCCTGGCTCAACTTTGATTTAACCATATCGCTCCTGACGGGTTTTTTAACTGGGTATTTTAATTACATTTAATTTCTAGGGGTTTTAAATTACAGTATTTTAATTGTTTTTATTAATCGATCTCCTCCTTATATATATGTATGTATGTTTTAGTGTATCTTGTTATATGTTTGTTTTGTTTGCATATTTATTTCGAATGTTTTGTTGTACGCCGCCCCGAGTCCTTCGGGAGAGGGTGCGGCTAAGAAATAAATATATTATTATTATTATTATTATTGTTTAATCCCATTTGAGGACACTTTCAACAATGACACAGATATAATGAGATATTTAAAATCCTTGGGCCAATCTTTTGCTAATGCTTTTTACAGTGGAAAGAATGAGTAATTCAATATACACAAGTGAATCTCTTGCATGCTTTTTCTTGATTTGTTGGGTGCATGTAACATAAATTGTGAACCCAATCTATTAATGGCTCAAACTGGAATCTAGTTTCCTTTTCTTTACAAAGGGGCCTTCAGAGATTAGTATCATAATAAGTAGATCAATAAGATGCGCTTTAGTCAAACATTTGTCATGTGCTAAAATTAGAACTGGGCTGCTGTTATTGAATATTCTGTCAACAAATTTTCCTCTCAAGGAAGATAGCCAAAATATTAGCAAGTGGCAAAATTATCTGGTCAGCTTGAAATGACAATATTCAAGTATTCCGTTGTCTACTTCCCCTCCACCACCCTCAAATCTCCTTTTTTCCACGTCTCCATCAGAAATTAACATGTAGAGTAATTTGTAGATCAATAAACAATAAATGTACTAATACTAAAAAATCTTCATTATGTTCCATATATTTACCCTTGGCAATAACACTTCAGTGGAAGGCTTCTGAGATTTGCATAAGAGTTCTTATGTCATGGCATGACTTCCAGATTCAGACCTTTCCTCACCAGGATTTATGAAATTAGTAATCCCAGTTTCATATCCTCTGGGAAAACCTCCCTCCAGGGCTCCAGAAGCAACAAATGCTATTTCTCCCACTTTCATAATCATCATGCACAAACTCTTTGGATCTTTAGCATATGAGAACAGCCTTGAATTTCTGTGAATGCTACAAAATCCTTTGGGAATGTTCATATTGGTCCTTCCAAAAGATGATAGTTTTCTGAATGGAGCAGGGAAACTCTCTTGCATATTCTCCCATAACATTATAGGTCGTCCTCAACTTGCGAACACAATTGTGTCCAAATTTTCTGCTGCTAAGCAAGACAGCTATCAAGTGAGTTTTGCCCCATTTTATGACATTTCTTGCCACAGTTGTTAAGTGGATCGCTGCAGTTGCTAAATTAGTAACATGGTTATTAAGTGAATCTTAAGAAGCCCATTGAGTTTCCTTGTCAGAGGGTTACAAAAGGCAATCCCATGACCCCAGGACACTGCAGCAGACATAAATACATGCCAGTCGCCAAGTGCTCAAATTTTGATCATGTGACTGTGACTAGGCTGCAATGCTTGTAAGTGTGAAAAAAAGTCATAAATCACTTTTTTCAGTGCTGTTGTAACTTTGAACAGTCCCTAAACAACTGGTCAAGGACTATCTGTAGTTTAAATATTTTAAATAATGTTAGTAGGATAGTTAAACAAGAAACCGAGTGCGCAAAGATAGGCATAAACAGCCACAGACAAATTAGGAAATAATTTTCAAAGTGCCTAGTTCACAGGGTTTGAATTTTTAACAAGTATTTTTCAATCCTCTTGATATCTGACATTTGAAATACATTAGTGTATAGAATAATGTTTTCTCAAGTACCTGATGATCATTTCCTCATTTGTCTTTCGTTAATCAAGTATCACTTAACTGCAATGAATGGCTTAAAGAGTAGCCATAGTTGAGTAGTTCCTATGACTGAATCTGGTTTTGCAAAAAATAAAACCTGATGCTCAAAGCTCACCAGAAATTATACAGAGAATGACATAAAAGAAACAAAATAAATTAAAGAAGAGAAAAATTATTACAGAAACAAAACTCTGTCAAGAATATCTGTATTTGGCATCTGGAAAATACATTTAGTTGGTGAATTGTTTCCATGTTATAGTTCTACAACTCATTGTGAAAAGGTAGACAAATAAAATTTTCATTATTAGAATTTATAAAATGCTGACATGAGTAAAGAAAACGAAACGATTTAGTACAAAGAAGAAATATTGCTTTTATTTTGTTTAAGTAAACATTTTTTTCAGATTAGATTATCATTTAACCATTGCAACTGATACATATGAATCAGTTGTAATATGAATTGTGTTGCATTTCTCTCCCCCAGATTTTGATAGATTAAGATAAAGAATACTGATTTGACTTAGACCAATTTAGATGACATCTTATTCAACTTCTGAAGAGAGAGTCAGAGAAAGTGAAGATTTTTATCTCCTTTCAGCTATCAAAGAATGTTCCAGAGAGATGTAGAATTTTACCACTGAACAGAATTAAGATTTGCAGATATAGTAAATCTTTTTGAATCAGGTCTAGGAGTTTTGGTGATAGACTTGTGTGAATTGGAAGAGGGAAACTGGGGAGAGTTAAGAGTCTTGTCTATAACATTTTTTATTATGACAGAATTAGATTACATTTGTCAGGATTTGATGAAATGCGGCTTTAGCTGTCTCTTCCTTTGGGACAAAGTTTGCAGATTGTAAGTGAGATAAATTTGGAAGCTTTCATATGAAGATAATATTTAAAATTCTCTATTTTTCCTGTTTGTTTTGCAATTTCAGATATTACAAACCTACTTCTTGGAAGAATTTTTTTAGAAAAATAGGTATAGGGATTTTTATCTAATTATGTCAAGGTTCTGACTGATGAACCCAACCAAAGCAAGTATCATTGAGACGGTCCAATCTCTTTATGCAAAACTTTATTGAGTACAACATTTTGGCATGTTTGAAGGCAAAACCAGATCTAGAGCTTTCCCGCACTTACCCCTATAGTTAAAGTTCAAATTCCACCCCCATTCCACCGCCCAATTAGCTCAGGTAACATTGTCCAATACGGTCTCTGGATATTATTGTGGGAAAGTCTTTTTTGGCTTTGGTAAACATCTGCCAAAATGTCCTTGGTTCTCATGCCAACATCTTGATGTCTGGACCACTTTCTGTCTCCCTCCCCCCAGAGTTTTTGGCAAGCTGAGATGAGATAATAGCAATAGTATTTAGACTTATATACTGCTTCACAGTGCTTTTACAGCCCTTTCTAAGCTTTTTAAAGAGTCAGCATATTGCCCCCAACAATTTGGGTCCTCATTTTACCTACCTCGGAAAGATGGAAGATTGAGTCAATCTTGATCCTGGTGAGACTTGAAATGCCAAATTGCAGGCAGCTGGCAGGCAGCAGAAGTAGCCTGCAGTACTGCACTCTAACTATTGTGGCTAATAGTTGCAACAGCAAAAGTGTTTCAAAGCTTGACACTATCATGAGATGAGAAAGCGGTTTAGTGCAATGGACTCGTTTTCTATTTATTTATTATTTATTTATTTATTTGGATTTATAAACTGCCCCCTCTCCCAAAAAGGGACTCGGGGCGGTGTACAGTCAATGAAACACAGATAAAATACATAAATAACAATATAAATAATATATAAACAATTAAATACTTGAGCATTTGAGTGGAGGAGGTGAGACTGTACAAAGAAATAAATATAGTATAAAAGCCCTAAAACATCCCAATTAAAATACCCAAACCCAATTAAAATATATCCCCGGGGGGTAAGACTAAGAGTGTGCCAGGCCAGCTAATTGAAACAGGTGAGTCTTTAGTATTTGACGGAAGGAACGGAGGTCAGTGGTGGTTCTGATGTCGGGGAGGAGGTCATTCCAGAGGGTTGGGCCCATCACAGAGAAGGACCTACTCCTAGGTGTCACCCGCTGGCATTGCCTGGTGGACGGCACCAGGAGGAGTCCCTCCCTGTGAGAGCGGATTGGTCGTAGGGACGTGTGTGGTAGGATGCGATCCTGCAGATAACTAGGTCCTATGCCATGGAGCGCTTTAAAGATGGTAATCAATACCTTGAAACGCACCCGAAAGGCCACAGGCAGCCAGTGCAGCTCGCACAGGAGGGGTGTTACGTGGGAGTATCGTGCACTCCCCATGATGGCCCGCGCGGCTGCGTTCTGGACTAGCTGTAGTCTCCAGATGCGTCCCAAGGGGAGCCCCATTTAGAGGGCATTGCAGTAGTCCAGGCGAGACGTCACCAGCGCGTGAGTGACCGTGCGTAGGGCACTCCGGTCCAGTAGGGGGCGCAATTGGCGCACCAAGCGAACCTGGTGGAATGCCCCCCTTGCCACGGCTGCCACATGGTCATCCATTGACAGCCGGGCATCAAGGAGGATGCCCAAATTGCGCGCCCGTTCCACAGGGGACAGTTGTTCGCCCCCTATGGCCAGCGATGGTATCAGCTGGCTGAACTGAGGTGCCGGTAGCCACAGCCACTCCGTCTTGGAGGGGTTGAGTTTGAGTCTGTTGTCCCCCATCCAGACCCCGACGGCTTCCAAACACTGGGACATCACTTCGACAGCCTCGTTGGGGTGGTTTTGGGTTGAAATGTACAGCTGAGTATCATCAGTGTACAGATGGTACTCAACCCCAAAGCCACGGATGATCTCACCCAGCGGCTTCACATATGCATTGAACAGGAGAGGCGAGAGGACCGACCCCTGTGGCACCCCACAAGTGAGTGGCCTTAGGGTCGACCTCTGCCCCCCTGTCAACATACATTGCTTCTGGTCGGAGAGGTAGGAGCCGAACCACCGCAAGACGGTACCTCCGACTCCCATCCCCTCCAACCGGTGCAATAGGATACCATGGTCAATGGTATCAAAAGCCGCCGAGAGGTCTAATAGGACCAGGATAGAGGAACAACCTCTATCTCTGGCCCTCCAGAGATCATCGACCAATGCGACCAAGGCTGTCTCTGTGCTGTGCCCGGGTCGGAAACCGGACTGGCGTGAGTCTAGATAATCGGATTCGTCCAGGTGTCGCGGGAACTGCTGCGCCACCACATTCTCAACAACCTTCGCCAAAAAGGGAAGGTTGGAGACTGGACGATAATTAGCTAGCTCCGTTGGGTCAAGCGAAGGCCTCTTGAGCAAGGGTCTCACCACCGCCTCTTTCAAGGCAGTTGGTAAGTATCCCTCACCCAATGAGGCGTTCACCAGGCCCAGAAGCCAGCCTCGTGTCACCTCCCAGGCTGCCAGTACCAGCCAGGAGGGACACGGGTCCATTGAACATGTAGTGGGTCGCAGCCTTCCACGCAACCTGTCCAAATCCTCGGGGGCAACAGAGTCAAACTCCTCCCAGAATGGTCTCTCAAGATTCGCTGCTGACGGCCCGTCCGGTCCACTGATGGAGGTCCATCCACTCCGGATCTGAGCGATTTTGTCCTGCAGATATTCCCCAAACTCCTCTGCTCTTCCCTGTAAGGGTGCCTCCTGCGTCCCCTGCGATAAAAGGGAGCGGGTCACCCGAAACAGGGCGGCAGGGCGGTTATCCACGGACGCAATAAGGGCGGCACAATATCTACGCTTGGCCGCTCTCATTGCCACAAGGTAAGTCCGCAAATAGGCTCTTACCTGTGTTCAGTCAGATTCGGAGCGTGAGGACCTCCACCTGCTCTCTAGACGTCTCCTGTGGCGTTTCATCACCCTTAGCTCCTCAGTGAACCAAGGAGCCCGGGTGGATCGATGCCGCCGGAGACGTCGCAAAGGCGCAACCTGGTCCAAGGCCCCAGTCGTCGCCCTATTCCAGGCAGTCACTAGGTCCTCTGACCGGGAGCGGGACAGGGCTACAGGTATTGGCCCAAGCTCCGTCTGGAATCTATCCGGTTCCATCAGGAGCCTGGGGCGGTACCAGCTTGGAGAGTCTGGTTCCGCCTCCTCGCGGTGGGCGATAGCGCCAGGGAAGTCCAGCCGGAGGGATGAGTGATCTGACCATGACAGGGGCGTGATGACTAAGTCCCCTATTCCCAGATCACTCGTCCACTGTTCAGATACAAAAATAAGGTCCAGTGTGTGGCCCCCTTCGTGAGTGGGGCCCTGAACTAATTGGGTCAGGTCCATGGCCGTCATGGAAGCCATGAACTCCCGAGCCACCTCAGAGGCCGCTCCCGTCGACGGCAAGTTGAAGTCCCCCATGACCAAGAGTCTGGGGGTCTCAACTGCCGTCTCTGAGATTAGCTCGAGGAGCTCAGGCAGGGCTGCTGATGCATAGCGAGGAGCCAAGTATACAATCAGCAAGCCCCACTGCCTCCCTGGGCCCCAGTTCACACCAAGGGACTCACACCCGGGTATCTGAGGGACAGTGAACTCCCTCAGCTCTAAACATTCCCGAATAACCACCGCCACCCCACCACCCTTGCCCAGGGCCCGGTGCTGATGGAATGCCTGGAAACCTGGTGGGCACATTTCCACGAGGGGTAAACCACCCTCGTGGCCCAACCAGGTCTCCGTTATCCCTGCAAGGTCTAGCTCCCCCTCTGAGATCAACTCATTGATGAGGGGGGCCTTGTTGGTAACAGACCTTGCATTGCAAAGCATCAGCCGCAGGCCCTGGCTCTGTAGTTCCTGTCCACCTAGACTGCAGGGGTTGGTACAAGCGACCGGGCGTAACCAACAGCCACGGTCTCCCAACCGACCTTGAGATCTTATTCTATACCCTCAAGCTGTGTTTAATTGCAAGTCAATAGATGTCAACCCTTTAAGGTTGACCAAATCAGTAAAGAAATACTAATATTATCATTATAGAGCATAGAAAAGGACTCTCTTAAAACCATGTCCAAGTTTCTCTGTGTCACATGTTATATTAAAGAAAATAAAGCCAGAGTTATTTTGGTTTTCTTTTCTGCATTTACTTCAATCTCTAGAGACTGTAATATTTTCTGCAAGCCATTATATTCAGTATGAATCATTACTAAAACTCTCAAGCTTATGTGGTAGGGCAGAGTGGGATCTTTCTTAAATCCGCTTATGTCAGAATGGCATCCATTCAACTATTTATCCATTAAATTTCAGAGACTTTTTTTTTTGAAGAAACATACAAAATAAAATCTGCTACTTTTGTAGTGCATAATTTACCCTAGCAGTCAGGTTTAATACACATTTGCCCTAATATGTACATATTTTACTGGGTTAACACAATGTACCCACTGTATTTATTTTGTGTGTGTCTTTCTTAAAACAGAGCAGATTATGTACATGAGCCTCTAGCCTACACTGTCAAACTCCATGAATTACATGCTATGCAGGATTTCATTTTGACAGATCTTGAATCCAAAGACAGAGTCAGATTGTTCTCCTTGCCAATTTGCAGCAAACACTTGTTGACGACAAAAGTTAAATAGTTTTCTCTTCCTTCCCTTGCTCCCTCTCTTGCTCCCTCCCTCCTTCCTTCCTTTCTTCTTCCTTCCTTCCTTCCTTCCTTCCTCCCTTCCACAGCTCTTTCTTAAAATAAGCTACATCCAATGGTTAACAATTGGAAAAAGGTATTACAATAACTTTCAGAGCTGCAATAAAATTCAGTTTGCATCTGTCCTCTAAATACATTCATTTCTTGCACAGATAAAGGAGCAAGGAGAACGATGCCTGTCTGACTGACAGATATTTTATACAGCAGTTGGATAGAAAGTACAATAATATGAGGAATCGATATCTAAAAGTAGCATTAACACTTCATTTGTTTGCATGAAGAACATTCTGTTCACTTTACTCAACTGCTTTAGCAGGCTTAGTACAAGAACAAATTGATCTTGATATCTGTGAGGATGGAAGACAAATTTAAAAGAAAATGAAAATAATTTATAGCCAGGGATCTTTCTCTGTCAAAGTAATAAGATAGAGATTCCTTTCTGTGGGGTAATGGATATTTTGTGGATGCTGTATTTCCGGAAGAACCTTTTCAGTCTCTGATTTGACACTGGTACATTGGTTGTTCCATTCCTTTGTGTGCCTGCTCAAAGGTGACAGGCCATGGCTGACAACTCCATGAATCCCTCTGACCATTTTATGAAATGCAAAACCATGGAGGTCTACCACTGACTGTAGTGTAGACAGTTGCCATCTTCACCCCAGGATGTCATTTTAGGTTTTAATACAGGAGAAGTAAATCCTCAGATATTTAAAAGGCAAGGAATGTGTTACCTGTTCCAAAAAGCTAACAAAATGGATATCAGATAAACCTCATTAAAGCTGGCTTTCCATTCACAAGGAAGTGTGTGTGTGTAACACCCACAAACACAGAGCCAGACAAAGTTATGATTGATGAGTTATTCTGGCAGTGGGAGATGATAGAGATAGATAGATAGATAGATAGATAGATAGATAGATAGATGGATGGATGGATGGATGGATGGATGGATGGATGGATGGATGGATGGATGGAGAGACAGACTTTCACCTTTGTGTTCACTCCCAACACTCCCAACTTCCAGGTGGTTTAAAAACACAAAAATATAAAATACAAGAAAAAGGTAAATGAATGCAACAAAATCTTACATTAAAATTATTAACCTTTAAACTCTTGCCCTGCTAACTACTGGGATAGTGGAGAGAAATGAATCTCCTTAGGAAATGGAGCCACCAAGGAGAAGGATCTTTCTCATGGACCCCAGAGTCAATCTTCTGGTAGTGGAAGCACTTTAAAAAAAAAGCCTATCCTGTTGAACAAACAACTGGGTATTTCCACAGTAGGAGATTTAGTCCTGCATCCAGTCAGGAAATGTAGGATTTTAAAGAACAACACCAACATCTAAATTTATAGGGAACTGGTCGTAGATCTTTTAGTACAGGAATAATATCAATCCTGTAATTTTGAACCAACAGCATTCTCCAGTAAATGTTCAAGGGTAGCTCCACATAAGGCACATTGCAATAATCAAAGCATGATAAATATAGTAATCAAGGCAATTTCCAGAAAATATTCAAGGGTAGTCCCACATAAGGTGCATGTTCCTTCCTTTCAATTGTGTCTGATTGATAACATGCAAAACTGTTGCTAAAATGGACAGGCTCAGGAAGGATAGTGCAGTAGCTATAATTATGCAAATACACATTTTGCCCTAGTTTCTGCCCGCAAATTCAGTGACAGGTGGGGGAAGGGGAAGGTCTTTTTAAACATTATAATTGCCTTTTTTTCCAGCATGCAGTCAGTGAGAGCAGCGTTCTCTTAATCACCTCCCTTAATCATGGGGCCACATTTAATTAATCAGGAAAGACAAAAGTCAAGTAAGAAGTCCTCTTGGATTATTTAGCAGCTTTTAATATCATTGAACGTGGTATCCTTCTGGACCATCTGTTGGAATTATTCATTTGTACCAAAAAAAAAATGACTGAGTGGACCAAGAGAACTAACAAAGTTGTATTTCATCTAGTTCCTGACATAGATCAGCTACTAAGACAATCAAAGCCATCTGAAAAGATGGGATGAGACATTTGGTTTATCAAAAAAGAGGCAACATAGTCCAGATGTGAGAGACATGGGGAAAAAAGCTTTTCAAACAGTCTTTGCCTTAATTAACTCAATGTATCTGAGGCTGGGAATGTATTCTTTCAGTTTCCAAGATTCTGCTTTTTTACCACAATCAGCATTAAATACACAGTCCTGAAATCCATACTCTATTCACTTCCCTGGTTTGCCATCTGTATGGGATTTGGCAGATGAAATCCGAGTTGAAATGGCTTCATTTTTTTTTTAAAGATAGATGTGAATCCTCATAATCTTAGCTAAAAATAGCATATCTAGACTGGTTAATCAAGATGATACTCAGTTGAGGTTAAAAAAGGGCTTTTCCAATAACACTTTTTTAAAAAATAAATATTAAGTATTGAAACATACACACACCCATAAGATACTGTAGGTCTTAATACAGACTCAGACTATACAGGCTTTTAATAGAGAGTCCTGAAAGATGTAACTAACCAAAAAGGGCAAGGATCACATAAACAAGTGGAATCCCTTATCTCCCCCTGCATACTGCTCATGTCCTCCAGATCTACAAGCTGAAAAGACTCGGTAATAACCCAAGATGCAGTTGCTAAGATTACTTATGATCTGACTCAACAATGGAGTACAAGTGGGGGACAAATCCAATTTATTTTATCTGAACAGAGTGGTGAAAATTCCTTACACTAAGCCTCCAATAGTCCCACCTCTCCTCTGCCAGTATTTTGATGAAGATGCCAAATGAAGCATTGAGCTTTCTGTGCAGGTGCAATGGAAGAAGAGAAATAAACTCTCTTCTTCCCTGCACCCACTGATGCAAAGTAATATTTCAAATCTCTCTGAAAGACATCCCCATGTGATATTTGGTCCAACCTAAACAGGAATCCCTCCATTTTACCTCCAATGTATAATTACCATCACTCCAAAATCAGCTTCCCTGTAAACTAAATGGCTGGCTGAGTTCTGCAAGAAGGAAATGTCCAACCAGCCTAAGTGTCAAACCAGCCTAAGTTCATTATTTATTTCTACTGGTTTGGACACGTTTGGGCAAACTGGTAGTTCCAACTATCACCGCCCACCCCTGAGCTATACTCACCTATATTCCCTTTTCTGAAGCCCAGCTGACAGGTATGGCAGAGTGGATTTCCACGCCTCAGCTGTTTTCCTACCCAGCAGTAATACGGAAGGGGATTTCTCTGTAAACTGCTGTTTCAGAGAACTGGTTGTTAAATCAATAGGATCTCAGTCCTGAACCTACCTTTATTATAGGTATAAGTAATATGAGGTAGTGAGTATACCTAATACTCCTTCCTCCTTCCATTTTTTGCACAATAACCATGTGAGGTGGGTTGGGCTGAGAAAGAGTGACAAGCCCATGGTCACCTAACTGGCTTTCATGCCTAAGGTGGGACTAGAACTCACAGTCTCCTAGTTTCTAGCCTGGTTAACTTAACCCCTAGGTCAAACTCATTTTTGATATTATTGTGAAAAAACCTTACACACACTTTAATGTGTCCATGCTTCTGTGGTTGTTTATTGCTGCTTTCATTTCTTACCATTGTTGCTTAATTTGATTGTTTAATTTATTTTGTATAATTTAAACTGCATTTTAATATATACATGTATCAATTGTTTTAAATGATTGCTTTAATTGCTTGGATTCTATTGTAAACCACTTTTAAGAAAAGCGATTCAATCATGTTTTTAATCAGCCTGTTGATAATCAGTTTCTGGATCTCGTAGAATCTCGGTACGATTTAGTGAATCCTGATTCAAATAGGCACTTTTAAATATATATATATATATATATATATAGCAGTGGAGCGCTAATGGACTTTCTTTTTTGCTTGGACTGCATCTCTGAAAAGGATAAAAGTCATTTCTTATGAGTACTAATATGAGTACTAATCAGTTTTTTTTTTTCTCTTGTGGCTATTGAAATAATTTTTTAACTAAATTTGGAAGCATTAGAAATTATCTCAGTAAGCATGGACTAAATATATAGATCTTCATGGTAACAGTATTAGACATGACACTGATCTTTAGTGACACAGTTCTGGGTGGAATAAAAGAAAAAGGAGCTATCTTCATACTTATTGAGAATTAATATCAAAGCATATTACTGGTTAACATGCATACAGATACTGCACCCTGAAGAAGATATTGATCTGCAAAATAAAAACAAACCACACACAAAAAATCCCATTAAGATGCAATCAAAAGAAATGGAATATCCATTTCTATCCCCATTGGGAAAGAGCTGTACAGATTAATGGTAGACAATGGCATTTTTATTTAAACCTATTTATTTTACACGAGCTTCTGTGTCTTTTCTTCCAGAGGTAAAAAATGTATCTTATTCCATATCTGTTAAACAACCTGACAGTAAAATACGACACAGCCACATTCATCAATTTATTGATTTTAATGACCTTATGTATAGTTTAGGCATAGGCTATTTTTTGAGCACATTTGGCTTTTCAGAGCATATAGTAAATGTAGTTGCAAAATGACTGCCATGGGAGATTTGCTTGCTCATAAAATGGCTGTGATGGTAGTGGTGATGAGTCCCAGGGCATCCATTGATCAGACGCCTTCAGGCTCTGCCTTGTAGTCACCAATGAGATTTGTGCGAGGCTTAAAGCATTTCTTGGCATAAAAGGTGACATAGAATCAATATCTCTGATGGTGATTTTGTCAACGCCAATGGTGTTCCTGCGGTGCTCTAGCTGTTTTGGGAGTGCACCAGAGATGTTATTTACTATTGGTACTATTTGTTGCTGACTGTGGCTGTGCAATGGACCATAATAATAACAATAATAATTAGGTGCCTTGGGTCAATCCCCAAACAGCTTGAGCACTACTTGGATACCATTGGCATTGACAAAATCATCATCAGTCAATTGCAAAAGGCAGCTTTATTCAAAACAGTTTACATCCTGCAATGAGATCTTTAGCACCATTATACATTAATATCTTCCCATCAAGATCCTTGGGAAGGACTCAATAGATGGATAAAAATGCCAAATCCAGTCTGAACATCTGGCTGACTGTGTGGCCAACCAAATAATTCATTCTGTTAAAAGCTTTGTTTCTATGTAATTAGACCACTGTATGGGCAAGGCTCCTGTACAACCATCAAAGAAAGCCAAATAGTGAATGAAGGTGTTGCTGAGATTTTTGTAGCCACTTCATAAAAGCCACTTCTAGGGAGCATTTCAGAAATACCACCAAGCACATATTTTTAACACAAATACGTGCCATTGTTGAAATACATTCTGTGTACATGTATCTCCTATGGTGCTTGTTGTAAATCTACATTAGGGGTAATATAGAAACAGAGAGGGATATGTTTCTTTTTATGACACCCTGAGTAAAAGCTTTCACACAGCTCCCAATGTACAGTATTATGATATGATAGCCTTGCCAACCCATTGTAAAGTTTGCTATTGTGACTCTTGCCTTTACCTGAATGGTACATAGCATAAAGTGATATTATTCCTTTTTTTAATTAAAACAAATCTTTTTGAAAATTGTTTTTTTTTACTCAGGAATTGACCGTTTCATTCCGTTGCATAGCTGATGGTAACTGTCTTTTAATAAAGTGTCCATTTGTTTGCCTTGCTTGTTTTTTTAAAAAAAACTGGGTGTGGAGGATGAGAACATATGTTGGAGGCTATTTGATTAAAGAACTAAGCAAAGACTCTAAGGGGAAAGGTAATTAAATTTTAACTTTATGGTAATAAAAAAGATGCCCATGAAATCAGCCAAAACTAAAATTCAGAAGCATGGCTTTCTCATCTTGAAATGTTACACCCATAAAAGAAGCCCGTAAAATTAATCTACCTAGCAATCAGCTCAAGGGAAAAAAAACTTTTAAGCACTTATGGTATAATATCTAAAATTCCATCTTCCTTTCTCAGTCGTATATCAACAGCCCATGTATTTGGAAAAATAAGATCTGCATTGCACAGAAATATTTGCATTGTAAGAAAAAAGAGTGGTAAGATATATCATTTCCAGAGAGAGTTGGCATGTGTAAGTGGTCTCTAAAAATGCAATCAATGCTAGACAGATGGGCAAATATATAAAGGCATGAGACAAGGCCTGAGGTTTTCAATTTTCTGAGGTATTTAGAATATAGAATGAGAGCAAAAGGAATGTTGTTGAATTAATTTAACTTAATATATGTGGCATCATATAGAGTGATGTATAAATTAACGTTATAAAGTAGTCCTGATAATGTGGATTATTTTGGATGAAATTTGGGGAAGATAGTTATTTAATAAGAGGAGAAACAAGAAAACTTCCAAACAAAGCAAGCTTCTTTTATATATACACGTTACAAGATTTGAATTGATAGAGAAGAGAGAAGAGGAGGCAAATGGAGAGACTTCTTCTTTTTTAATTGCCAAGTTATTGACTCAAATCAAATAAAGTTATTTTAGATCCACTTGGAAAGATACTGATATTATTTTGCATTCAGATCTATCTTTAAAATGCAAATGCACACACAAAAAAGAAACACACATATCTTACATTTGGGACCTTGCCAAGAACTTTGTTCTGCAGATTTATATCATTCTAATAAAAGGCCTTCGCTTGCACACATTCTTGCTTCTGTAAATAAATACTTGCTTGTTATGCATTACCAGTCTTGACAGAAATCTGTCAAAAACCCTGTTTGCATGGAACAATGGCAGTAACATTATACAGGCTTGCTGTCGTCCCCCCCCCCCCCCACCTATTCGTGGCAGCCAACTATGCCTTCTAGTCCTGGCTTAGGTATGAAAGTCACTCTTCCAGCCATAGAAAGGAAAGCCAAAACACATCTATTTACCAACCTGGATGAGCATGTTAGATTATTGTCCATAAACATCAATGAAGAACTTTTCATTCTCAAGTGGATTGATTCATGCTGACTGTACATAGGCAGGGTGGTTTTCAAAATAGTAACTCAAAATCACCCTGTAAACCTCTTTGGCTGAGGATGAACTTGAAGTTGCCACAGCAATCAACAGCACCCAGCTGACATTGACAAATCACAAACAACAACAATTAAAAAAACCCTATGTTGGTCCTAATCCTAACTCTAACCTTAACCTTAATCCTAACCCTAACCCTGGCTAGTTCCTAAAGGACTGGCCATCAGGAAATTCCTGGGTTGTAGGCTAGAACTGAACTAAATGAACTAAAGGGCCACCATCAGTGAACTATTGGACAGCATTACTTGGTCTGTTGTGTGGATGCTTGGTGGTTTAGGGGCGGGAAATTTTTTTGGTGGGTGGGGGTGTGTTTGGGAATTGTTATGTGTGTTGGGCCTGGTCTCTGGGTGTTATGTGAATTTTGTTGTATGTGTAAACTGTGTATATATGTACAATGACAATAAAGTAAAGTAGTAGTAGATTAAGGATTTTTTTTTAATCCTGAAAAAAGCCACTTCAATGTTGTTGCAAAGAAGAGGAACAAACACAGGGAGTCTTTGGAGTCATCTGGAGTTGATTTTACTTTAGAGAACACTTTTCTTTTCCCAAGTCTAAGGCTTTAATGAGAGAGAAGGAGAGAGAGAGAGAGAGAGAGAGAGAGAGAGAGAGAGAGAGAGAGAGAGAGAGAGAGAGAGAGAGAGAGAGAGAGAGAGAGAGAGAGAGAGAATATTTCATAACCATCTCATTCCATTTGTCTACTTCAGCAGACAGCAGATACCCAGGGATTCAGAGAGAGGTCTTTCCTGAGTCCACCCAGAGTTTCTTGAAATTGAACAAGGGCTTGATTTCCACACAAAACGTGCCTTCTTCCACTGAAGTCCAGCCATTCCCTATCCAGTTGATAAACTGAAGTTTTGTTTCCATCAGTCAATGTGCTTTGCATTCCTGAATCTGGGAATAAATGCCTCTCCAAACAAATTTCCTCATGTTCCTAAAACACTGAGACCAGGCATAGTGGTGGACTTTCTTTTAAAGATGTATGCGAAGCCTACTGAGGACCGCTAAAACCATGAAAATGCCTCTGCAATTGATTGCCAAAAAACACAAACCTCTCTGCAGATATATATTGGCCCTGCCAATGATTTTCTGTTTAACTTGTAATCAAAACAACTCAAACCCAGTTACCGTTTGCATATCTGCCAAGACTCTCAATTTCGGCAGTAGGCAGCAGACTCTCAGGATGACAGCTTGTCTTTCAGATTTAAGCTGAATCTGCCAAAGCTCCACTACAGAGGCAACTGGTAAATTAAATGCCAACAAGCAAGGACATTTATGTAACTTTATACTCTGCACATGAAGGGACATCACAGTACCTCTTCATTCTAATTGGGGTTCTGTCTGCGCAAGTCAGGTTGTTGAATAGCGATTGCATCCGCACTGAAGACATGGGATGTCAGTGCTATTATTACTGCTACGGGTGAGAATTAGACAGGGATGGCCCCAGACATTTTCCTGCCTGAGGCAGGAAAGGAAAAAAAAAATAATTTCAGTTCATCCATCCCACAAATACAAATACATAGGCCAACTGGATGGACAGTTGACTGTTAACTTCAGCTTTGGCAAAAGGACTATCTATCCTTAAGCACGAGTTGAACAAGTCAATGTATTGTGTGCCAAGTAGGTTGTGTGTCTCCCCAGTTTTTATTTCCCTAAGAGAAGATGGGAGAAACTGTTGCTGATACTCAGCATCCACCGTCTAGTGTGATTAGTAATACTGGTGCAGTCTTTATTTATTGAATGAATTGTTAATGACTAATCAAAGAAAAACAAAGGAACAAATGCTAAATACTCTTCTGAACTATGAAAACCATGCCAACTATTCTATGTTGAGCACTAAAATCAATTAATATCATTATGTCTTAGGTTCAAAAATGTTCTGTATGTGTAGAAAAATAATGCCAAATGCAAGAAAATACCTGCATCCTTCCAATTTCTGCATACCACAGCAGCCCCTAATGGCATGTCTCATGTAGTTCAAAAGGATTTGTCTTGTCTACAGAAACAGCTATTTAGGCTTATGACAGTGACAGTGGGGAGTGAAACCACTGAATTTTGGTGCTGAAAGGGATCACATGATCCCAGGGATTATCTCGCGAAAGTTTGATTTAATATTAACAGGTCTCAAAATAAAATCACTTGAGATTTAAATTTATTGAGATAATATGTCCTTGATGGGTACTTTATGTGAAATGATAGAATTCTTAAAAAGAGAAGAAGGGAACTAAAGTATTTGAGTTATAAAACCCTTTTCAGATTACTTTTAGAAATTATGAGAAATTAAGAAATTTACACAATCATAGTTCAAGCTGTAATGTCTGCATTCATCACTGTAATTACACAATGCTTATCACACCCAAAAATTCTTTTCATACTTTCACAGTAGGATCTTATTACATATAGATCAAGACTAGGAACACACACACACAAATGGCATTTGTTTCCCTTTTTTTTAAATGGCAAAATTAAGATTTTTTTTAAAAAATGTAAGTGATCAGTTTTTTTTAAACAAATTTAAAATTATACTTCCAAAAGGGGGAAAAAAAGAAATCACAATGAAAATTGGGACATTATTTCTTAAGAGCCAGTCCCAGAATGCAGAGACTGGTCCTAACCTGTGCTGCAAATGATAGCTTTTTAAGTATCATAGAGTTTGGCCAAATTCAGCTGAATTCTGTATCCAGTATTAAATGCGGCTGGTTTGAAAAATTTGAGAGATTCCATAACAGTGATGGCTTTTGTGAAATCAGTCAAATCTAAACTGGAACTCTTAGATAGCTTTGCTTCAGAGATTCAGTGGGCCACAGACACACAGGTGATGTAACCGAATACATTGGTACATTTTCTCCAAGAGGCTGTGCAGTACTGTGATTGACAACTCTAGCTTTAATCACAATCAGTGGCTTCACTAGGGCTCACCAGGCCCATGATAGGCTCACCACCTATGGCACACGTGCTACAGGTGGCACTCAGAGCCCTCTCTGTGTGCACAGCAGCCATCGCCTCTGCCCAGCTCCTGCCAGCCAGCTGGTCTTCGGGTCTCTGCTGCGCATGCGCAGGGTCAAGGTGCATGTGAGGGATGCATACACACATGTGCAAGGGGCCAGGGTGCATGTGCAGCAGCACCTGCAGTGCATTTTGGGGCTCACACAGCACCCCGCACCCCATTCTGGCTTCTAGGTTGGTGCAGGAGAACTTCCAGGCCCAAAATAGGGTGTGGCGGGCACAGGTGGCCCCCTGTGCCTCATTTTGGGCCTGGAAAGCCTCCTGCACCAACCTGGAAGCTAAAAAAGGTGGGTGAGGATGGGTGCATGCATGAGAGGTGGGGTGCACAGGGGGGTTCACATCAGTGGTGGGTTGCAGGCTGTACGCCCCAGTATAGGCGTACCGGAGCCTGTCCGGAGCACTGGGTACCATTCCGGTACGGTGCTCCGGAGGGCCCACCCACCCGCCTGAGCTCCTTACCTGTCCTTTAAGCCATTGGCATTTCCACGCACACGCATGGCAAGTACGGCGCATGCGTGATGCTTTGCCATGCAGCTGGAGCATCATGGAGGCTTACGGAAGCATCACAGGCAAGTACAATGCATGTGCACACCGTACTGGTTGGAACAGAATCCGGAACCCACCACTGGTTCACATGCACATTGCAGTATTTGCATTGCTTTCAACACGCAATGACAAAAAAGTTAGCCATCACAACACTAGGCTATTGTGCTATGTATGCAGACAAACTTTGATGTAAAATATCACAGGACTATTCCGAAGACAGGACATCTACTTTCTGCATCATTTTTATAAATGAAAAAAAAATGATGTAAAACAGTTTGGCAGCATGGGTAAATTTTCTTTATAATGGAAAAGTAAAGTGTCCTTTTCCTCAAATTTCAGCCAGAATCTTAATTATCAACTGAAACTGTTTCCTTTGCACTGCATCTTGCCTCTCAAACTCCAGCACTCTGATTCATCCTAGCTTTTCTCATAATTCCCTGGCTCATAAACCTGGTTAGCATTCTAATGCTATATATTGCTAACATAGCATCTGCCAAAAATGTTTTTTTTTGGGGGGGAAGGGGGTGTTTGTATCAAAACTGAAGCTAAGGATCCATTTTTAAAAGCAAGGATCTAAATTTGATAAGCTTGATGCTAATTAGAAGAGGCAAAAACATACCTACAAATTGAACCCAGTTATGCCAAACATTTTTAAGTAATAGGCAAGTCTGTCTGTCTGTCTGTGTGTGTGTGTGTGTGTGTGTAAATATTTCCAGTAGGAAGATTATGAATCCATACCTCTGAACAATGATTTGCATGTTTATCAAATATTGATATCAGTGAACACTATACTGTTAGATCTCTGAATCATGCCCCCCCCCCCGCGCGCGTTGTTCAGTTTGTTGAAGGACCAAATCTGACATTGATTCAGGACCACATCTTTTGTCCGAATGCACATCTCTTGTAATTAATGATATGGCAAATATTTGAAATGTTCTTTTCCTTCAACCGGTGGTATGACACTATTATTCTGACCTTTAATTTTCTAACAAGGTTAGCCCAAGGCACTTTCTGCTTGAAACAACCTTTCATCTGCAGAATATGTCCAGCTGGCAGCTGAATCCACATGTGAGGTAAGCATTCTCCATGGCGTGAGTTGGTAAGAGATCCACACAGGGGCCTCCGAATAGCCACGTGCAGCAATAATAACCTGTCACTTTGAACAAAAGTGTGCACGTGTGTGTGTGTGTAATTGTAATTGTAATATCTTGATAAAATAAAAAAGTATCATAAGTGGAATGCTATCATATACAACATTATCACAGTCCTTTTCCATATTGTAATGTAAGTTGACTCTGTTTAAGTCATGGAGATGTGGCAGCAAGCATCATGCGGACACATTAAAAAGAAAAAGGAGGAACAGTCTCATGCTCTTATACAAACAAATATTCAGTGTGATTTGGCACATTATACTGTTGACATTGAAAATCTGTCGATGTTTCTTTTTTCTTTTTCTTTTTCTTTTTTTATAAAAAGCTATAATTTCCACAATCTCAGTATTTGACTATCTGGGAATATTTCAGTAGGTTAATTCACAAAAGAGGTTTTTAACGCTTTTACTGAAATGTAAGGAAATGTTTGATAAGTTGCACTGCTGATTTCCTTTATTTTATGAACAGAGATACCGTCTATAACTCTTTTTATTTTATAAATTCAAAGTGTGGCTGAACATAAACTGAATCTCCCAAGCCTGTAGTACAGAGGCAACTACTAAATGAAATCGACATGGTTGCAATTAGACATTGTATAGAAGAAATAATATATTCTTCATTTTTTTTTCTGAAAATGCCATGAGGGAAATATTAGGACTTCGTGAACTCATACAATTCTAAGGTGAAAATAATAATATTGATAATGAAAGATCCAGCAAAAGCGACATCACCAGGCAACCACAGGACAATTACCTGCTGACCAACAACTTTCAAATTGCTAACTGGTGTGGTAACAGATACAGTCCAACAGCATCTAGTTGAAAATAAGCTTTTTCCACCTGAGCAGAAAGGAAACTGCTCAAACAGCAGAAGAACAAAAGCTCAGTTTCTAATCAACAAGACAATTTTGGAAAACTGCAAGAGAATGAAGACAAACTTGAATACAGCATGGATTGATTACAAGAAGGTGTTGAAATTCCACAAGATTGGATAATCAAGTGCCTAAAAGTAACACAAGTCATTATAAACATCAGAATATGTGCATCATTGCACAAAGATCAACGGAACAATGGAAGACACCATTGCTGGTCAATGGGGGTAGACTGGGAGAGGTTAATATCAAGAAAGGAATCTTTCAAGGAGACTCACTTTCACCCACTATGGTTTGTCATTGTTGTTATTCCTCTGTCAACAACACTGACTAACTCAGTCCATGACTATCAAACCTCAAAAACATCTACTAGACTATCTCATCTCCTTTACTTGGACAATCTGAAGCTGTATAGAAAAATGTCATCTGAAATAGCAATAGCACTTAGATTTATATACCACTTCATAGTGCTTTTCAGCCCTCTCTAAGCAACTTACAGAGTCAGCCTCTTGCCCCCTAAAATTTGGGTCCCCATTTTACCCACCTCAGAAGGATGGAAGGCTGAATCAATCTTGAGCCAGTCAGGATCAAACTGCTGGCAGCCAGCACACTTAGCCTGCAATAGTTAGTTCTAACCACTGTGCCATCACAGCTCTTATAACAGAATCACTGCTCAATACTGTCCGGATTATATAGCCAAAATATTGCAATGGAGTTTGGACTGGACAAATGTGTCACATTTGCCATCAAAAGAGGAAAAAGAATGAAAACTGAAAGAATCAAGATGCCCTATGGAAATAACATCAAGAGTCTGGATGAAAACAATCACTACAATTTCCTGGGCATTCTTCAGGCTGACACCAAGCACAGTGAAGTCAAAAAGTTAGAAGTGAATACATTAAGACAATGAAAATCTTAAAGTCCAAACTTAGTGGAGGAAATAATCTCAATTATTTGATGTTAACAAATTAACATGTGGACAATTAACACCTGGACAATTCCAATCATTAGTTAGAATAGTGGACTGGACTCAAGCAGAAGTAAAAGCCCTGGATAGGAAGACCTATGAATCACACTCTTCATACGTGCAGTGATGTTGACAGACTTTATCAGGGAATATCAGGAAAAGCAGACAAAAGAGAAAAATTGGAGAAGATCATGAAGTATCAAGAGCTGAAAATCAAAACTAAAAGATTGCGGCACAAATTGGCCATGTTAGTCCCAGTGGTTCTTGGCACTTTGGGAACCTTACCAAAAATCTTGGACGGCACTTATAAAATCTGTGCATCAACACCATTTCAATCAGAGGTGGTATTCAGCATATTCTGACCAGTTCTGGAGAACCAGTAGTGGAAATTTTGAGTAGTTGGAGAACTGGTAAATACCACCTCTAACACCGCCCCCATCTATTCTCTGCCTCCCGAGTCCCAGCTGATCTGGAGGGAATGGGGATTTTGCAGTAACCTCTCCCTGGAGTGGGGAGGGAATGAAGATTTTACAGTATACTTCCTCTGCCATGCCCACCAAGCCACACCCACCAAACCACACCCACAGAACCGGTAGTAAAAAAAATTGAATCCCACTACTGAGTTCAATCTGTCAATTGCAAAAGGCCACGTTGCTTGAATCTGCACATATACTGCACCAATATTTTCGATATCTTAAATCCATGGGAAGACCTCTATTTAAATGAAGGTGAGTGCCAGCTAAATTGGAAGGTATGATTTCATATTACTATGAAAAGATAATAACAATTCCTGTTTTGTGATAGCTTTGATACCTGGAAATTTAAAAAAAAAATCTCTAAGAATGAAATAACATTTGGAAGAAATAAAAGTTTTAGCAGGGAAAATTAATATGTTGCTTGATTGTTTTGGCAAAATGGTTAGGATAACTTCATTTAAAAGGTTATTGACAATGAAATGTATGGTTATTCATGTTGAAGATACTATACATAATGTCAGAATGGACAGGACCTACTAATTCCTATTACTAGCCAATGGGTGTACCTAGCATTGTTAATTTTGTTAACAGAACAGTGTTAATCATGGAACATAAATACTATTACTTAAAAGAAACATGTAAATATTTAAGAAAATGAACCAAGAGTAGTGACCCTAAAGGACAGAACTAAACAACATTTTTTAAGGAAACCATTTTTGTAGTATCTGGTTTTGAACAAGGAGAATGGAATCTGTGTCAAAAGATAGATCTTTACGGAAGTAGAATGAGGGAAGCCCCCAAAAGCATTTAAACAATTTGAAGCAACGCCAAAGGGAAGCACTCATCCAAGACTCAACAAAAATACAGTAAGCAGTGAAGCAAATGTTTCATCTGCCAATAAACCAGGAATGAAAGTAAAGTAATGCTGTGGCCCACCTCCAAATTATTTCAAAATTGTAGGAGCTTGTCAAATATGGACAAGAATGGACTGCTTAGACAGAATTTTTGATTTCCTGTAATACGACAGCCACTACTCCACCAGACCATTCAAAGAAAGGTGACTATTTTTGAACCAAACTGTTTGAATTGCATCATCCCAGTAAAAAGATAAAATATTCCACTATGCACACTTGTACATTTTCATAAAATTTCTGTGAAACTCATTAATATTTGTGATGATTTAGAACATGATCCTCAGGTTGATTGGCTTTTCCCCCCTTCCTTCCCCTAAGAAAGGAAGGAAGGAAGGAAGGAAGGAAGGAAGGAAGGAAGGAAGGAGGGAGGGAGGGAGGGAGGGAGGGAGGGAGGGAGGAGGAACACAGCAGGCAGGCAGGCAGGCAGGCAGGCAGGCAGGCAGGCAGGCAGGCAGGCAGGCAGGCAGGCAGGCAGGCAGGCAGGAAGGAAGGAAGGAAGGAAGGAAGGAAGGAAGGATCAAAAATTACCAGTATGATTTCATGGGAAGATAACTGATCTAGGAATAGCAGGGAAGATAACTTTTAAGTTATTTGAATGCAGTGCCACTGTTTGTTTTTTAAAACAAAAAACAAAAAAGCATGGCCATATGTATTTTATTCTTACCAGCTATTTGAAGTATTAATGATAATAGTAATATTAGTAAATTATTCTATTGGTTCAAACATCTGCACTACTTAACAATGTAAATGAAATTGTGCAGACTAAAACTCCATACTGGATTTGTTATAGGAAAGACTTGATCATCTGCAAGCCAACTCCAGTTAAAAAGTACTGACAAAATGATAGTGCCATGCACAGGATCAGGCTTCCTGTGTTCTGAAGGATGTGTCAAAAAAGTTTGCATAATACCCGAGTGACAAGTAGTGCTGAAATTAGAGACAACTTTCCTATCAGGTTATAAAGAAGAAAAGCAAACAGCTAACAATTTATTCCTTGTCAATTAGCGCTTCATTCAGGAAACAACTGCCACAGTTGCTTACCTGCCAGTTTCAAGTCCTACATTTTGTTACTGAATATACTATAAAAATGTCTCTGCCATCAAAAATAAAGATCGGTAAATATCAATTATTCTGTGTATAGGTGGCAGCATCTTTCTGCAGCTTCTCTTAAGAATTTTAAAAAAGCCAAAATGTAAATGCAATATAGCTTAAAACATCACAAGCTAACCTTTTCTCCCCCCTCAAAAAAAAAAAAGTATTCCGATATTTCAATGTGGTTTATTGATTTATTTATTTCAAATATAGCATTCTGCGGAAGGCTGAGCCCATGAGTTGATTCCTTGGAAGATTTCTCTTCTCCAGGTCCTCTTTTAAATGTTTAAGGATGCATTTTACTGTCTTATCCTGGGAGATGAGGAAAGCAATATTCGAGCGGAGGGTTTCTGCATCAAGAATGTTAACCTGTAGCAGTAGCAGTAGCAATAATAGTAGCAAGGACAGTCGTCATAGCAGCAACAATAATAATTACAACAACAACAACAAAAACCCCACAGGAATGTCTGTGTGCCTCCATTTTCAGTGTAGCAATTCATTTTGGGATTTGGGGGAGGGGAGGCGGGAGATTAAAGGGTTAATATTCAAATCAGAAATTTGCAAGGCCTGCATAATGGAACTGCCACCCGGATAACAATAGGAATTTTTAACAATATCGAGGCTTGTTAGCAAGAGAGTTACAAGCATTGAGGGCAATCAGTGTGTCTTGTCAGTTTCTTTTTATCTACCATCTCCAACCGCCAAGGAACCCGAAATGAAGCACTTTGGAATTATCAATTTCAGCCACATTTGCATAACAAAGCCCCCAAGGAAGAGGCATGATAAATGTGAAGGACCCCTCTCGGAAAAAGGAACTGTCAACCGCGCCCCAAAAGCTTCTCCGACCGAGCGCGTTCTCTGGAATTGTAGTCAGCGAAAATAAAATGAAAGCATTAAAGAAAGTCATTCTCTCAGAGAGAGAGAGAGAGAGAAAGAAAGAAAGAGGGAGAGAAGGGGGGAAAGAAAATCTCAACCCCTACCCCACCCCACCCGGCACAGATAGAACTGGATGAAATGACATTATGCATATGAAAATGTCCAGAAAGATGTTTGATTTATGTATGCATTAGATGCAAATTCCATTACCGCACGCGCGCTGTTGTGTGATTTGGCTCTGAACACATCACTGCCCTGATCAAATCTGATCTCATTAATTCCGACAAGGAGAGAGAGAGGGAATTGAGAAGAATTTATGGTCTGGACACTTGAAAAGAAGTAAATTGTAATTCTGTTTAAAGCTGTAGCGAACCTTTTAAACACCTTTTATTATAGAGAAAAGCACTTAGTTTTATAACATAGTTAGAACTTAATCTTGTACGAGGAACTACTAGTCCTCCGGTTTTTTTTAAAGAGATGACCTTGTTTGGGGAGGAGGGAAATGTGAGGGGGGGGGGAGAGAAAGGAGAAGAGGAGGAGACGCCTGATATTCAAATCCACCAGAAACATCGTCCTAATAAGATCAAAGAAAACGTATTGACTAGGAGAATAATTGTATGACAGGTCAGGATTAGTGGTTTATGCTGCTATTACAAGAAAACATCTTTCTTTTAAAGAGGCTAACGGATTCCCTGTTTGGGATTGCAACATTTGTTTCCTGCATATGTTGCTTTTGCTATTGTTGTTTGTTGTTTGTGACAGGAAGTCCTCATTTTATGAGTCACCCCCCCCCCCCAATTTCGGAGGGGAATCCCTTGAGGGAACAAAATGCATTTTTCCTACATGAAATTAAACTTTGGGGGAAGGAGAAGTTATTCTTCCTTTTATTAATAATGTTATCTTTTTTTTTGCTACTGAAAAACATTGTAATGTTTCTTTTTCTCTTTTAATGAGAGAAAAATCACATGTTTAGCTTAGCACCCAATATTTACTAGGCAACTTAGTTAAGGCACGGAAAGCATTGCTTATATCTGCAAATATGAACTTCCAGCTTCGTTTTATCTTGGAATACTTTTCAGTATATACCACATATATATATATATATATATATATATATATATATATATATATATATATTTAAAAAGGGTAGATTGTGTGACACCAAAATATAATTTTATGTCATTTTATTTTATTTTACATATTTATGTATTAAATTATATTGTATCTTATCCTATAACTATTGTATTTTTCCTTACTCTTATTTTAAATTGGTCATATAGAATTTTATTGGTGATATGTGTTTGAACCTTACACTTTGATATGACCTATAGGCTAATCAATAAAGATTATTATTATTATTATTATTATTATTATTATTATTATTATTATTATAAAAAAACAAGGAAGAAATAATATCCTCCTCCACCTCCTCCTTCTAAAGCAAACATTTAAAATCTGCACAAAATCATCTGTTGTTTCACTTATAGAAAGGAAATGATTTGTGCAATCCTATTGTCACTTATAGCTTCACTTAATAATTTATTCTGGAGAGGTAATTGTTAGTATAATGCTAACTAGAAATGAACAAGAAACTTGTATTGTATGATCTAACACGAGCAATCACTTAGAAACAAAACGATGGCATTTTAGTTCTCTCAATAAATAATACAGCTTTGTATGCAAAATATTGATTTTTATTATTACTTACCACTCATTCTTACTGAGATGAAGAGTAACATACATTATTCAAAGTACAAAAGAATTCAAGTTTTTTTTAAAAAAAAAATAGTTACAGTCCTATGGTGATAATCACACCCATCAGTAGTGGAAAACTATCCTATCATGGTTTGGCTAAAGAACCATCATTTGAACGCAATGCTTTCTGCTTAGCTCTTGTTGCCAGTATTTATGAATTCAAGCATGTGGCATTATGCCCAACAGCTTTTAGATAGCTGTTCAAAACCTCCCATTTGTGATGTGCTTCTTATATTATATCCTTAACTATAATCGGGGAACTTAGAAGGTTCTAGCCTACCTTATTTATCACATTACTGCCATTTGCTCTGTTTGTGTCCATATTTACTAAATCCCACATATGCTCAATCATCTGAGAACCTTGACACCCCGAGACTGAAAAGAATAAAATGTGAGATCTTGATGTATCACTTGAAAGAAATTCAGCAGTGCTGGTTTCAGAGAGGCACTAAAAGTAGAATAGACAAGTGAAGTACTCTGGGTTGTCCTATCCAGCAAAACTTTCATTAAAGCAGACAAAAAATATATATCTGTGGACAAACAAACAACCCGAATCAGAGAGATTGTTCTTTAAATTGCTAATTCAATCTAGGGGTGTAAAAGTTTGAGATTTTCTTTTTAAGGATAATTTTAAAAGTTGTGTGAGTTGTGATTAATTTTGCAAAGCAATACCAAGTTTTTCTGCAAAGCATTGTAAAAACAATTTTTCTTCCTTCTTCCCACCGCCACTCCATAGTATAACTCACTCACTCTCTCTCTCTCTCTCTCTCTCTCTCACACACACACACACACACACACACACACACACACGGCAAATACAGACTTTCTTCCACCGAGTTGCTTAGACTCCATGATTAAGGTCATGCCGTTTGTTCATTACTGGTCTGGCTAATGTGATTGAATCTGAACAATACCTTTGAACTCCTTGCTTCTGATCTGCATACTAATTGATTCCTTTGTCCTTGACAGTGACCTTGGCAAGCTCTCTGCCACTCTGAGAATATCTGACCATTTTCGATTATATACATGTGTCTCTGCGTGCTTGTGTGTGTGTGTGCCTGCGCACGTTTGTGTGTGGCACGAAGTTAGTATAGTAAGACACTTGCAAATAAAAAAATAATAAAAAGGCCTGCTAATTTCATTCACTCTTGTCTGTATCCCGTCTTTCCGTTTTCATTATTAGAAAAAAGAAAATCTGTTGCTCCCTAGCTCCCCCTGGATGTATTACAAAACAACAACCACCCAAAAAAAACCCTCCAGTTTAAAATGTAAAGCTCATTGAAAGGAGCAGTTATAGAGAAATGTGTTTTCAGAAGTATTGCTTGCAGCAGAAATCATACACTTTTCTACCTGCTTAATAAACTTAAAAGAGAAATTAATTTGATTTAAAGTAATATGAACTTTTGAGTGCCTTGATGCTAATTCACATGAAACAAATAACCTGCAGATAATTAACAGTGATTCTCGCTGTTCATAAGACTGCCATGAATTCATTTCTTTCCATTGTATTAATCTAGTATCTCTGTTTGCCTGGCAAGTGAACTTTCAAATTCAACAGGGTGAAGAATAATGCAGATGCCTAGGGAAAAAAATCAGGGTGGGGAAAGGAACGCTCCTGCATTCATAGAAAGTACACTTTTAGCAACAGTGTGAAAGTTTTTAATCTTTAAAACTTGGAACAACATGTTATCTGAAGCAGAACAATTATTATAAAACGTATTTACTAACAAGATGTACATGCCTACACACAAACACATATGTACGTAAGTATGTACAGTATGTATATTAGAAACTGGTCAGCTAGACTCAAAGTGGCAGAGCTTGCCAAAGTCAAGAGGGCAGCCACATACGTGCAATTGAATTGGGGAATGGGGGGCTTAATAGTGTAGTGATGGCACAGCCACCATCCTGAAGTCTTCCCTCGCCTCAAATGGATACCCCTGTGCAAAAGAACATAGAGGTTTTTTTTGTGTGAAAATAGTTGTTTTAGAAAAGAATGTATAGCCAGACTATGTATACAAATTGTTGTTTTAGAAAAGACTGTATATCCGGACTATATTTTCTTCTATGCAGGAAATGCATGTAACTCTTGTAAAAACAAATGCCTTATCAAAGCAATTGAAGCACATGAAGGACGCATGTAATCAAATCATTCATTTGGTAATGGAGTCCAGGCCTTTTCTATAGCAGTCCCTTGACATTGCCGGTTGTATTTTAGACATGGAGTCCACTGTACCAGAAGATGTGAAACTGGAGGGTTTTTCTTGGATGTTGAAAGTAACGGTTGGACTTGTTTTACAAAATGTTTTTGGTCTTGCTTTCATTTGTTGTGTTTTTATCTTCTCCAGGGGTGGGCTTCAAAAATTTCAGCATCGGGTTCTCTCCCTGGTTGCTGGGTGGGTGTGGCCATGATGGGTGTAGCCTAGTCAACCTCCTGCACCACGGTGGGAGAGGGTGTTTTCACCCTCCCCAGGCTCCGGAGGCTCTCCTTGAGCCTCTGGGAGGGCAAAAACTGCCTTACCTGGGCTCCGGATGCCCTCCGGATGCCAGAAATGGGCCCATTTCCAGCCTTCTGGAACTTCCAGGAGGCTAATTTTTCCCTCTCCCCAAGGCTCTGCATGGGCCCTGCACTTACCTCGTTTCTAAAATGGGTCACGTGGAGACTCTTGGGAGGGGAGGGGCAGGGCAGCCAGGGGTGGGATTTGGAGGTTCTCCAAACTGGCTATAATGTTAGCTACGGGTTCTCCCAAACCCGGGCAAACCCATAGCAGCCCATCCCTGATCTTTTCTTTTGCTTTGAATAAATGTGTTCTATTTCATCTAATGTTTTTTTTTAACATAAGAAGTCCAATGATCAGAAAATAATGAAATGAAGTAGGGACAGAAATTTTAAAAGTACAACTGCAACTACAGAGATGCTGAATTCATGAAATGAGACAAGGAGGCATGAATCATATTGCTATGATGCTATTATGACTGCAATTTTATGCCCACTTGCAAGGTAATAATCTGCATTGAGCAGTAATTTCTTATCTTCAGGAAAGAATGTATAGGTTTACATTGATAGATAATTGTATATATATGCAATCATACACACACACACACACACACACACACACATGCAGCAGTGACATTTTCTATTATTCATCAACAGATAATAAAAAAAAATATTTCTGGTGCCAATACAGAATTTTCTGCTAGTACAAATGGTAACTTCAGTGGAGCTATTTTTGCCACCCTATAGCAGAAGAAAGCATTAAATTCTCCTTCTATGCTTGCAGCAATCTAAATAATTATCAACCCATACAACATCTGCTAGTTGCATTTTTAATAAAATGTGTCTTTACTTATGGAGTTGCATATCTACTTTAGCTCTGAACCATAGTAAGCTTGTGCAGAAATATGTCTCAGAGTTTCAGTTGAATCTAGAATGCAGAGAAAAAGTTTAGGGGATTATTTTGTGAGTCAACTTGCTTCCCATAGATAGGTGCACAGCAAACCTCTTCCTGCTGTCCCATGGTTTCTCTACTACATTCTTCTCCTAATTGAAGTCCCCAATTCTTACAAACCTTGGAACTACAGTTCCATAACTTTGATGGGGAGACATTAAGAATTATAATTCCAGGACATCTGAAGATGGGAGAGGGTTGCCCTAATCTAATGGGAACAGAAGAATATACAGCAAAGGAATGCAAGAGAATTGGGAGCAGCTGGCATCAAACAGGACTGCAGACAAAGAACATGAGATGGCATTTTCACTGTTAGGGTTTATGTATGCAGATGCATGTATAGCTGGATCTCCAGGGAGTCAGCAAAGCTCCCTGCACGGAGCCTGATTTGACACAATTGAAGCTGCAATCCTAATCACACTCTCAACTGGGAAGAATGCCAGCTGAACAGAGAAGAATCTGCTTCTGGATAAAATGCATAGGATCAGACTGCACAGCCATTGGGGCATTAAAAGATCCTTGCTGCAGAAGCAACTAAGGAAGCTGGTTAAACAAGCAAATATCATGTTTTTGAAAAGATGCAGTGTTTATGTTTCAAGCCATTCGTCCAAATGGCTTTTTCCCTCCTGAAACACAGAGTTTGAGCTGGAAGTCTGTCATATTGCAATAGCAGCAACAACAAGCACCACAATTTTTTTTTAAATGAATTCTTCATTTTCAATTCTTATACTTCATCTCAAAAGCCTGTGTGTACTTGAAGTCCACATCATATGCATGCCCTATTTTATCTATTTCAGCAAAAATTATGCTTGGATTTCTATCTGCTCTCATTCATTTTGATGGCGGTAACCTGTTTTAGCAAAAAAATGCTAAAGAAATTTAATTGCTTTTCAATTAAAGTTAAATGTATCTTGATGTACTCTAATATATCTAATATCTATGTATATTTACTCATGTAGTATGGCTATAGTAAGGGAGTAAGGGATGTAAGTAATATAATAAGGGACTCGGTGGCTCAGTAGCTAAAACACTGAGCTGGTCAATCAGAAAGGTCAGCCGTTCGGCAGTTCGAATCCCTAATACTGTGTAATTGAGTGAGCTCCCATTACTTCTTCCAGCTTCTGCCAACCTAGCAGTTCAAAAGCATGTAAAAATGCAAGTAGAAAAATAGGAACCACCTTTGGTGGGAAGGTGATATTGTTCCGTGTGCCTTCGGCTTTAGTCATACCGGCCACATAACCACGGAGATGTCTTCAGACAGTGCTGGTTCTTTGGCTTTGAAATGGAGCACCACCCCCTAGAGTCAGGAATGACTAGTGGTGTTGTTATTATGAGATCATGATTGTTATTATTCTGTTGCTTTGGCCAATAAAGAACTATTCTATTCTATTCTATTCTATTCTATTTTATCCTAACCTATCCTATCCTATCCTATCCTATCCTATCCTATCCTATCCACTCCTATCCTATCCTATCCTATCCTATCCTATCCTATCCTATCCTACTCCATTCCATTCTCATAGCTCCTACATTCTGGTGCTCCAGAATTTGTACAGAATATGTTAGAACAAGTCTAGAGGATGGTTTTCCAGTCAGTTTGATCAGTCAGCATTCCAAAATTCAGAAAAGAATGTCAATCTGCCTGCTTATATAATGTTAATATAATGAATGGGATCCAGAACCCCACAAGCACTTTTACTCATACATACTCATGCAAAGAGTATATTCTGAATTCTTCCTGTTCCCAGTCAAACTTCAGCCCTCTGTCCTATTCTGCTGGTTTCTGCAATTCCAAGGAGCAGATTTTTCAGGATTGAGGAAATAGGAAGGAATTTGTGAATATTACAATTTCTAAACAGAAATTTCTGAATAGGAAACATTCTTTTTATTTTATTTTTGAATATTGCTTTGAAAGCCTAAGTCCCAAGATTTTGGATTTAGGAACAGAAAGAAATCAGAATACCCTCCTTGGATGAGAAGTGAGAGAGAACAATATAAGGCTCAAACTAGATGACAGAAAACATGCACACACAGCTCTAGATTTTATCTCTATTAAAGTTCATAAAGTAACAGTAGAAGGTAAGAGAGAAATTGCTAATATGGGAATGGTATCCAAATTGATGGTTAAAACATTGTAACTAACAGGTATTGCTCTAAGTCCTAAGTTAGCCCCATAATAAAACTACTTTTAAAATTGCCAAAGTGACTACAACATTCGATAGATATTGGGAGTCTTACACATGACATTTTGTGATTGCAAAATTCATGAGAGCTTACCAAGAAATGCTGCCTAATAGAGGAATTATGATCTCTCCAAAGCCTGACTATAATATCACAAATTTTCACTTGCAAAACTTTATTATGTTTAGCTTGGTGTTGAAGCCAGTGTGCAATATCACATAAAAGTGTTTAGCGAGAGAGACAGAAAAAGTTGTTGACATGGTCTAACTCTTCCTAGTTACACACATATCTCGCATGTACACACTACACATAAAAATGGATTCATAGTTTCTATGTGCAGGCAAGTTATGAAGGAAAGAATGCTGCAGATACATGAGAAGCATAGGTAGGATGAAGTATCTATCTATCTATCTATCTATCTATCTATCTATCTATCATCTATCTATCATCTACCTACCTACCTACCTACCTACCTACCTACCTACACACACACATACTTATACCTCTCCAAATCATGATTTTGAACTATTTAGCTGACATTTAGGTCTCCAGTGAATGTGTAGTTATGGTCTCAATATTGGATTTGGCTGTGTAGACACTGTGTGAATGTAGCTGTGTAGACACATTTTTTCTTATATCTGTCCTTAAAAGCTTACTGTTCAACTTATTTAGTCTCTCCCAACGGCGGGATTCAACCAGTTCGCACAAATCATTAGGACATCTGAATCCCACCACTGGTCTCTCCTATGTCCATATAGATTCAGCAACATATTTTTCTACCATCTTCCATTACTAGCTATCCATTAATGGCAAGATGTGTTCAGTCTCCTTGATTATCATCAAAAAGGAATTGAAGCCAATAGCACACCTTATGATATCTATAAGAAATTTGGGGTAATGTGTGTGTCATTGGGAGAGAATAAGCAGCTACTATAACATGGCTTCAAAATTCCAGCCAATTCACTAGATACAGAGAAATTTAGATTTTTGCTTCCATCTAGTGTTCATATGGATTTTGACAATACAGTAAGAGATGAGGAATAAATAGCTTTTTTAAAGCTAGAAAGAGATGAGGAATAAATAGCTTTTTTAAAGCTAGAAAACCTTTTCCAATATTTCCTAGTGGCAGCTGATAATCAAGTAATGAAATATGTAACCTTCAACTAAAATAGCCAGGACATGGGTTTTCTTGTATTTGCGCACATCTATTATTTCAGAGTTTTGAATATACTAATGTAATGGGAGCTCAGACATAATAAAACAAGATGGTGTCCTGATATTGACTGATTTGTTTCCTTCCCACTTTTAAAATTGCATAGATAAACTGCTCTGCAGTGTAAGTTGCTCACCATTCTCTTGATATTTGAAATAAGGGAATGTGCTATGATTAAACCCCAGTTGCCCAATACTGTGTTTATGGGCAAAGGTCTGTCTCATGGGGGATGTCCATAGATATTTGCCAGTGTGACTAAAGCAGCATAACATTGATTAAATCAATCAATCCCAAATAATCAGAATTGCTACAAACAAATTTTGATTAAGAAGTCCAACTAAGAGCCGTTTGAGAAAAATCACAGATTCAAATAATATTCAAAAAGTTGGTGATTGGGGGTTGTTTTCTTTCTGATTTTAATTGGGATAGTATGATATAGAAATTATTTTTAACCATGAGAAGACATATGGAGCAAATAAGTCAACAACCTACTATTTAAAGGAACCATTTACTTCCAAGAAATGACTAACATATATACACTGGAACAAGTCCTAAAAATAAGTCTAACACAAGTTTATACACACACACACACACACACACACACACACACACACAAATGTGCACATGGGAACATTTGCAAGCATAACCAAGATGAAGTGAAAAGATGTTCTGTACTGTTTCTTATTATAATAGTTCTGTATGAAGTACAAATGAAGTGCAAAATAGTTGCCTCTGTAGTCAGCAAGGAACAAGGATAAGAGTAAAACCTATTGTTTTACTTATCCCTATATATGTCCCACATATCTGGACTATTAATAAAGATATTACCTCTGAAAATTGACTCTTCTTAAAGCCAAATGAATAAATATTGACAGTAGCTGATTCATCTACAAGAAAGTATCTTTTGGGTTCTGCTTAATCATATACCTCATATTTATGATGTTATCCCAATAGAACCAGCTGATATAGTGGTTGAGGTGCTTTTTTTTTAGGCATGAAAAATCAGCTGGGTGACTTTGGGGCAGTCACTCTCTCTGTCTCAGCACAGCTGAACTCACTGGGTTGTTGTGGGAAAAATAGGAGGAGAAAGGGGTATTAGATATGTTTGCTGCTTTGAGTTAATTAAAGGTTAGATAGAAATATAGTAAATAAATAATTTTCTCCATTTAAATATATACCCCAATTATTAGATCAGGTGATGGACAGGCACACATAGATTAACGGTAACAACAGCTCTTTATTATAGCACAACAAATATGAACAATCCAGCGAAGGTTAAGTCTGACAGCAGCCCTTTTATAGGGAGCTGTCAGACCCTTTGACCAATGAGATTAAACCTCTGTTCCCGCCGAAACAGAAGACCTTGGTGGAAACCACTATAACTGAAGCTAGTATCTAATACCCCTGCCTTCTTAGATGGAATAATCCTACTGGTAACATAGTCACACAGGGAGGTGGGCTTTTTGGTAGCTCTGCCTGACCTGCACAGTTCAGTCGGAGAGTGTTCTTCGAACAGGTTGGATGGACCTATTTGTTCTGCGGCTCTGCTTGGTGGAAGCTCCTGGAACCTTTCACAGGCTGTGGCTGGAGCTTCTAGAACCAGTTCGCTCGGAGCTCACTGCGGGCCTGCAACACAAGAAGCTAAGTATCCCGGTGACTTTGGGTTTGAGTTGGCTGTGAAAGGAGTTATCTCGTGCTCCTTTTGGGTAAGGCTTTGGCTGACTCATGTAGGAATTACCTCTGGCTGCCTAAGAGTGGAGTTGGAGAGGCAGCCACGGAATTGGTCAACATGCCTTCTCCAATTCCGACCGTCCTCGAGCTCTACGAGGTAAGAGTGAGGCCCTGTGATGCCTATCACTATGGCAGGAATTCACAGAGTTCCCCCAGCATAGTTGTGGGCGTGTACTGAATCCCCTATGCTAAAGTTCCGAATTTTGCTTGTGGAGTCAGGGGGCCATGCGGCAGAATAGTTTGGGTGTAGCCAGTCTAAGTGGGATCTTAGCCTGCGACCCATGAGAAGCTTGGAGGGGCTTCTCCCTGTAGTGGCACTGGGCGTGATATGTTGGATTAGCAGATAATGGTCAAGCTGTGTTTGCCAATCTCCTGGGCCCATCCTGGATAGGGCCTCTTTTGTAGATCTCACCATTCTCTCTGCCTGATCATTGGAGGCTGGATGGAATGGCACGATCAGGGCATGTCTGATTCCCTATGCTGCTAAGAAGGTCTCGAATTGCATGGCCATGAATTGGGCCCATTGTCAGCGACCAGGACATCAGGCAGGCTGTGCATGGAGAAAAGTCTCCTTAGTACCTTGATGACTGCTTCTGCCATTGTGGAAGTCATCAGGACTACCTCTAGCCATTTTGAGTAGGCATCCACAACTAGAAGGAATGTCTGGCCATGAACTGGGCCAGCAAAATCAATGTGCACCCTAGACCACAGTGTTTGAGGTCGCTCTCACTCCTTAGCGGGCGCCTCTGGGGGAGCTTGTCTGGACACCTGGCATAGTGTGCAGGTAACCACCCATTCTTCAATATCTCTGTCCATGTTAGGCCACCACACGTAACTCCTGGCCAAAGACTTCATCCTGACAATTCTAGGATGCCCTACAAGTAAAGCTCTAATACTAAAATGCACAGTTTGGGTGGAACAACGACCCGGTCCCCCCACAGCAAAGAGCCATTAACAACAGATAATTCATCTCTCTTACAATACCCTGTATCCCTGAAAATAAGCCCAATTGAGCTTTTGAGTGCATGCACTAAAATAAGCCCTCCCCTGAAAATAAACTCTCCCTGAAAATATTGCAATAAAGCAGCAGTCATGAGGTGACCATGCTCGCCGCCTCCTACACCTCAAAAATTATAAGACCTCCGTGAAAATAAAGCTAAGTGCTTATTTCGGGGGTTGGACCCTGTCTTATTTCAGGGAAACATGGTAGCATATTTTGAAATCAGACCCAACCTGCCCCTTGGGCCACCACTCCACATCCAGTTCAAAATTTGTTTGATGGTGGAGTCTTTTGCAGAGTGGCGGACAATGTCCTTAGATGAGACGGGGCCAGTCTCCAAGCAGTCAATAAGGAAGAGTGGCATCTTGGGGGTAGGGTCTGCAGGAAGTTCTGGCAGCGGGCAGCAACTCAAAGCATCGGCATGCCCCAAAGTGGAGCCTGGTAGGTGGATGAGAAGGTAGGAGTAGGCAGCTAGGAAAATGGTCCATCTGGTCATCTGCGGTGATAATGACACAGGCTTAGGTCGGTCCCCAGCCAGCAAGCCCAGTAGCAGTTTGTGGTCCGTAATTAGTTCAAAATCACTGCCGGATAGGTACTCATGGAACCTTTTAACACCAGCCACTGCAGCCAAAGCCTTACGGTCCAGCTGGCCGTAGTTCTGCTCGGCAGCAGACAAGGTCCTAGAGTAAAAGGCTATGGGAGCCTCGGTTCCATTGGGCATGAGGTGGCTGAGGACGGCTCCAACGCCAAACAAGGAAGAGTCGCAGGTCAACACCAGTGGCAGGGTCTGCTAAATTGCATCAGGAACATATCTTCTGACAGGAGACTTTTCACCACGGCAATTTCCTTTCCAATTCCTGGAATCCCCTGCAAAAGCAGTTCCATGACACTTTGGAACAGTCCAGGGGCTATACTAACTCCAAATTGCAGGTGGTGACATTTGAATGCACCCCTGTGCGTCACAATGGTTTGGGCCTCTGCCGTAGCGCCATCTACAGGCAATTGTTGGTATGCCTGTGCCATGTCCAATTTAGCGAATACTTTGCCGGGGCCTAATGAATGTAATAAATGCTGTACAATAGGTACAGGGTAAGCGCTTTGTTGTAACACTTTATTGATTGTTCATTTGTAGTCCGCGCAGATGCATACAGACCTGTCAGATTTGACAGGTGTCACTATAGGGGTCTCCCAGTGTGTGTGATCAACCAGCTCTAGGATTCCCTGGCCTACGAGCTTATCAATTTCCAGATCGATTTTGGGGTGAGAAGTGAAAGGTACTCTCCTGGGCTTTAGCCTAATGGGGGCTATGTTGGAGTCCAAATTAAAAGAGATTGGAGTCCCCACATACTTACGTCTTTCAAGGCATTGATACTGATCACTTCTAGCCCCAGGGCTTCAAACAAGCTGACCACCATCACTGCGAGCTGTCCACTGTAGTCTTTGAATTGCACCCGGAAGGTGCCCTGTCCCACGATTGGGACTCAGTTCCCCTGGTAATTGTGAAGGTGGATGTCAGGGGTGCGAAAATGCTGACTCTTTAGGATAGGGATAGCCCACTTAAGCGTAGACCATGGCATGATGGTCAGTGATGACTCCGTATCGCTCTCCATCTCGCATGGAGATCCCTCGATGAGGACTGTGACCTTCAGCTTTTTCAGCTGCCTAGTGTGGCCTTGGCCGATTGAGGTGTGGTAGGTGACTCTGGTGTCGCCCTCTGAGCGCCGTGGTGGCTTCTGCCCCTTGGTTGGGCCTCTGCTGGTGGTTAGATTGGCTTCTTGGCTGCCAGGTCATTGTGAGGTGCTCGCTTCTGCAAACTTTGGCGATGTGCCCCTTTCGCTCGCAGCGCTGGCAGATAGCGTCACGGAAATGGCAAGCCAATCGGGCATGGTCTCCTCCACAGCTAGTGCAAGGCGGGAATCATGGTTTGAATTTGCACAGCAGCTTGGCAGGACTACTGCACATGTGGCAGCTGTAATCTTCTTTGCCTTCAGAGTTCTCGGCCTCTGCAGCCTCACGATGTACACGTGTGCACTTCCGTGCGTCTTGTGGCGTGCTTTGGCGCTGCAGGGTCTCTGTAGACTTGATGGCCGATTCTGAAGCCCTGGCTTCATCCAAGGCAATTTGTAGAGTGGGGTTAGATTTGGCAAGTAACCTTCTCTGTAATTTAATGTCCCGCACACCGCATATGATGCAGTCCAGAATAAGTTCATCTAGGTCTCAGAACTCACAGTACGCTGCAGCCTTTCGTAGTGCCGCAACATACTTTTTGATTGATTTGCCTTCCTTCTGGTTGTGAATATTAAATTTGTGCTAGCGGACGTGCTTAGATGGCTTGGGAGTGTAGTGAGTCCTCAGCATCTGCTGGAGCATGGACCAAGTGACCGATTAAAGCGGCGTTGGTTCAGAGAAGTCTTTGGTAGTTTCAAACACTTCCTGTCCACAGTAACTGAGGAACATGTTCTTCTTGCGGCCTTCAGAAAGGCCCATGAGGTCATTGGCTTCGTGGAAGCAGTCGAACCTCAGCATATACAAGTCCCAATGCTCGGTGACTGGGTCATACAGAGTCGGTGGGGCGTGCATGGCCATTTTGTGTTCTGAGGGCGTTTTGAGTTTGCCACTCAAAAATGGCTGCTCGAAGCTGTGCAGAGCTCCGGGCTTGATGTACTTGCTGGATTGCTACACTCTCTTTGGTTCACCTAGTTGCCTTGCAATCCCATCCTCGTTGCCAGTGTTAGATCGGGTAATGGACAGGCACACATAGGCTAACAGTAACAACAGCTCTTTATTAAAATACAACAAGTATGAACAATCCAGCGAAGGTTGAGTCTAACAGTAGCCCTTTTATAGGGAGCTGTCAGACCCTTCGACTAATGAGATTAAACCTCTGTTCCCACCGGAACAGAGGACCTTGGTGGAAATCATTATAACTGAAGCTAGTATTTAACACCAATAAATCAAAAATAATTGATAAATAAATCCAAAAAACATAAACCTGAATGGGTGGGTAAGTGGGCGCACAACTGCCAATAGGCATGCAGTGCACAACAGTAATTTATTACATTACATTCTTGAGCTTAGAGAGTTAGCTGTACTTTTGAATGGAAAGCATGATGTCCAATTAAATCAGATGAACAAAATAATCTGTGTGTGGTGCATAATAATGATGCAGATCAGAACTGTAAAAATTACATCTCTTTTTTTGTGGGTTAATATCCCCAAAATGTTATGTCAGTGTTGATAAATGCAAATATCTATGTATGAGAGAAGTTTTCTACAGTACTACTTTAACTCAGTTTTATTCTCTTATTCCATTTGCATGTATGATGGGTTTTCTGGGGTGACCTATGAGAGACTGGTTATTCATATTTTCAAAATGTCTGGTGAGAAGCAGCTTTGCAGGTGAGAAGCTTACTATGCCACTTTTTGAGAGCTTCCAGTGGATGCTAACATCTGGAGATTTGGGCCACCAGTGCTTTTTTTTTTTTAGAAAAGGCTTTTCTGGCAGCAACAGTAGTGAAAGGCAAGGATTCCATGGTTTTTAAATCTCATAAATGAGAAAGTTACTGCGGTCTTTGTACAGCCTTTTTTATCCCGAAAAGGATATCATAGACTTTGAAAATATGCTAAAAAGGGCAATTGAAATGTTCAAGGGGTTGACATATTTGGCTAGAGTCCAGCACCATTTCCTCTCTCTACTATTTAATAAGCTATCATTGCTGCTATTGCATTTGCAAGTGATCGTGATGTTGTGGAAAAGAATACATGCTTCCTTATGAATAAGAGAAACATAATTATTAGGTGTATTTATTTTGGGGCAGAAGAGATGGCATGCTTGAGGTTGATCAAAGCTATGTTTCAGTTTTTGTGGACAAGAAGAAAGTGAATAGAAAAGCTTGATCTTCTCCTCTGTTCACACCAGAACTTTGAGCATCAAGAGCTTAAAAGGAGTTGCATGTTATAACTTATATTTAGCTTGGTAAAACTCACTATAACTGCCTTGCACAACTTAATGCTTTCCAGGTGTATTTATTGAGTGATGTAATTTTTAAGTTGCTTCTGTAGTCAAGCAAATAATCAAGGTAACTAGCACTTGTCTTTTAAAAATGAATAATTAATTAATCTGAAAATTAGTTGAAAGGCAAATGCCTGACACCGCAGAAGTATCTTTACATATTTTCTAAACATCAAGAGAATGGGGGCCAACATACCTTCTGGGAAAGTGCACTCCTTTGCTTCAGAATAACACAGGAGAAGATTCTTGTCCCATGTTCTAGACAGAAATTCCAGTCAGGCAGAATCATTTTTGAATGGGTTTGTCTTGCAGATTTTAACTTTTGAAAAAGATTCATAATGGATGAAGAAACATATAAGCACTAAACTGTACAATAGTGGACATAGTGGCATGCTTGGATGAAATCTCTATGACTGAGTCCACCGTTTAATATCTAATATCCGGTTACAGGAAAAATTGCACTCTTTATGTTATCTCAGCCATTAACCTGGGATATAGCTTTAAAAGTCAAATAGACAATGTATAGGAGATAATTATGGCAATGATGATTCACTACATTTAGTAACCCGTTATCCATACTCTATTTGGAAAGCAGTAGGGCAGGGGTGTCAAACTCGCGTCATCCCAGCAGCGTCACGCGATGTATCGGGACTTTTTCCCCTTTTGCTAAACTGGCTGTGACCAACGTGTGACGCATCCGGCCTGCAGGCCACAGGTTTGACAGCCCTGTAGTAGGGCTTTTGGATGTCAGATGCTAAAGGCAAATAAGAGGAGAAGGATAACACCTCTTGCTGTGCAAGTGATTCAGCAACTATGTTTAAATCCATCAGAAGCAAGTTTCCTAAAAGTACTCCTGGGTTTTATTTTTAATGTCTGCAACTAAAAGGGAGATTTTGCTGCCTATGCTCATTCATTCATTCAAAACCTTTATCGTCAGAGTACAACATGTGTACAATGAGATTGGCTGAGCCTCCCTTCGTGCACCTCTCCCCCAACCTAATACAACTCACAGTGAAAGAGAGAAAATCCCTAACCCAGTGAATCCTACTAACACGCACACACACACAATTCTACTGTACCAAGTGAACTTACTGCACGTCGTGCCGGCCATTTACAACAGCATACAATGTTGTTGTAAAGTTATTTTCCATTCAGAAGTCTGTCAGCCCACGAATAAAAACTATTCTTCAGCCTGTTTGTGTGGCTGCCTATGCTTTTATATCTCTTTCCCTATGGTAGGAGGGTAAAGAAGGGCTGACCAGGGTGTGAGTTGTCCCTGAGGATTTTCCTCACACTTCTAAGGCAGTGAGCCCTAGCAATGTTGTCTAGTGGTAATCAAGGGACAGCCCCACCATGTTTTCTCCTGTGCTCACCACCCTCTGTGAGGGTGCTGAGCTCCTTACCCTCACTATTCTCTGAAGGTTCTTCACCTTTTTATGCGTGGTATAAGTATTTCTCTCTGTAATGCCCTGGAACAACATTTTGGAGGATGCAAGGTAAAGGTCAGACTGTCAACTGAGTTGCTGCAGCAGCAAAAATGCCAAAAGTACTATAGAAGAAAAGAAATAAGGTGTGCTGCTAACATCACTGATGGCGAAGCTTGTCTCTAATAAATGAGCATTTCCCTTTCTCTTGGAGGGAATAGGCAAAATAGGTCACCAGTAACATGGACCAGAGGTAGTTCAGTTTTGAGAAACCTTTTCACTCTGTTTTATTTTGGTGTGATCTAGCTATGTCCTTTTTAAAAATTAGGTTTAGAGGTATAAAACAAATCCTGCAAGGTGCTGTACATATTAGTATTCCTCTGTTTTAATATTTTCCATAATCATGTTATCATAAAGGGGAAAAGTTGATCTTTTCTAAATAATTTTCCAGCATAACAAAGAGATTGAATCTTGCATCCCATATACTTGTTTAGCACTGTAAAAATCCATGAGTCATTTTGATATATACATTGAGGCGTATCAGTGGCTTGGTAAAGAACAATCCTTTGTGCCTTAAAACCATTTGACTTCAATGCTGTCAAAAGACTTATTTCTGTCAGAAAAATGCATTCATGTCATACAAAAGATGTTAAACAGTAAAAGAGGGAAGGAAAGAAGGAAGGAAGGAAGGAAGGAAGGAAGGAAGGAAGGAAGGAAGGAAGGAAGGAAGGAAGGAAGGAAGGAAAGAAGGAAAGAAGGGAGGGAGGGAAAGAGTGAGGATCACGGAGAAGGATTGTTACTTTTATTCTTCTCTACTCTATGATTTATAACTGGTGGTATCTAAACTCCATATTGTACATAAGAATCAGTTCAGATGCAAATAGCTGACCCTGAATTATAGGTGGAAGAAAGCAAATACTGATAATAAGATAAAAGTGCTACTTTTTCTTGTCATCCATAGCAGACAATGCAAAGTTGAAGCAAAAACATATAATCTAATTGACTACCAGCATCGTTGTTGCCATCTTCCTCCTCCATACTTACTCCATTATTTCTGACAGGGAGATCAAGAATAACGAAGAGATGGTGCAGGAGCAAATAAGAATTTGTATACATTCAAATGTATAACAACATGCAGAATACATTAATCCTAGAATGTAGCAAAACAGATTCAGGGTTAAAAAGGACCATTTATATTATCAAATCCAGTCCCAGATCAGCGCAAGACCCAAGATTAAAACAAATGGTTCTTTATCCTCTGCTTGAACAGATCCAGTGAAGGAGATCCCACCATTTCTCTGGCAAATTGCTTCCAGAATTGAACTGCCCTTGTCATTAGGAGATTCTTTCTAACAATCAGAACCAGTCAGGATCAACCTTCCTGTAATTTCAATCCATTATGCTGTGTCTGGCAGTCCAGAATAAGGGAGAGAGCAAGTCTTGATTTTCTTCTTTATGACAAACTCTGGGATATTTTAAGGGTAATATCACCCCACATTCTCCTTTCTTCAAAGCTGAATATACCAAGAGTTTCAATGTCTCTTCATGTAGGAGTAGAATGCCATTGCGCATGTCATAGGAATCGGGCATTGGAAAAGCATTGTGACATGCAGCAGGGCCCCTCCAAAATGATGGAGAGGTAGTGTGCAAAGTGGCAGGGGGAAAAGGGGTGAAAGCTGCCATATTTCAGCATTAACCTCAAGACAGAGCCAAAGGCCAAATAAATAAACAAACAAAACCCTGCATAAATCCAATATTTTCTTTTTTAAAAAAATAAATTTTAATTAAATTATTAATATTTTTCAAACATGCTTTTTAATTTTTAAAAAATTGACAGATAGGGACTGAAAGACTAAAAAGACCAGTTTATTATTAAAAATTAAAATCCTTCATAAAAGCAATTTTAAAAAGAAGTTTAAAACATTTTTTTTATTTTTTAAGAAATGAATTTCTAAATCTTTAAGATCTTTAAAATTTTAAAAGAAAGTAGGGACTCAAAGGCAAGATTAGACAAGATTAGAAATACTACTAAAAAAACCCAAGTCCCTGCCTGGAACTACTGGGAGCAATTGAACAATTATTATTTTTGTACACCCTTCATAATAATTGAGAGTTGACAGTTTTTCCCCCTTTTATTCTTTTTGCTTCGTCGTTCTGTGACAAACTATATAAAGGTAGAGGGTAGAACAAGAAGCAATGGGTAGAAGCTAATCAAGGAGAGAAGCAACTTAGAACTGAGGAGAAATTTCCTGACAGAACAATTAATCAGTGGAACAGCTTGCCTCCAGAAGTTGTGAATGCCCCAACACTGGAAGTCTTTAAGAAGATGTTGGATAGCCATCTGTCTGGAATGGTATAGGGTTTCCTGCCTAGGCAGGGGCTAGGACTAGAAGAACTCCAAGGTCCCTTACAACTCTGTTATTGTATTGTACATCTTGAATGCAATCTAATTTACTTTTGAGGTGATACATTAAAAGTTTACTTCAACAGAAGAACACTAATGTTTAAGTATCATTTCAACATTAACCATAAGAGGGAGCAAATACCAATTTTAAAATTAAAGAAGACAGTATTCAAAAGACTGTTAAAAAACAAAACCCTATATTAAACAAATTTCAAAGAAAGAATAGAACCTGTTTTGTGCTATTGGGAGCATTTGCAAGAGCATTTGTAGAAAAAAATATAACATAGCATGGAAAAAACACATAATCATGGAAAAAAGACTAACACTGTTGTGATTTGCAAAATAGGTGTCATGTATGTATTCATGCTCATAGAACAATTATATATGTATCAAATGTAAATTAAATAAATTACTTGAGTAAAAAGTTAAGGGTCTAGAGGCAAGACTAGCCACCCTGAAACTCCAACAACTAAATGAAAAACTCTAACTAAAGGAAGAAGACTGTAATCAAACTGAACACAGTAAGGAACAAACAACCACCACCATATAAAATGAAGCTTTAGAGATAGACTGATGGCAACTTGTCACTCAGAGAAAAAAATAACAATGTCCATGTAGTCCAAATCAGTGCAATCTAGCTCCACCAGAACTAAGTAATCAATTTCATATTGTCTATCTGGAAGAAAGTGCATAGACATCATCAAATGTACCAGTAACAGGAAGAAAAGTAGACCAGACTTCCCCAAGGGGGAAAAAAGGCATGTATTGTTGATAGGTGTCTCATTTCACAAAGGAACAAAATCAACATTTTGTAGACCTGACAACCTATCAAGGAAGATACTGCTGTCTCCCAGGAGCAAAGATCAAACTAAGAACTGAGAAGCTATTTTTCCCCCTAATCAATTACCTAAGGTATGCAAGAACCACATCACCATAGTAATGGAGGACTTTGACTACTCTGGCATCAACTGGGAGACAAACTCTGCACCAAGTCATAGGTCAACCAGTTTCTTACAAACCTTAGCAGACAACTTTGTCATCCAAAAGGTAGAGGAAAAAACTAGAGGGCCAGCTATAATTCTTACTAATAGGGATGAAATGTTGGAAGGAACTCAAGATGCGGGAGCTTTGAGACAGAGTGACCATGTCATATTAGTATTCAACATAATTCAGGCACAAGTAATGGAACAAAATCAAACTAGTGTCTTAGATTTTAAGAGAGCTGTCTTCAACAAACTCTAGACAAGTTCAAATCACCAGGTCCAGATGGATTACATTCCAGAGAAACAGGGAAATTCTGTGGACATAATTTATTTAGGCTTCACTAAGGTGTTTGACAAAATAGACCACAATCTATTCCTTGGCAAGATAGAAAAATGTTGCACAGATGGTACTAACAGCAGATGGATTTGAAAGTGGTAAACCAACTGCATTCAATGTGTTGTCCTCAATGGAGCTATATGTAAGTGGAAGGAAGCATGCAGTGGGGCATCTCAAGATTTTGTCTTAGACCCAGTGCTCTTGAACATCTTCATAAATGATTTAGATGAGGAAGTAGAAGGGAAACTCATGACATTTGCAATCAGCACCAAACGGGGGGGAATTTCCAACTTTCCAATTTAGAAGATAGACTTAATTTACCGAAGGATTTTGACAAATTAGAATATTGGACCCTATCTAACAAAATGCAATTTAATGGTGAGAATAGTAAAGTAGTATATTTAGGCAGGGGAAAATAACAAATGCCCAGGTGTAGAATAAATGGTACCTGGCTCAACAGTAGCGACTGTGAATCTAGGTGTCCCAGTGGACAACCACTAGGAATAAACAATGTATTACAGCTGGAAAAAAAAGTCAATACAGTCCTAGACTGCATTAAACAGAGGGATAATATCAAGATCATCTGAAGTGTTAATACCAGTGTATATTGCACTGGTAAAACCACACTTGGAATGCTGCATTCAGTTCTGTTCGCCATGATACCAAAAATTGCTGAAACTCTAGGAAGAGCACAGAAAAGAACAATCAAGATGATAAGGGATATGGAGGCTAAATGATGAGTGGCTACACAACTGGGAATGTCTAGTCTAATAAAGATAAGAACTAGGGGTGACACAATAGGAATCTTCCAATATTTGAGGGGCTTCATAGAGAATAGGGGATCAATTTATTTCCCCAAGCACCTGAGGGCAGGATAAGAAGCAATGGGTGGAAGATTATTAAAGAGACACCCAGTTTAGAATTAAGGATAAATTTCCTGACAGAGAGAACAATTAACCAGTGGAATGGCTTGCTTCCAGAAGTTGTAGGTGCTCCTTCACCAAAGGTTCTCAAGAAAAGGTTGGACAACTATTTGTCCAGAATGGTATAGGATCTCCTGCTCAAGCAGGGGATTGTACTAGAAGACCTCCAAAGTCTCTTTCAACCATTTTATTCTATGTTCACGGAATTTAGGCTTTTAATCCCCTGTTCATAATCCAAGCTTTCTGAATCCTTCTCTAATTGTGGAACCTAGAACTAATCATAATATTCAAGCAAATAACAAAAGCAAATAAAGTAGAACAATTATTTATCATAAATTATTCTTCTGTTGATGCATTGGCTTTCTGTTCAACCACGCCACACTCCTGGCTCTTATTCAGTCTCCAGTTAATTACTATTCTATGCCATGATCCTTTTGGCAAGTTTAGAGGAATGTTAAATATTTACTATTTGCAAATCAAGTATCTCCTACATTTTCACATTCCATCATGCATTCAAAAACCTTACTGATGGACTTTCCTTTTGAAATCAATTATGCAAGATTATCTCCCAGGATGTAAACCAAGGAGCAAGGTTTTCCAATTCACTTCTAATTTTGGTCTGACACTTAGCCAAGATGTGCTTATTTTCAGCTACAAATACTTACAAATTCAGAGCTCATTTCTGCAGAAGAGTTAAAGCATAGCAAATTGGGGGACAGAGATTAGTGGTGTCAAAAGTCTGTTGTGGGATGCCACCCTATGATTATATGGGAGAAACTGAGGCTAAAGTGTACATCATGTTTGAGATTTTCCATGGAAGGTTATCCTCCAGTATCTGTTGTCCAGATGTTAGCAAATTTCTTGAGCTAATCACAGGCAAGACTGGAGCATAGCTAGCAACATTTAAAACAGACACTGTGTTCGCACAACAAGAAAGCTGGATATAGAATCTTTGGTTTATGTTACAAAATTATATTTTGGCCCTAGAAGATTTTCCTTCCTAGTCACTTTAAATAATAGCCATCCTCAGTTTTGGATTACAATACAACGTACAGCGGCAAATCTGAAATTTCAGGATTACATTCCCATTGACCAAAGCTTTGTAAGCAATATATGAGCCCTGTACAATTTGCTGCAGAAGTGTCACATTTAATGTGGCAGAATGAGAATGGGTTTTTTTACTACCTGAGGAAGAAGGATATTAGCTGTCTTTAATTTGATTTTAATTGTAACTTAATCACATCTCATGTTTGGTCTGGTTTCACACACTGTAGCATGTTTCTCTATCTACTTTTTTTACAGAATAGACTCTGACATTTAAAGCTTTCCACAGTCTTGCTTACAACTCTTTTCTTAATTTCTATGAGAAAAGTTAAAAGACACACATGAAAGTCATCTGGCATGTATAGAAAATTGTCTTGGAGCCACAAAGATCTAATGCCAGTGTGCTAACCCACATGCTGAAAACAATATCTTCTCCTTTCCTTCCAGTTTATTTTCAAAATGGGTAAGGCTGAAATATTGTACCTACCATAGTTTTGGAAAACATGCAGAAGTTAAGGCACTTATTTCACCTCTTCACATCCTCAACCAAATAGGTTGATTTATTTCATTTTGGTGGATTTTAAAGGGAAAAATATTTGCCTGATGTTTTAGTCAGCTATTAACCAATCCCACCCCTGAAAAAATTTGCCCACTCTGACTTGCCATTCTCTAACCCCATGTCCCTTGAATTTCTGGCTGCAGACAAACTGGCAGCTCTTGTTGGAATATACTGGGATATGAAGTTGGCCTCTGTGCTTGAAGAAGTCATGTGTCTCAACATTGCTTTATTTTGATATATGCTTTTATGATTGTAAGCCATATAGAGTGTATGGTAAGATGGGTAGCCAATAAATTATATCTCAATCTCTATCTATCTATCTATCTATCTATCTATCTATCTATCTATCTATCTATCTATCTATCTATCTATCTATCATCTATCATCTATCTATCTATCATCTATCTATCATCTATCAAAATCATCTATCATCTATCATCTATCATCTACCTCCTAGCTTCTATTATCTATCATCTATCTATCATCTATCTGTCTGTCTGTCTGTCTGTCTGTCTGTCTGTCAGTCTGTCAGTCTGTATCTGTATCTGTATTTATAACTATATGTCTATAATTTATTGGCTGCACATCTTACCATAAGGTAACTCTGGATGGCTTACAATCACAACATTATATGTACATTATCTGTATTTCTTAGTCCTATATTATGTCTATTTCTATATATGTCTATTTGTATACTTTTGCTGTTTCCTTCCTTTTTGGGTGGGGGAGAGTATTTTTGACAGATCTTTAAGTAGCTGCCCACATTCTGCTTACACAGAGGTTGTCCTACAGAGTCTGGTGATACTTTCTCCTAGACAATAGAAACCTGTTCTGACCCCCCCCCCCCCTTCTTCCCTCGCCAACACAGAACACACTCCGGACCAAAACTACTTCAACAGGATTTATTGTACAGACAGACAGACAGATCCTTGGCAGCAATCCACCATGACAAGACTCTCAGAACCCTCCGGCACAGAGACACGATAGCAGCTGTCCAGCATGCCAAGCTTCCAAGCCAGAACTTTCCAAATAATTCCTTTGTTGACTTCTGCAAAGGGAGTATGCACAATCAGTCCTTTTATAGACTGAAGAGGAGTGTACTTATCAGCAGCTGAGAGCCCTTACCGCCGGTAACTGCGCCCTTGCTCCTTGCACCTGTGGGCACCGCGGTAACGAGCATCTAAGAACTCCCTGCTGATGTCTGAGTTACTGTCCTGTGACTCCTCCCCATTGCTCCAAGGCATGGCATCAGGAGCCCCCCTCCTTTGGCTCTCACCGCTGCTCCATGCCTCAGGTGCCTCCTGGTGGCCGACCAGACTCTCCGATCCCTGCTCAGAGTCAGAACCCTGCCCAGGGTCCTCTTCATTCTCCAGAGCCAACTCATAGGGATCCTTGCAGTCGGAGTCTGGTGGCAGCTCCAATGGCTCCTGCTGGGCCACAACAGAAACCATACCCCTCTCTCATTGCCTCTGTCTCTGGAAGTCTTAGCCTTTAAAACTTGATCCATTCTTTCACTCATGGTCCCTGTACAACTAATGTTTCTTTAGGGTCACACTGTTACTTGCCTATATATAAATAGCAAATGTGAAAAAAAATATGCTACACCAAACATACCATTTGAAACTGTGGCCCTTTTCTCTCTCCTTTCTGACTCCTTTCTCCTAGTTACTGTATTAAACTGAAATTTTACTATATTCTGATTTTTTTCCATCATACATTGAATAACTTTTTGAAATAAATAATGCTGGAAAATTTCTTTGTCTGGCATGTTTGTGTGTACTCACACAGAGAGAGACACAATACTAGTGTTCCACTAACTTTGGGGCATGATGAATATCAGATTCAGCATCTCTTTGCAGTTTCCAGAAGCAAGGCTCATGTGTTGCTTTCTTAGGAGTGACTTCAAACTTCTGCATATAAAATAAATCCTTGATAATTGAAAACCATGCACACTGGCTTATATGTTATGGGCTATTTTTAATGATTGAAATTGTAAAAGGCCATTTATTAATCAGTTAATAAGACAGAGATACAAAATGTTAAAATTAGCTGAGCTGAGAACAGCTAGACTGGAGTGGTGGTGAAGGAAGAAATAAAAGAAACACTTTAGATCTGCAGACTGTAAAAATTACCTTGATCTAAATGCACAAACACTTTTAAAGCCCAATAATGTAGTCACTCCTCACATTTCCAGGCTGCTTTTAACAACCAAAATAAAATGTTAAAATAATAATAAAAAGTTTCTGACTTTTGTTAACCTTCTCTTCTAGTTCAGGTTATTTCTTTAATGCATTTATATGCTTTAAAATTGTCTCCTTAGCCTCTCAAGGGAACCCAACATAATACACCATCACATTTCTCGCAGGAGGGGAAAAAAAGAGAGAACACTTACTCTTAATAGGTGGCAATTTTGCCAGATGTTATTGACATAGTAAGTGCGAAATTTCAGTGATACTAAATGCAAAGTGCAGCAGATTAAAGAACAATGGACCAAGTGCAAAATGAAGTTTCAAAAGCAGCAGCGTCAAAGTCAGAAGAAGTGTGAAAAATTACATTTTTAACAACACTATTAAGAATGAGTTTATTAATTACAGTAACTGGCACAACTGTAAAAAATACATTTCCCTAGACTTGGTGAAACTTTTGAAAAACCCACATTATTCTTTTCTTTCTCTCACATTTCCTTTCTTTTCTTCCCTGGTATCTATTGAATGTTACAATAGAAAAAGACACTAATTCCTTAGTGACATTTTTCTTAACCCTTGCATCACAAACAGTAACTTTCCCATGTCACTGTACTTCAAAAATGGGGGTCTATAGTTATATATACTGTGTTCCCCCTTTTGATCCCCAAAATAATCACCTGGCTTTATTTTTGGGGAGGTGTTATTATTTTTGAGGTGCAGGAGGGCCCCTTAACCTCTGCCCATGGCCCACAGATCAGCTGATCCAGAGAGGGCCGGAAGTTCTGTCTCTGTTTCTGGCACACTCTTGTCAGCCTTAGCATTGCTGGGCCTGCCACTCTTTCTGCAGCTGCCAATAAGAGAAGAGGTGCGGTACCTAGGGTTTGTGGGAGCGGTCTCTGCATGGTCATTCTACATGGATAGCTGGTGCATATGGAGCATGTGGGGCATGTTTCCCCCCTCTCTGCCCCAGAAAATGATGGGGACCAGCTGCGCATGCATTTAAATATTTTAGGGGAGGGCTTATTTTCAGGGAAGGGCTTATTTTAGTGCATGTGCTCAAAAGCCCAATTGGACTTATTATCCAGGGAGGTCTTATTTTGGGGGAAACCAGGTATTTATTATAAGGGATATAGAAATTATTTAAGAAAAGTTGTGGCTAGGTTAACAGATTTATAATCAGAGAAAAGGGTAGCTTTATACTGAAAGGAACATTTTTTTTTCAGATGGGAAAAGAATGATAGAAGGTCAGAGATCTTCCTCATTCAATCATCCATTAAAGTCACTAAAATACATTGCGTACAGTCTGTGTGTACATACACATGGCCTATGCATTTATCTCTTCATTAAATACTTCAGTTCAGATTGCACGGTGCTCTCGTGTGTCTGCATAGATCCATAAAGAGATGCTTCACTTCAATAAAAAAATTGTACAACTCACCCCCTAAAAATGCTTTACAAGGCAGTGTGGTGTTCTGCTTCTAAGAGACAAAAAAAGAGGTGATATAACTTTACCTTGCCTCTTCTAAGACTTCTTTGATATACTGTGTATAGAAGCCTTTTTCAGTTACTGAAAGAAGTTGAGCTAACATGAAGAGCTCTATCAAGTAACATTGTAGTTTTACTAATTCGGTAAATCAGGGGTCTCCAACCTTGTCAACTTTAAATCTGTCAGACTTCAACTCCCAGAATTCCCCAGCCAGCAAGCCAGCAATTCTGGTAGTTGACGTCCACCAGGCTTAAAGTTGACAAGGCTGGAGACCCCTGCTATAAATGACTGGCTGGTACAAAGTTTGGACAATTCTCCTTTGCAGCTTCACTGAACTGTATTGGACTGTGCTGCACCACTGCTTCTGTTTGAAGAATTTCCTATCCTTTTCCCAATGCTATTTCAGTTATTACCTTCAGTATGTGAGATGCATCCTAAAGAAAACTGCTATCGGAATCATTTGTAGATCAGCAATAATTGGCCACCCACTTCCCCTCCTTTATTCCTCTCTGTAGTTTCCCCCTACTGAGTCTGTTCCAGTTCCCCAGGTGTCTCTCATCAGAACTACACAACCCTTTGCTACATATTTTTTACCCCCTGCTGCATTGTTAATGGAGCTCTTTGATCTCTCACTGAATCTCACTGAAAGATTATGATTATTTATTTACCGGTATTTTGTTGGCCTCGACGTTTAATTCAGTAAAGTCAATCAATCTTTCTAAAGTGCCAACTTCCCATTAAGAATTTTGTACGAGGGATAAGATGCCATTTATTTTATTAGGTTTCACCTTTTTACACTTCTAAGGAACTGCTGTTCAGCCAGATCTTGAA